>NC_136500.1:143934617-144332117 GCF_053919585.1 Euprymna scolopes | reverse complement strand
ACAACGTTCAAAGATTCTGCCCAAGATATAGTGTTCGTTTTTTTTTTTTGTTTTGTTTTTCTCTTTTCAATAAGGGAAGCATTTTTCTCTGGATAATTGGACAACAACTTCTTGATTTTTGTTGATTAATTAACAAAGTTTCATTGTAACAGATTGTTTACTTTTGCTTTTGTGTACGTTAATTAATAAGTTTATTTTGTTACTTAACATTGCTATGTTTTTAAGTTCGTTGATTAACTTCGCTAACTTGTTTCCTTTTCGTAAAATGCTTCAGCGATTTCCGGAACTCGGCTACAGTAATCGTGTAATCATTTTTTTTTTTTTTTTTTTTTTGCATTTAACATTATTTTATTGTTCTACTGATTATTTCAGCCCCCCCCCCAAATTATATCTTGAAAAATATGCTTATTTTTGTTATGCTTATGCTGGTTATCTCCCTTAGATTTAATGATCCGTTGACATAAACGCAAATTTTTGTAAAAAAAAAAATGTTGTCAGAATTAGCTTACCGGCGAGTGGGGGGGGGAGAAAAGATGTTTGAAGTCTTGAAAGGAAATGTCGACGTTGCTTACAAGCAGTTTTTCCCTGTAAAAGTAACAGATGAGTAACGATGGTCGACGTGTAGTTTGTTTGAAAGACAACAACAGTCGTAGAGTGGCCATTCCTTAACTCTCTTCAACAAGATTCACGCGTGACTGGAATGTCTGTTTAACTTGTAAGGAATGGGCACCCAATTTCTTTGCTTAACAAACCACCAGCCGTGTTGTTTGTTTGTTTGTTTTTATTTTTATGACATATCAACCCATTTCAGGTTATTTAATGCCGAATCCAGTGATTTTGAAGAACAATTTTTTAATAGAGTATATTTGTTTTGTTTTTTTTAAGTCGGTTTCTATTCAACCTATAGTTGGGACCCTCACAGGTACTACCACTCCAGATCAGAGTGGACCTGGGAGCAATGGCAATTAAAGGGTTGCTCCATACTCCCCAAAGCCTGCAAGCTGGGGCTTCACCATCGGATATAGTTTAAGATCATATCCAGAACCCCGGCCATGTTGGTCACAGCTACCAGCATTCCTTTCTTCCCCAATCAACAATTATGTGTTGTTAACTATTCTATACTTTCATCTAACAATTCAATAAACAAGCAAAAACGTAAAAATATCGTTGGGAATTACAAAACTTTGCAAAAAGTGTCAGTGCTGCATTTTACGGATGTTTATACCATTATTTTGTTTAGTTTTCGATTTTTGAGTGATTGTCAACACTCCTTAAACGACTATCTCATGTACGCCATCTTTTTTTTGATCAAACGTAAGACAAGACATTATTTTTTCAAAGTAAATAAACGTTTCGAAATACGTTAACACACAAAAAATATCCAAGCAGGTAGAAGAGTAACTTATTTTGTCTTTGGTAACATTTATTTGTTATATATTTGTTTTTGGACATCTATTTCTATTTTTCTTGTATACACTACGAAAAGCCCCCTTGTTTATAAAATTGGTAGGTGAAGGTACAAATCAGAAAGGACCTTCATTCTCATGTTAAGAATGGCTTTCAAGATAGTAACGTTATAATTTATGATGGGGGCTTATTTTTTTTATTTGAGACAGAACGAAAAATAAAAGGGATGAGCAAATATCTAAATTGAAATTTTTAAAAAATCACCATAAATATAAAACAAAAATATAATATAAATGTGCTTACAATCATATCTCAGAATTAGCGAATCTCTCGACGGAGGCTACCTTTATAGGGCTGTTGCTCTTGACATATCAAAGGCCTTTGATAGGGTATGGCATAAAGGTTTACTTCATAATATCTTCAGCTACGCTATAGCTGGAAATATCTTCTCAATTATTAAATCATTTCTCTCTGATATGTTCATAAGAGTAGTGGTTGATTGATAGAAATCAGAAGCTCACAGTATTAATGCTGGAGTCCCTCAAGGGTTCATCCTAGGCCCAACTCTCTTCCTCATCTACATCAATGATCTTCCAAATCATATCCTTACATCATTTGTAGACAATTATGCTGATGACACTACCATCTATGGTAACACATCTAAGATCGTAAATGACCAAGTTCTCTGTGATTCTCTCTTCTCTGATCTTGAGCACATGGTACAATGAGGAAAGAGGTGGCTGGTTACTTTTAATACATCTAAAACCAAGCTTTTATCTTTACATCATCAACACTCTGATGCCCATCTAGCATCAATTGAAATGAATGGCTCTCGTTTTGGGGAGGCCTCAGGTTTTGACAAGCTTCTGGCTTGACCTTTACTCCTGATCTGAAATGGAGCACATACATTAAATCCATTGCCAAAGCCGCTGGAAAAATGGTGGGATCCTTCTATCGATCCAGTAAATATCTCCCTGCTGATGCAATTCTCTATCTATATCAGAGCCAGGTACGTCCAAGGATGAAGTACTGTTGCCACATCTGGGTACGATCTGTTAGAAAGGACTTATCCTGCCTTGGTAGAGTTCAAAATAGACTCTGTAGCCTCATAGATGTCCTTCTCTCTTCCCTGCAACCTCTTTTTCACAGAAGAGATGTTGCGAGTTTGTCTTTGTTTTATCGTTATTTTCATGGCAAGTGCTCGAATGAGCTCTGATCTATGGTCTTCCCTCACCAAACTTTCACAGGAAACACTCGTCTAGCTGAAAACACTAACAATAATTAAACATAGATTCCATGAACAAAGGTTCTTTCTTAGAACTGCACACTTCTGGAACTGTCTTCCGTTTTCCTGCTTTCCAGCTGACTACAATATGGTTGTCTTCAAGTCCAATGTAAACAAGTTCTTGACGAGCCATTCCACTTAAGTTAAATTTACTGAATTTCCATAACTACCAATTACTATATTGTCCAATTGACTACTGTACACTCTTTACCCCTTATCCTCGAGTGGCCTCTGGGCCTTGATAAATACCTATGTAAAAAAATATGGTGCTAGTGCATTTACTGATCCGCGCTATTTTTTAAATCGTATTTCCAAGTTTAATTAAAGTTTTATATGTTTTTTATTTAATTGTAAGGTTAAAGTATAGAATGTTTACAAAATACCCTCCCCTCCCATGTTAAGAATGGCTTTTTAAATAATAACGTTATTATTTCAGCAGGGATCAATAAGTGCACTAGTACCAAAAATATGATATAAAACAAAGTAGGATGGCACTTTTAAAAATATTAAATGAGTTTGAATATAAAAATATTTGAAATATTTCTGCAGTATCTTTTATTTATTAAATTGTTAGATGAAAGTTCAGAAGAGTTAAGAATATGAAGTCTCTAATGCTCCCACCAAAAAGCTTAAGAAAGCCCAACTCGATAAAAGGCCTGTTCCCTACTGTCACAAATTTTAGAAACTGTGAACGATTTTATGTCTTGGTGATCACTTACTGGCCACGAAGGATTTACTTATTTTACATTAAATTTATATAGGGCAGTGATCCCCACTCTAAAATCTAAAATATTTGTCATTAAAAATATTCTTTGCAGAAAAATGAAGTCATTGAAACATAAAAGCCACCAAAGTAGATTTACAATTAGTTCAAATGGTAAACTATGATAAATTAGATTGTTACAATTTACCAAACTATTTTTTAAATTATTTCTGTATGACAGTAACACATTTTCTGTGCATGAGAGGAGGTTCATTTTTATTTGATCTATTTTTATAACGTTATCAATTTTATGAGTGGAACATACTGACCACTGTTCTTTCTAAAATTCTAAACGACTTGTAAAACACCACACACATACTTAGTTTTAAGACAATAGCATAAACAATCGTGTATTGACACTTCCGGCTAAAATTGTGTTCAGTAGTCAATGGTGACTTGTGAAAATCAGTTCCTTGTGTATTTAACGCATTTGAAAATCTAGGTCACCAACATTTGTTTTGTTTAATGTGTTTTCTTTCATTGGAAATTAAAAAAAATGTTTTATTGTTTACAAATCCCCAAATAATTTTTTTTTAACAAAAAACATATTTAAAATGGCTGTCTAAATAACATTATTCTTTAAAAATGCATTTCAGGCATGATGAGGAGCCCTGTTTACTATTATTTACTTTCACTTAAAAAGAATTTTATGTCCCAAAATAAGAATAGCCAACAAAACTCCCCAATTTTAACATAATATATAAATTATTTAGTGAATTCACTACGCGATATTATGTTTTTTTCATGGCATGTTTTTATCTAGTTAGAAAACATCTGTACTTTGAATTACTGTACTCTGGCCAAGCATTGCCCCCCGTCCCGATTTAATTACCATAAAAAATTATGACTAAATGATCCCTTACCAAACTTGTCGGTGGCAAATGAATAAGGCTTGTTAATTCACTTGTATAGACTTTTTTTCCTTAAACAAATGTGGCTCTTTAATCCTCTTGCAAAAATATGTAAAACATTAAACTAAAAATTAAAAAAACAAATACAAAGTAATTTTAAAAAATATTGAAGAAACCTGGAGAAATTGCACAATTCTAGAAATCGCTGGTCACATTATATCTTTAAAGTAATTATCCACCAATATTAAAGTTAATAAATTGGCATGACACTAAACAATTTTTCTAGCATCATGCACGTTAAATGATACACAAACAAAATATGGTTTCATAGAAAATATAGGTCTACGAAATAATATGAGTAAAATATGCTTTCCTACTTTTACAAAACACAGTACAATGAATGGGTTGTTAATGCATGGGTTTTAAAGATCGAAGCTTCGACAATTCTTAACCATACTTTTTTGTTTCTCAATTGCAAAATTCTTTTCTTTTCTTACCGTATTTTATTCTATTAATTACATGTTTAACCTTAATTTCTGTGTAGTTTTATTCAGTTCATGTTTGTACTTAATCGTTTATTTTATTATCATTCATCTCTGCAAAAAATGGGGCAAATTGTTTATGCAAGTTCACATCACATGACTGATTGTTTTTGAAAAAATCGATGTCTCAAAATTTTTGTTCTCACTTGCATCATTTTTATTGTATTTTTATTTATTTCATGTTATATTTTTATGCGTGTGTTTAATTTTTATTATCTTTCTCTTTAATTCTGACTTAATCACGAAAAAATAAAGAAAAAAGTAGTTAATAAAAACTCTTTGTAATTCCCTACCTGCTTTCTGATTCATTGACTATGTGATATCTTGAGTTTACACTCCGCTCATTTGTAAACATTCTAAATTCTTTGCTATGGAAGGCTGTGTCATTATTTATGATTAGTTCATGCGGTGAATCACACTAAAAAAAAATACCAATACCATTTGATGAATCATGTTTGCTAAGTCCTCCTGCATTGTCAACTGTCTCCACACAAAAAACTCCGATGGGTCACAATCTGTGATTATTAGGAAATGGTAAACAGTGTCAATTCTCAAACTCTGCTAGTTACTGCTCACCTTCTGTTCTCTCTTTTCCCATCGGTTTTGTATTCCCTAGCCGTCTGCATAGTCGACTTAATTGTTGCTTTCACTATCCCTGAGCAAACTCTTCTAGCAAAATAAGTGATATGTCACATTCCTGGGTGTCCAATGCTTTTTAAATGGCTATGATTTAGACAGTGCCTAACTCAGCTACATTTAATTTAAACCTGCTGTAAACAGACCTATCGCATCACAACTCACCTTGGATGCCTCTTTTAGTGTGGACCCTATAATATCTTTGTACATCTCCAGAGTGAATTCCAAAAAGTTATAAAGTTGTATATAAATACCAAAAAAGTGTATACGCTTTTATTATTTAGTATAAACTCACCAAAGGAATCCAGAATATTTTGTTTTAGTACACAGAATTATGTGTAAGCCTCAGAAATGCTCAATCATTTTATGATTTGAAAAAAAAACTACAAAGGTAGACTAAAGGATATGTCTGAAGCAAAGGTTTAAAAATGGTTTGCTGATTAAAAAAACATATTTGAAAATTTTCCTGAAAGATCAAAGAAAATATGACCTTCAAATCTTTATACATTCTACCAGTCATTTCTGTGACCGAATCAAGATTTAGCAATGATATTCGAGATTTAATACATTAATTATATTATTTGGATTCTTCAGACTGCTGTTCTTGTGAGTGTCATTTTCATAACATTTCAGTTGATGTAACCTCCGACATTTTTCAGGTGAACCTTTGTTTTGGTGATGAACTGATGAAATTTGGAACGGAACCTTTTATTTACTTCACGAGTGTAGCAAGCTCTCGTACCGACAGCCATGGCTGGATAGAGATCCTAAGTAAGTTGCAATTGTATTTTTTGATAATTAAACCTTCAGGAGAATATCACTTTTACAATTAATTTGTCTCTAGTGCCACTGGTCCTTGCATTTTTTCAAAGAATCCAAATAATACGAATAAATAAACAAATAATAATAATAACCAGTCCTCATCTGAAAAATTCAGAAACTTATTGCATTAAGACTGAATTATGTGTCAATTTATTAGAAGGATCTTATTATTGATTATCTGATTTAGTCAACAGTTGTTACAGTAAGAGTTATATTTTATTCTAAGAAAATATAAATCTAATAAAATACAAAGTTACATGTAACAAAATTAAAAGTTTGCAAGTAACTTATCAACTTACTCATCTTTAAAAATATTGTTGTCTATCTTTTTCTCCCTTTCTCTACAAATATGTACTTATGTATAAAAATATTAATACCACACTTTACCTTTTCAGCACAAGGCTTAAAATGGAATGTGTTTTATGTCCAAGTAATGCAAATAGTATGCGATGAAGCGTTTCAAAATTGGCTCTTTTTATCATCAGATGGGTAAGCTAACTTTTGAATTTATAAAATGTTGCCTCAAAGTTTTGAAGGATTTAATTTTTCTCTGGATTAGAACAAACCTGTTTGAAAATTTTAGAGACTTTAAAATTGATACTTATTTTTACTCAATGGTTAAAAGATAACCGGTTAGTACAAGACTTAAAAAGGAAGGTGTTTTTATGTTCAACTAATAAATTCAAGTCCTTTAATCTCAGGCATTTCAAAACAGTTTTCTACTCATCAGAAACGTAAGCTAACTCGTGAAGTAATAATATCTTTCTTTACATATTTTTTTGCAAAATATAAAAGTTTTTTAAGCAATATTATCAAAGATTGAAAACAGTTGAATGCATCTTTTCGCAGGAATTAGAGTAATTCTTCCATAGAACAGGAAAAACCTGTTTGTAAGTTTTAGAAAAATTTTAAATTGATGCATGTTTTAGTTCAAGATTCAAAGATTAACTGTTATGTGAGGTCAGTAAAGTAAATAAATAAAAACAGGAGATGATATGTAGGTACATATGGAAGTAAATATATATGTAAAACATAGGTATGTTAAATTTGAAGCATAAAAATTAATAATTTTATTATATCATAATTAGGATCATTTAATTCATTTTTATGTAAATTATAAAATTATTAATTCCATCTACTAACTAACTAACTAATGAATTAATTTTATTCAAACAATTTTCACTACATAAATATATGCAAATAATAGGGGGGGGGGAAATAAGTTCAATCCAGCGACTGACACCCTTTCTAACTCAACAATAAACAACAACATATGCAAATAATAAATAAAATATTTATCAATATTCAAATTTTATGTTTGGCTGCAATATTTTAAGTCTAAAAAATTCTTATTTTTTACTTTACTAGAATATCTTGTTCTTTACTTTTCCAGGTTGAATTTCTTGTCCTTTACTTTTCCAGGTTTAATAAAATCTTAAGAATATTACTTTTCATGCGCGCATTTTTCCATATTAAAGATATGTCTAGAAGTGTAAGCCATGTTTAGTTTCAGAACAGTTTCAGAGGGTTCGTTGTTCTAAACAAGTTTTGAGAGCTGACTGGTTTGCAGTAGACAGAACAGTTTCCGATGGTTCGTTGTTATACACAAGCCCTGAAAGGTGACTTGTTTGCAGTAAACAATTCCACAGAGCAAAATATTCTTACCGTGTTGAGACAGAAAAAAAGATGTGAAATTGGTACAGAAAAGGTTTAATATTTATGGAGCAATTCTGGTTTCTGATTGGTTGGTAGCAGAACGTGAATTAATTTGATTTATCAGTTCCTAGCAGCATCGTTTAGAAATAGAATCATCCGACTGTGTGGGATCACACCCCATTATACTTCCAAAATATTGCAACAATATGTTTTGTTATAGTTTATACTTAAAACTGTATCGATTAAGTAAAAGTGGAAGAGTACGGCACAATCACATTGACACACCGGTTCTCGCCAGATCACTGAAGTTAAGCAATGTTGAGCCTGGCCAGTACCAGATGGATGACCATTTGGGAAGGCTAGGCGCTGTATTTACCTTTTGGGAAGGTTGGGCAGCACCCTCACCCTGTAAAAAGAACTCCTCTCTACAAAAGCATCTACAAAGTTGTAGATAGCCTATGCCCCTCCAGGGGTTCAAGATGAAAAAGTGGAAGATTTAAGATGAAACTTTTATTCTTTTGAAATTTCATTATTTTTAAGCATCAAAAATGTTTGTTGTATTGTAATTAATTTTTAAATTGCTGTCAACATTTTATTTTTCATTAATTTTGAAGCTTTTAATTTACAATTTTTTGACAAAATGTAATAATGCTCACTGACCATAAAACGCATTTGATGTTCTATAATTGCAAGGAATTTTTTTAGGAGAGAGACCTGTATCTTCTTTTTTCATCTTTCAAAGGCAGAATAACTTTAAGTACATACTAAATATCTATATTTTATAGATATTTTTATATCGATGTTATACTTTATATCTATATTAATATTTATTGAGTAGATACTTACTATCCATAGTGTACACGTATATATTATACAGCTTATCTACATGTCTATATAAAAATACGTTTAGTTATCATTTATATCTTATCACTATCTTTTTGTGCAATCTTTGATACCATATTTTATTGATTTTGTGTGAGTATTAAAATCCTAATTAAATCATAATTTCGCATAATGTCCTATTCTGAATTTACTAATTGATTAACATTTTAAACCAAATTTTAATCTTCCTTTAACTCTAGTAGATATAACTAATGTTTACCTTTTTATTCTTTCCCACTTAAATCAAAATATACAGGGTGGAACAATAAAAGTGTCACTATAGAAAAGACGACATAATTTCATTTCCTTTTAATGAAAATTGGTTTTCTTTTTGTGTTAGACAGTCGTATACAAATCCCATGAGTGATAAGAGCCTTCTATAGTGTTCACTGAGCGAAATTGGAGATGCACTGCTGTACAACTCATGCTTTCTACCAATCCATGCAAAATCCTAATCATCCAGTATTTGTTAATCATCTCTGCCATTTTAAGTGCTAGTCAATTATGCAATTCAATGCATTTGTCTTGTTCATGCTCAAAAATTTAAACAATTGTGGCCACATGACAAAACAGGTTTATTTAAACATAGCACTGATTTCACGCATAACAATGGGGCTATAAAATATTTGTTGCCATTTAACTTGGCAGCCCTGTGTCTCGTTATTCCCTTTGCAGTCGGAACATGTTTAAAAAGAAAAATGAATTTAAGTTCGTGGAATGCCTCTACTTTCCAGGATAGTGCTGAGGCACCAGAAACAAAAATTGCGGTATTTGCTTTAGAACTGTAAAGAACAACATTGATATTGCAGTATGAGAGCCATACTTGTGTAACTCTTGTAAAGTCCTTTTTACTTTAAGTTGTAAGGGACTTTAAAAGAGTTATGTCAATCAGGCATAAGGTTTGATATTTGGTGTGATAAAAACTAAAATTATAAATTCTATTTCACATCGAGACAAACTGACTATCATTTGTGACTTCAATGGTTATGTTGATGTTGATCATTATTTATGGCACAGTTTTCAGTCACCACAGAATGGGGAAATTATTAAAAATGTACCATGCTGTCTCTTGGCAAAGAAATGAACTTCCAACAATTAAAAAGCCAAAAACCAACTCACATTCATCATTGATCAAAAGACTGAGTGACTTGGTCTGACCGCAAAAACTTTAAATTCACACCTTCTTTTTACAATACAATTTATCTGATTATGCAGTTTTGATGTTTTTAAATCATCGGTAAAATCACATTTTTACACTGATGTCATCAATAGAAAAAGATACTGTTTAATTTATCATTGATATTGAAAAATTATGGAAAGGCTTGGATGAACCTTGTTTAACAATAAGGAGGAGGTTAAATCTCTGATAAAGTAGATGCCTTAATCTCACAAAGTGTAGATTGATGACAAAATTTTACAGCTGAGAAACATGCATAGTCTTGATCGGCTGCAAATATACTGAAATTCAGAAAGCAGCAGATCATAAAGATTCCAAATCTTTAAAATATGGTTATCAAAGAATCAAACAAAAACTTCATATTCCACAAGATTTAAAAGACGCAATGATAAACACCTTTACAAGAACAAGGCTAGTATCGTCGAATTTCGTTTTTATACTAGAAAAATACTGATTTATGTGACAATAGAATCGTGAAAACATTTCCAAAAGAGTATTGTGCTGATAATGTACATTCTATTATTAACACATTGGATTAGTAGATAAACTTTTGTAGTAAACAAAAATTAATATATTTTGTTATAGTATTACAGGTGAGTCAATAAAGTTCTTAATGATTCTTTTTTGTCCTACTGACATTATCATACTCTGATAAGAACTCTTAGCATAGTTAATTCCTTACAAACTATTCCAGAAATATGAGAAATAATTTACATAGCAAAACCAATGCATCCTACACACTGAATGATAAGATTACTAGTGCAACATTTGAAAAGCTTAGGCACCGACTGTATTATAAGCATTTGATTAAATTGAAAGCTAAATCACTATATCTTACAGATCAGAAACACAGAACTAGTATGTGAACAATATGTGATGTTTTTCTTCATGATAATGTCGCAAAAATCGATTTATTTTCCAATTTTACATTACAGGAATTAAGAGCTTTCTTATGCAGTTGCAGATCCACTGTGCAAGACATGTATAAATAATGAACGATATTATAATTCCTAAAATGACGATGTCTGGTGAACTTGATGGTGGATTAAGGTGTGTCAAGAGGCCTTTCTTGAGAGACAAAGATAGATTAAAAATTATAAATATACAGCCGAGAAACTTTCATGAAATTATCATGCAAAAACTACATATAAATTCATATGTCAAATTGAGCTAAATAATCACTAACAACCATTGCTCTCTTGCACAGTGTAAGAGAAAATCTAGACGCCAGAATGATAGTACTCATCAAACGCTTCCAGTAATTATACCTAGATTCTTACACCCTTGAAACAGTGAAGGAAACTTATTGTCAGAACCTCATATGTCGAACATGACAGGAGATTCGCTTATATATATATATATATATATATATATATATATATATATATATATATATATATATATAAGGGTGGATGTGCTTCTTGTTTTCTCTTGTGTCTGTATAATTGTCTCTAGATTATATGCTAACCAACATATGTGTCATTTTGTATCACTATGAGAAAAATCTTATTACGTTTCTTATGTGTCTATTTAATTTATAGCTTCAATTGATCTAAAATTTGTGAGGTGATAAGGTTGCAAACCTCGATTTATTTTTCAAATTTGATATTATAGGAAGTGAGAATTTTCTCATGCAGTTGCAGATCTGCTTTGCATGATAATGAACGATAATAGAATACTTAAAATGTTGATGACTGGTAAGCTTGATGGTAGAGTAAGGAGTGTTAAGAGGTCTTTGTTGAGATGTTTGTTAAGATAGATTGAAAAGTAACATTCTGTCTGCAAATATAAAATGAGAAAATTGTTCAGTGCAAATCTCGAGCAGGATTGAAAAGTTAATAATTCTAGCACAACTGAAACAGTGAAGAATCTTATTCTCATATCCTCATATGTCTAACATAACGTGGCATGCCATATATATATATATATATATATATATATATATATATATATATATATATATATATATGGGGGGTTCTTATGTTCTTAGCATGATGAAAATCCTATAAAAGTTCTATGCACAATTATTTGTATATATATGACTACATCTTAACATATAGATCGACTAGTTTTTTGTCACTTTAGGAAAATCGATTATTTTTGTAATGTGCATTTTTATTTTTAGAGTTCAATCTCATAACATTCACAGAAATAAACAGACAGAAAACTAATATATGATACACGACATATTAAAATTCATTTACTTTCTATTTCCAGCTGTTCCTGCTTGAATGTCATGATTGAATTTGACTGGATATTCTTTTTCTTTAAAGATCATAAACATATAATGATTTACAAATGCAAGTCAAAATCTGTGAAAAATGCATTTCTTGGAATACTACAATTAAAAAATGACAAGTCACACAATTGAAAGATAAATTTTATATTCGTGAAATATGTGTTTATTGTTCAAATAAATTGAAAAGAATGAAGATATTGAACTACAAATTGCAGAAAAGAATGTGACTTTGGAAAAGACTATTTTTACAGTACAGCTAACTATTGAACTTAAAAATATCTCTTAGAGAAGTAACGTTAGATAATACATATACTTGTTAATAAGTTATTGGTTTTGAAATTTGCTTAAACAATTATTTAGTCAAAAATGCTAGGATAAAATGCCACATAATTCATAACGCCGTTGATAAGTTCCACTTTTAATTTTAGTCAAGTATGCAGGTACATAATGATGAAAAGCCACATACCTGCGAAGTATGTGGATATTCTTGTTCTCATAAATCAAATTTGGAAAGGCATATGCGAACGCACACTGGTGAGAAGCCACATTCTTGTGAAGTGTGTGGGTATTCTTTTTCTCAGAAATCACATTTATTGACACACATACGCACACACACTGGAGAAAAGCCACATTTTTGTAGAGTGTGTGGATATTCTTGTTCAAGACCATCAAATTTAGTGAGGCATATAAGATCTCACACTGGGGAAAAGCCACATATATGTGAAGTGTGTGGATATTCTTGTTTAGAAAAATCAACGTTAGTAACACATATGACAACCCACACAGGGGAAAAGCCACATTCTTGTGAAGTTTGTGGATATTCTTGTTCTCAAAAATCATCGTTAGTGAGACATATGAGATCGCACACTGGGGAAAAGACACATTCTTGTAATGTGTGTGGATATTCGTGTTCTGAAAAATCAAATTTAGTTAAACATATGAGAACTCATACTGGGGAAAAGCCATATTCGTGCAAACTGTGTGGATATTCGTGTTCTGTAAAATCAAATTTAGTTCGACATATGAGTAACCACAGTAGGGAAAAGCCATATGCTTGTGATGTGTGTGGATATTCTTCTTCTAAAAAATCGAATTTAATGAGACATGTGAGAACTCACAATGAGGAACGGCCACATTTTTGTGAAGTGTGTGGATATTCTTGTTTTGACAAATCAAAGTTAGTGACACATATCAGAACTCACACTGGAGAAAAACCGCATTCTTGTGATGTGTGTGGATATTCTTGTTCCGAAAAATCATATTTAGTAACACATATGAGAACTCACACTGGGGAAAAACCATATTCTTGTGATGTGTGTGGATATTCATGTTCATCAAATTCAAATTTAGTGAAACATATGAGAACTCACACTGGAGAAAAGCCATATTCTTGTAAATTTTGTGAGTATTCTTGTTCTGAAAAATCAAATTTATTGAAACATATCAGAACTCACACTGGTAAAAACTATATGCAGAAAGAAAAAAACATCTTGCCTCCCTGATAGAAACTGTAATGATGTTCACAGTGGACATCTTCGTGGAGTTTAGATTTGACTAATGGGTTAAATGCATAATAAACATGGGAAAACACAACATCCGAGCATCTTCAGCTCAATAACGACCTTATTAAAGAGACGGGAGAGGATGCCACATACAAATACCTTGTTGTAGAGAATGTAACTGTGTAGCATGAGAAAATAAGAGAAGTTAGACAAGAATACATAGTACACCTTAAAAATCCGAAATATGCCCTTAATACAAATTTATTGCAATCCCTATCATCTCATATTGTTTTGGTGACCCAATGTAATATCATTAGGCTAAATAAAAGAATACTGCTATCCTTACATTAAATAATATACTTAAACAAATGCATAGACAGGATATACCTACCACGAAAAGAAGGTGGCTTAGGTCTCACTGAAATAAACCATGCATTTCGAACAACCATAGTAAGCATTGGGCAATACATTAAAAGTCCACCTCGTATGACAGTAGAAAAAGTGAGGATTACAATAAACACCTGCCTTAACGCACCTCAACTACAAAGTTGAAAACATTGAAGTGCCATGCTAGAGAATGCTGCCGAGGTATATGACAATCCAGTAACACATATTGCAAGAAAGAAAAATAAAAATGCACAGAAATCGAGATAGAAACAAAAAAAATGAGAATGGAAATAACACAAAAGCCAATAAATTCCTGGATGAGTTTACTCAGGAATATATAGACTAAGATGCTTCACTCGAAAGGCTCAAGAATGGGAAACTTCTATTTGATGAGGAATGACTTTGTAGCCGGACAAAATAAGGGCTTACTCACAAATGGATTTTAAAAATGGCTGGCCTACAAGCAAATCGCCAGTGCCGATTTTTACTGACCAGCAATTGAGAGCCCGAATCCTATAATGTCGGGATGTTAAATCCTATTGGCAGACAGTCTTTACACTGGCTTCCACAATAAAGTATGTAAATAACACCATTGAAACATTTGTAATGAATCTATTCCAAAGATTAGCAGAAGGAGAGAGAAAAACTCAAGGATGCTTTAAAGACGACATATTCTCTGAATGATATAAACATTATACCATTTGTTGTAGAAGCAAATGCCATAATAAATCTTATGAAATATTTAGACACAATAACTTGAAGATCAATCTGTTGGCAAAAAAGATAAAATCTATAAAATGGACAACGTTTATATTAAAAAAAACTGTATAGTAAATATTTAAATTGTAATGAAACCAAAGGTTTGCTAAAAGAAAAACTGCTTAAATATTTATAACTTTTTTCTGAGATGATGCAGCAATTGGTATCTTGGAAGTGATGCCTCAGACACTGCTCGGCAAATGATTTAAAATGAAAGGAAACGGTATATTGTTGCAAGCTTTGTCAATATTCCTGGCTCCACAAAAAAGTGTAAAGATGAACAGCTGACAAATATAGTAGCCGTTTTCTAAGAAATACATTTTAGTTGGACATGTGAGAATTTTCACTGAGGGCAAATGGGAATAATAAGATGTTACGACTAAAAATGATATAAAAACGACATAATCTCTCAAAGAAATACACCTTATACCAATTGCGATAGGAGCAACAAGTCTATTATACAATTCTTAAAAATGTTTAGGAACAATCATTGAAAGATCAAGCTGTAAGGAAATACAGTTGGCAAACATAAATGGAAAAACGTCTATCGTTGCATATAAATGCAAATCGCAATGGGATCAAGTGTTAACTCCAATTAAGAGCCACTTGATATTTAAAGACTAACTGAAGTAAATTTTTAAAACAGCATTTAAAAAAATCAAGTTTTTTAGCAAATATATCTAATGAACCAAGAACCTTTACAAATAACTGAAGTAAATTGGAAAGAAAAGAAAATAATTTTAAGAACTACACTGCTAATATACCCGGTAAACCAAGTGCAAGATATATTGAAAGAATCGTGTTTAAAGTAACGTTAGTTAGAATCATTCAAAAAAGGAAGCATGTTTAATAAAAGATGATATAATTCTCATCTCCCCCAAAACAGTTAAAAAATTTCTTAACAAATACAGACAAATCTGCTGATTAACTAAAGAAAAAAAATTGAAAATAGAAAGAATCATTGAACTTAAATATAAAAAATATCTGAAATTCTGTGATCAAATTTCTACACGAAATTGCACGTTAATGGGTTTAAAAACAACAACTTTTTATTCATTCAGCAATCGTTTTATTATGCCGAATTTCTGTGAAGCTTAATCCAGTTCTACTGTACCGGAACCCCTTAGATTCAGCTTCCTGACACGATACTATTGAATTCAAACGTGAGATTCCTACTAGGAAATGTGATCGAAGAGCCGTCTCATCAAATAACTAAACTCTGAATCAATTAATAAAAAGTCAATATAAAATTATTAAAGTCAATCAAATGAAAAAAACTCATTTAATATTGGCACAAGTAATTTACCATTATTTTTAGGTTTGATAATATTCGTATCAACCTGATAATTAAGGTATATTTTAAAAAGCATTAAAAACGTTTTTATCAAACACTTTTCAACAACAATTAAAATATGTGACATCAGATAAGGTAATCAAACGCTAAACATATATTGCACACATTTTGGAAATTAAATATTCTTATCATTTAATACAGTGTTATTAAAATTTCTGACGTATATCATCAATATTCTGACAATATTTTTCGCAAATTATTATAATAATAAATTATTATGTGACTTGGATTTTATTTAAATAAATACCACATAAAAAATAAACAATTAACCGATACATTGCATACTTGAATTAGCTTTTCCTATTGATATTTAATACAGTGTTTTAGTATTGTAATATCATTGGATTTGGGTTTTATCTGAACAAATACCATATTTTTCTGGCGGATATAATCGATATTCTCACTACATGCAACGATAGGTGTGTCAGATATTTCGTAAAAAATATTGAATAATTCCACCCGTCTTTCCAAGCTTATAACTCCTCGAAAAATGTAATTCAAGCCCTATTTTTTTTCAATTAAAGGAGCAAGGACCAAGGTTTCATTAAAAAAACAAAAAAAAGGTTTTTAACTTCGGAATTTACAGGTAAATTTCTAAAAAACACTACTTTTTTGTTTTAAATTTGAATATATTATTTATTGATCTTTTATCTTCAATTTGTGCTATATAACACTTTGGTGAGTAAATTAATTATTTACTTTTTAATAGACATTTCAAAATGGCAGGCGTGAATTAATTCGACCCCCTGTCTTTCCAAGCTTATAACTACTCGAAAAATGTAATTCAAGCCCTAATTTATTTTTCAATTAAAAGAGCAAGGACCAAGGTTTCATTACAAAAAAAACAACGTGGTTTAAAAAAAAAGGTTTTAAACTTCGGACTTTACAGGTAAATTTCTAAAAAATACTATTTTTTTGTTTTAAACTTGAATATATTATTTATTGATCTTTTATCTTAAATTTGTGATAAATAAAACTTTGGTGAGCAAATTAATTATTTACTTTTTGATAGACACTTGAAAATGGGGTGGTGTGAATTTAAAAGAGAACGTTTGTCTAAAATATTATATTCGGTTTATTGGAAAGTGCATAAAATTTCACGAAAAAAATCGTAAAAATTGAATCACTAGAAGAATTTTGATACATTTTTAAAGTTTAAAAACTGAAAAATACTGAACTCGTAAAATTCAATTGGTTTCATTATTGTTTTTTTTTAAATATTTCTATTACGTTTTATACAACTTTAATAGTTTATTTTGGAAGTATAATCCATAAAAAATAAACAACTCACTTCTAAAAGAGAAATTACGAGTTTTTTTTATATTTTATTCGCAGTTTCGTGTTCTGGGCGTAAAAAAATCCTACAAAAATTCTGATACACCTATTGCAACGATACGACTGAGCCCAACCCTGAGATTCCTACTATAAGAGATGTGATCGAAGGATGTTTCAATAAATAACTAAACTCTGGATCAACTGATAAAATTTCAATATAACATTATTAAAGTCAACCAAATAAAAAATGCTTATATAATAATGACATCAGTGATTTACCATTATTATTGAGGGGGTGATAAAATTTGTATCAACCTGAGAATTAAGATATATTTTAAAAAGCATTACAAACGTTTTTATCAAACACTTATTTTTCAATAACAATTAAAGTTATATGACATTAGATAAGGTAATCAAATGCTAAACATATATTGCACACATTTTGGAAATTAAGTAATGCTATATGATTTGGATTTAATTTTAAAAAATACCACGCATATATTAAATTAAATAATGCTATGTGATTAGGTGTATCAGAATTTTGGGGGAAATTTGGACACCCCTAACACAAAACTGAATAAAATAGAAAAAACTCGTAATTTCTCCGTTAAAAGTGGGTTGTTTATTTTGTTTATCTTCTTTATATTATTGATCTTTATCTTCCAAAATAAACTATTAAAGTTGTATAAAAAGTAATAGAAAAATTATTTAAAAAAAAAAACAGTGTTTACAAAGTGCCGGCCAGCGTCCATTTTTTAAAATAATGAAATCAATTGAATTTTACGAGTTAAATATTTTTCAATTTTTAAACTTTAAAAATCTATCAAAATTTTTCTAGTGACTCAATTTTTACGATATTTTCAGGGTCAATGTGAAATTTTATGCACTTTCCAATAAACCGAATATAATATTTTAGACAAACGTTTTTTTAATTCACCCCATTTAGAAATGTCTATTTAAAAGTAAATAATTTACTCACCAAAGTTTTATGTATCACAAATTGAAGATAAAAGATCAATAAATAATATATTCAAATTTAAAATAGAAAAGAAGTGTCTTTTTATAAATTTCCGTGTAAAGTCTGAAGTTTAAAACCTTTTTTTTAAACAGGTTTTTTTTTTAAATGAAACCTCGTAATCTTATATTGTACAGAAAGTTTTGTTTTATGACGAAAATTATTTCTATTTCATTCAATGTTTTTTTTTAGATATTAAAATAAAATTCACTCCATAAAGTGAAAATTGAATATATTAAATAAAAAACTCGTGTATTTTTTTGAGAAAAGAAAAATAAAATTCTTGAACTGTTTGTTTTTTTAAGGCAAAAAATTTTAAATAAAATGTGACTAGTTTTCAGGTATGGAGGCACAAATGTCTTTATGCGCAAAGGTATACAGCTAACGCAAACATGTGGTTTTACTTTCTTCCGTCCATCCGTAATTCAAAACAAACTATTTCCGGTTTTAAATAAAAACGTAAAATGTTTGCATGATGGCGGATTTTTCAAATAGGCGTTATAAAAGTTCTTTTATTTAAAAAAAAAAAGGGGGGATTTTATAATATAAATATGGATAAATTCTTAACAATGAATAATGCAACTACACATTGATTTTGGAATTTATATCGATTTTTTTATAATCGACCTAAGTTAAATTTCGCTTTTTTCTTTAAATCTTTTAAAGAAAACCGATTTAAAAAAAAACAACAAATATTGCATAATTTACTATTAAACCTGTTACTTTTTTTTAATTTGGTCCTTGCACCTTTAATTGAAAAAAAAATTAGTTTGAATTACATTTTACGAGTAGTTATAAGCTTGGAAAGACAGGGGGTCGAATTATTCAATATTTTTTCACGCATTCGTAAGGTCAGTTTCTGACACACCTGTATATATGATTTGGATTTTATTTTTAAAATACCACATATAAATTAAATTAAGTAATATTATATGATTTTGATTTTATTTTAAAAAATACCATGTATATATTAAATTAATAATGCTATATGATTTGGATTTTAATTTTAAAAGTACGACGTATATATTAAAGAATTAACAAATATGTTCACGCACTTTTGAATTAACTTGTAGTCATTCTTTTTATGATAAAAATTAAATATTCGTCATAAGAAAAGATGCATCATTAATTTCTTCCATTCAGAAAAAGTTGAATCGATCAACATTCAGTGGCGCATGTGTAACATTTACAAAGCTGATGCAGTTGAGAGCAACGCAGTTACGAACATAAGTTTCTCTACTCTAGAATGATGACAGGGATGTACTCTCGATGCCCGGAAAACTCGTCCATGGAAAACTTAACATTTTTAGCTCGGTACGAAAACTGTTGCTATATGTATAAATATCGATTAAATACACATTTTATAACCGTTTTTAAAGGAGATTTTTAAGGGGGCTACACACCTCGTTATATATATTATTTTAAAATATTTTTACTTGTTTAATATTGTTTGAAAAACGAAAAAAAAAGATTTTTCTAAGTTCGTTTTTGGTAACGTCCAAGATCATTGCTTTATTTTGTTTGTTCTAAAGTAACATTCGACACTACTTG
The DNA here is from genome assembly GCF_053919585.1 of Euprymna scolopes. Taxonomy (NCBI): domain Eukaryota; kingdom Metazoa; phylum Mollusca; class Cephalopoda; order Sepiida; family Sepiolidae; genus Euprymna; species Euprymna scolopes. The sequence goes on along the minus strand of NC_136500.1, from coordinate 144,312,014 downwards.
TTGTTTTTGTTACTAAATAAACGCTTTAAAATAAGTTAAACCGCTAAAAACTGACAAAGCTAAGTAAAAAGCGATGTAATGTCCAAGATCCATGCTCCAAAAAATCAAGGCACCGGAAGTGGATACGGTTGATTATGTAACGCACCCGCACAGAACAGAATCACAGAGCGAAGACAAAAACAAAAACGAACCATATATATATATATTTAAAAATACTTTAGTTTTAACACTTCTTATGTTATTACAAAGCTAAAAAGAAAAGAAAACATTTCTTGTATTAATCCAATAATAAAACAAATATTGTATTCAAAATAATTTAGTTTTGACACTAACATAATAATTTAATAATTTATTTCTTATAACAATTTTAATATTTGATAATATAAGAAGTGTTTTATTTTTTAGTTTCGTGATAACACAGGAAGTGTTAAAACTAAATGAGCGTTTCTGAATAAAATATTTGCTTTATTATTTGATTATCGTAAGGCAAATGAACGAAGTTAAATGTAAAAATCGAAAAAACAAAAAAGAAAACAGAAAAACGAACGTTAAAACAAAAAAAACGTGTGAAAAATGGCTTAAATAAGCCTGTTTCGATATTGGTAGGTACCCGGGTGTTTTGGGGTGTGTGGTCGGGGGTGGATAAGCAAAGTAAAAAAAACAAAAAAAAAACAGAAAAACGAACGTTGCGTAAAAAAATGGCTTAAATAACACTGGTTGAATATTTAAATTTACAAAATCGAAAAAAAAAGAAGACATCTCACACCACGATTCGAACCCAAAACATTTAGATAACGAACCAATGCACTAACCAATTGAGCTAACGCGACGTACATGAAATTAGCCAGTTCTTCAACTATTTAAAGTAAATCAGGTCATGACATCAGCTGACGCATGCGTAGAACCGGTCGTCGTCACGAGGGGACGGTTTTTGTTGACCACTCCCCCCTGTCAAAAATTGTCGATTTCGGGGTGAAAAAATGAACGTTTTTGGCCAATTTTTCGATATTTTCGGGCGAAGGATGGGGCTTCAATATGATACCGAAGTTGTGAATTTTCGTTGCATCTGTCGAAAGTTTTTAGCGAACACACAAACATACATACATTTTCGCTTCAATAAGGAGTGTTTTCTTTTTTGTTATTGTTTCGTAACAACACAAGAACTTAAAACTAAAGTATTTTATAAAATGTATGGTTTCGTTTGTCGTGTCTTAACGAGGATGATTTTCACATTTATAAAATCAAATTAATAAAATCAAATCATTTCATACACAACATGCTGAAATATTGTTAATAATGATGATGACTTAACACATAAAATCAAATTAATAAAATCAAATCATTTCATGCACAACATGCTGAAATATTGTTAATAATGATGATGACTTAACACATAAAATCAAATTAATAAAATCAAATAATTTCATACACAACATGCTGAAATATTGTTAATAATGATGATGACTTAACACATAAAATCAAATTAATAAAATCAAATCATTTCATGCACAACATGCTGAAATATTGTTAATAATGATGATGACTTAACACATAAAATCAAATTAATAAAATCAAATCATTTCATACACAACATGCTGAAATATTGTTAATAATGATGATGACTTAACACATAAAATCAAATTAATAAAATCAAATCATTTCATGCACAACATGCTGAAATATTGTTAATAATGATGATGACTTAACACATAAAATCAAATTAATAAAATCAAATCATTTCATACACAACATGCTGAAATATTGTTAATAATGATGATGACTTAACACATAAAATCAAATTAATAAAATCAAATCATTTCATGCACAACATGCTGAAATATTGTTAATAATGATGATGACTTAACACATAAAATCAAATTAATAAAATCAAATCATTTCATACACAACATGCTGAAATATTGTTAATAATGATGATGACTTAACACATAAAATCAAATTAATAAAATCAAATCATTTCATACACAACATGCTGAAATATTGTTTATAATGATGATGACTTAACACATAAAATCAAATTAATAAAATCAAATCATTTAATACAAAACGTTGAAATATTTGAAATAACGAGGATTACGTAACATTTATAAAGTCAAATAAAAAATTATTTTATGCATAACATGTTGAAATATTTGGTATTTGTGCCCGTGATGTTTTAGGGGTGTCACCAAAATGGAACAGAAATTGTAATTTCGTTCCGGTGCAGTTATTTCTTTTGTTCTACACGTGCGTGAAAGAAATCGATAAAAAGCGAAATAAATTAATCGAAAAACTAACTAAACAAGCGAAAAGCTTAAATTTAATGAATGAAAATAGCTTGCACGACCGACAATGTATAAAAACAAATAAATGTGACTTTTTATTTGTTGTTTAAAATTTTCTTTTCGTTTCATTCTATTAAAAAGCAAAAATGGGGTTTGTATTACTGTGTGTACACATAGATTCGAAAAAGTTGTCAAAAACAAATATATAACAAATAGATGTTATCAAAAGCAAGATAATTTATTTTTCTACGAAACTGGATATATTTTTCGTGTTTTTATTCAATGTAACATGTTTATTCAGCTCGAAAAACATACATTGTTTACCGATGTATTGGAAAATTCAAAATGGTGCCCAACTCTCTCTTTAACACGGTAAGTTCGGGAAAAGGTGTTATAAATAATAAACTAGACAAGATAATATTAATATTAAAATATGTCAATCTATGTCACTGTAATATATATTGAGCGAGTTTCTAACAATATTTTGTCTAGTTTTATATTTATAGCACCTTTTCCCAAACTTACCGTGTTAAAGAGAGAGTCGGGCGCCATTTTGAATTTTCCAATACATCGGTAAACACAGTATGTTTTTCGAGCTGAATAAACATGTTACATTGAATAAATACACGAAAAATATATCCAGTTTGGTAGAAAAGTAACTTATCTTGCCTTTGATAACATTTATTTGTTATATATTTGTTTTTTGACAACTTTTTCGAATCTATGTGTACAGTAATACAAACCCCAAAAATGATTGCATTTATTTTTTTCCGTAAATTGAAACATAATAAATGTGACTTTTTTTCTGTTTTAAATATTTAAAAAAATTCCTTTTCCTGTGTATATAATTCGTTGTTTAAAATTTCCTTTTGTTTTTATTTAAAACTTTGTTATTTTGTGAATAAATTAAAATATTGATTGTCATTTAGGTTCTCATTTACGGTCGATTTCTTTGTCATGTATTCAATTATTGCACTGGAACGAAATTACAATTTCCGTTCCATTTTGGTGACACTCCAAAAACATCACGAGCTTCTCCACAAATACCAAATATTGTTAATAACGAGAATGATCGTGAATAATGATTACAACTAAACAAACATTGTAGGTTTGGATAGGTTAGGCTTTTCTACTATTTCTATATTTGTATAAGTTTTTCTCAAAACACCCCCGCCCCTCCACTGCATCCCACCAAATGTAAACAGGTAATTTTTGTGAAATATTAAACAGTTCATCTGCTCGGTTAAGGTCGGCACGTTACTTATGTTAAAACAGTTAATTAAACTGCATAAAGCACTTGTTAAAAAACTACACAAGTTCTATAACTGAACGAAAAACAAACCGGCAGTTAGTTCCCCCCTCCAAAAACAAAAAAAAAAACAAAAAAAAAATCATAAAGTGAATGCATTTCTTCATATCTTGGTAACTACTTGTTTCCTGGAATTTTAAACGTTAGTGGTAATTTTAAAGGATTTTCCGAGGGTGGAAAGAACTCCCCCCACCCACCCACCCCCAAAAAAAAATCGTGGCCACAAAGTGGGTGATCATTTTACGTTAAATTAATATAGAAAAGTGATCTCCCACTTTTAAAAAACTAACGTTTCTTCATTTTCTTGGAAACTACTCGTTTGCTGTAATTTTAAACGTTATTTTCATTTTCAGCGACCCCGAAAACCTATAAGAGTGGTAATTTTAAAGGAATTTTCGAGGGTGGAGTGGAGTAGTGATTCTTTATATTTAGCGTAACTTTAATTAATTATTTAGAAGTATTGGGATTGATAACCAATCGAGACACGTTCTCAATTTGTATAACTTTTTTTTTTTTTTTTTTACTAATAGGAACAGTTTTGATACAGTCTATTCGTCAATAAATTAAGCTTTTAACTTTGCGCACCAGTCACCACTTTCGCAGTTCCGCACCATTCTGTAGGGACTACCAAAATTCACCACAGAATTACCACCCCCTATATGTAACACGATGTAACTTTATTATAAATCAATATTATCAATATGACTTCTTCAAAAGAAGAAGGGCAAAATAAACTAGTAATAATTTTCAAAATTTCATCGTACAAAAATAATGAAATTGCGAGACGAATATCTTGTTTACATAATTGACGCTTTAAAATAACTTGTGTCTGTATCAATAACAACACGAACGCAGAAAGTAAAGGTAAAACAGATATATTAAGACGAAAAGATAATACATATTTACAAAGGTGCAGTTGTACTGCAACTGCACTACTGCAGTTGGAAGATTGTCCGGCAGAGGGTGTGTTAAAGTCTTTCATGGAGCAACCGGCACATGCGTCTTGCCTATTCGACGTTCGAACACAGCTCCCCGGTCTTGCTGACTTGATACCTTTATCTGTATCTTTTCACCCACGTATGCTAATTAGTGGGCGTCTCCACAACAATAACGTTCCCATGTAGTAGACATTCCGAATGGGAAAACATACCAGTGTTTAATAAATCTAGTCTAAATCAACTAATGGTCAGATTTTCATGAAATTTTCGATACTTATCCATTTTAGAATCAAATTATATATAAAATGCAGTTTCCTTAAAATATATGACGGAAAATATTTATTTTTTCGAAATTCGAACAAAATATATTTAAATCTATCGAAATTTCTATTTATTATGAAACATAAAAAGTTCAAATAAGTAAAAAAAATATTTTTTTAAAGTTTATATACACGTAGTGAACAAAAACTTACCTTCAAGTTGCAATTAAAAAATTGATATAAATTTAATATTATGTTTTTTAAGAAGCGTTTTTTTCTAATTAATATATATTATAATCAGTTGAATTGTCAATAAAAAGTAATTTCTTAAAAATTAACTGATTTTTTAAAGATTAAAACTCAGCCCATCACAGTTGAAGTCCCTAAATGCCAGAATGCTTTCTACTCTAATAATTTCTTTGCTTGAATAACTAGACTTTGGAGTTCCCTTCCTGCTACCTGCTTCCGTGACTGTACTGATATGCAGAAGTTTAAAGGTAATGTAAAACAACATCTTGTTAATCTTTCCTAGATATAGTTCAAAATAGTAACCATTTAGGTCCAAGTGGCGATATGCCTTGTTTGACGTGAGTAAAAAAAAAAAACTTATTACCTATTCACATATTGAGCGCTGTTGAAATAAATACTGAAAATAGATACATTAAATAATAATACATACAGCAAAGTCTTTTTGTCATCTGGCATCAATTGAAATGGGGAGGCTGCATGTTTTGACAAGCTTTTGGGCTTGACCTTTACTCCTGACCTGAAATGGAACATATACATCAAATCTGTTCAAGGCCACTGGAAAAATGGTAGGATCCTTCTACCACTCCCACTCCAGTAGATATCACTCCTGATGCAATTCCCTACCTATACAAAAGCCAGGTACGGCCAATGATTGAGTACTGTTGCCACATCTGGGCAGGAGCTACTAGAAGCAGCTTATCCTGCCTTGACAGAGGTTCAAAATAGACTTTGTAGCTTAGTGGAGGAATGCTCTTTTCTTTTCCCTGCAAACTTTTTTTTTGCACAGAAGCGATGTTGCGAACCTGTCGCTGCTTTATCGTTATTTTCATGGCAAGTGCTCGTCTGAGCTTCAATCTATGGTCCCGCGTCAAACTTTCACAAAAAACAATAATTTCCCCCACTCTTTATCTGTGCCTAAACCTAACGTAGATTCCATGAACAAAGCTTCTTTCTTAGAACTGCACGCCCGTGGAACTCTCTTTTGTTGTCCTGCTTTCCAGCTGACTACAATCTGATTGTTTTCAAGTCCAACGTAAACAAGTTCTTGATGAACCACCCCCCTAAGTAATCCAATTTACAAAATTTCCACTACTTATGCATACCCATTAACCCTTGATCCCAAGTGGTCTCCGGGCCTTGATAAGTGGTGACTGCTTTGTAAAAAAAAAAAAAAAGTTAGAACAAAATAATGAGAAAAATATTTTAAAAAATATATTTTTTATATTTCTCAAGAGACTCAGTGTTGTATAATGGGGTGCCAAAAAGGGGTTTGTTGTGTAACAGCAGATACGTGTGTGTGATAGTGTACCAACATTATACCGTTATATGTATTTGTGACAAAGGGTTCACCATTATGTGTGTACATGTCACTAAATGTTTATGGTAATTCTTCACTATCTGAACCGTAAGTTACGTTGCTGTAGTCTATGTTCCAATGTTATGATCGTCTTAATGTCCATATGCGCGCTCGCGCGTGTGTGCATGTAATACATGTATTTTGGACATACTTTATTTTCATCCATCATTGGAATTAATTTTTTCATATAGAAGAGGCTTGAACCTGTTTGAACGAATATCCATTCACTTCCAAAAACGTTGATTGTATTTTGTATAGTTTTATTCACTTTCCAGGTGTCGATCACAGAAGAATGAAAAGTGAATATCTTTACTAGAGTGGTCAATTCTAGGTCCCCATTCGAAGACACGTGATAGATACAATACAAATGTGATTGATAAAATAAAAACGGGATTGATACAATAAAAATGGGATTGATACAATAAAAATGGGATTAATTAAATAAAAATGTGATTGATACAATAAAAATGGGATTGATAAAATAAAAATGGGATTGATACAATAAAAATGTGATTGATTAAATAAAAATGTTATTGATACAATAAAAATGGGATTGATACAATAAAAACGGGATTGATAAAATAAAAATGTGATTGATAAAAAAATGTGATTGATAAAATAAAAATGTGATTGATAAAATAAAATGCTATTGATAAAAAAAATAGGATTGATACTATAAAAATGTGATTGATAAAATAAAAATGTGATTGATACAATAAAAATGGCATTGATACAATAAAAATGGGATTGATAAAATAAAAATGGGATTGATACAATAAAAATGTGATTGACTAAAGAAAAATGTGATTGATACAATAAAAATGGGATTGATGAAATAAAAATGTGATTGATGAAATAAAAATGTGATTAATAAAATAAAAATGTGATTAATAAAATAAAACTGTGATTGATACAATAAAAATGTAATTGATAAAATAAAAATGTGATTGATGAAATAAAAATGTGATTGATGAAATAAAAATGTGACTGATTAAATAAAAATGTCACTGATAAAATATAAATGTGACTGATTAAATAAAAATGTGATTGATACAATAAAAATGGAATTGATCCAATAAAAATGTGATTGATAAAATAAAAATGTGATTGATACAATAAAAATGTGATTCATGAAATAAAAATGTGATTAATAAAATAAAAATGTGATTGATAAAATAACAATGTGATTGATACGATAAAAATGTGATTGATAAAATAAAAATGTGATTGATACAATATAAATGTGATTGATACAATAAAAATGTGATTGATACAATTAAAATGTGACTGATAAAATAAAAATGTGATTGATACAATAAAAATGTGATTGATAAAATAAAAATGGGATTGATAAAATAAAAATAGGATTGATAAAATAAAAATGTGATTGATAAAATAAAAATGTGATTGATAAAATAAAATGCTATTGATAAAAAAAATAGGATTGATACTATAAAAATGTGATTGATAAAATAAAAATGTGATTGATACAATAAAAATGGCATTGATACAATAAAAATGGGATTGATAAGAAAATGTGATTGATAAAATAAAAATGTGATTGACTAAAGAAAAATGTGATTGATACAATAAAAATGGGATTGATGAAATAAAAATGTGATTGATGAAATAAAAATGTGATTAATAAAATAAAAATGTGATTAATAAAATAAAACTGTGATTGATACAATAAAAATGTAATTGATAAAATAAAAATGTGATTGATAAAATAAAAATGTGATTGATGAAATAAAAATGTGACTGATTAAATAAAAATGTCACTGATAAAATATAAATGTGACTGATTAAATAAAAATGTGATTGATACAATAAAAATGGAATTGATACAATAAAAATGTGATTGATAAAATAAAAATGTGATTGATACAATAAAAATGTGATTCATGAAATAAAAATGTGATTAATAAAATAAAAATGTGATTGATAAAATAACAATGTGATTGATACGATAAAAATGTGATTGATAAAATAAAAATGTGATTGATACAATATAAATGTGATTGATACAATAAAAATGTGATTGATACAATTAAAATGTGACTGATAAAATAAAAATGTGATTGATACAATAAAAATGTGATTGATAAAATAAAAATGGGATTGATAAAATAAAAATAGGATTGATAAAATAAAAATGTGATTGATAAAATAAAAATGTGATTGATAAAATAAAAATGTGATTGATAAAATAAAAATAGGATTGATACAATAAAAATGGGATTGATAAAATAAAAATGGGATTAATAAAAATAGGATTGATACAATAAAAATGTGATTGTAAAATAAAAATGTGATTGATAAAATAAAAATGTGATTGATACAATAAAAATGTGATTGATAAAATAAAAATGTGATTGATAAAATAAAAATGTGATTGATACAATAAAAATGGGATTGATAAAATAAAAATAGGATTGATACAATAAAAATGTGATTGATACAATAAAAATGTGATTGATAAAATAAAAATGCGATTGATTAAATAAAAATGTGATTGATACAATAAAAATGGGATTGATAAAATAAAAATGTGATTGATGAGTTGATGAACTGATAAAAAGTGAAATATTCTTATACTCAACTAAATTAAATAACGTCATACAATATTAGCATCAGTGATTAAACAATACAAATTTAAGTTTTATAGCATTCGCATTTACCTGTATTTGGATCATTTTTAAACATTAAAAACAATTTAAGGAAACAATTATTTTGTACAAACATTAAAAAATGTGAGATTAGTTTAAGTAATTAAACAAATATATTGCAAACAGTTTCGAAAATAAATATTCTTATCATTGTTTGATAAAGTGCATTGCTATATGATTTGATTTCAACACAAACCACATATATTGAATTTTCTGGTAAATTATTGCATTAGTATATAATTTGAATTTCATATATGAGTTTAACTTCAATATATATGTAGTATTTGTTGAACAAAAAGGACACATGTATTGAAGTTTCTGATCAATTGTATTAGTATTGAGTTTATTTGAACAAATACCACACAAATATTGAAGTTTCTTGTCAATTATTGTATTAGTTGCTGTGTTTCGACCAGACACTTTGGACTCAGACGAAAAAGAAACACGAATACAAGTCGGAGAACAATAAAAGTGTATTTAACTTCAAATAAATACAAATGTAAAATATGTAGATTGCAAAACAAGTGCGTTTGCGGCTTTTTAAGAAGTCCAAAAAAGTTATTTTAACGTCTTGAGTTTAACGGCTTCTTTCGAGTAAAGAAGCAGAGAGATGGAATAAAACGTCTTTTCTCTACTGATGTTCGTACGAAATAGGGCGTTTGAAGGGGGTCTTAACTCCCGCTTAATAAATAGTTTACCGTGATTGGTCGATGAGCGGCACCTTTGGCCAATGAGATAGGCCCTTATTTAAACTGTAAGGAAAGGAAATAAGATGAAAAGGGAGGTAACTCGTGTTTTTTTTATTTTGAATTTATTTCAATAAATACCACATATACTGACGTTTCTAGTCAATTATTTTATTAGTATGTGATTTAGATTTTATTTCAACAATACCACACATTTATTGAGATTTTTTTGTCAATTATTGTAATAGTTTGTGATATGGATTATATTTCACAAATACCTCACATATCTAGAAGTGTCTGCTCAATTATTGCATTAGTATGCTATTTGGATTTTATATTAATACCGCACATATATTGATGTTTCTAGTCAATTATTGTATTAGTATGTTATTTGGATTTTATTTCCACCAATACCACACATATATTGATGTTTTTAGCCAATTAAAGTATTAGTATGTGATTTGGATTTTGTTTGAAGAAATACCCCAATTTTCAAACACTATTGCCAAAACAAGGATATTTCGATGAAAAAAGTTATATATCAATATAAAAATTAAATGCCAGAAATTTCATTTCCTTAAAAACAATTTCTTTATCAATTTTTACATCGAAATTTCACGTCAATTTGCAAAAGTTATGTTTTGCTTCAAACACTTTCGTTTAACTGACACAATATCATTGAAGACAAGCCTGAGATTTCTATTATAGAAGATATTTTCAAACAGATACCTCAATGGAACATATCCTTAAAATGCTATTTCATAAACACTGGATCAAGTGATATAAAGTTTATATTAAAATAAAACAAATAAAATAATCTCATTTAACCTGGAGTTGAGTTGTTATTAAACACATTTAATGAACCAATTATTTTGTACAACAGTAAAAAAATCTGTGAGTTAAGTTTACGTAATTAACCAAATATATTGCTCACAATTTCGAAATTAAATATACTTCACTACATGATGAAGTGCTAAAAATTTGCAATGTTATATGATTTGGATTTATTTAAAAAATACGACTCATATTTTGAAGTCTCTAATGTATATCATCAATATTCTGACGATACTCCTCTTTAATTCTTGAACTACTATGTTATTTGGATTTTATTTCAAACAACACAAGTCATAAATTGAAGTTTATGGGGGATATTTATTTACTGACAGGATTTCTCTCCACTTATTGTATTGCTATAAGATTTATTTAAAAAATATACGACATATCATGTATTATTTTTATATTTATCTGTTTTGTTTTCATGTTTAAATTATTTTGCTGGCTTTTGTATTTCCAAATAGAGTTTTCGACTTTTACTCACTTGAATTATTGTAATATTTCTCTACTCTTACTGTAAAGTTATTAGATTTATTTCAACAAATACGACACATGTATTTCTCATTTGGATTACTGTAATATTTCACTATTCTTATAATCCTCATCGACCTATTTCTCATATCCGAGAATTTCAGTTTCCTCTTCTCTTAGTGTTTTGGGCGTAGATTGCTTCTTAGATTAATCTGAGCATGAAATTTGCGTGGGCAGAGAAGGCAAACAATGCTTGGCATGGGGGGGGAGGGGTTCAGCATGATTTTTTCTTGCCTACCTCTTTATCTCCACCAGTCTTCTGTTTGATTTGTATCCTTTGATACTGTGGATTTGCGCCACAGATACCGATCCTGAGCTGTTGTTTATCAAATGTGAAGATCAAATCCAGTGTTTTTTTAGGGTGGACTTGAGTTGGTCCTTGTATTGCTGTAGAGGGTGGGCGAGAGATCTATTTCCTGCAGCTAGCTCCGAGTACAGGGTTTGTCGAAGGAGCCTGTTTTCATCCATTCTGAGGATGTGCCGCAACCAACGAAGTGTGTGCCTCATGGTGGTGGCCTCAATATCTGTTTAGAATTTAATTATTTAAAGTAAAGTAACACGTTTTAATAGTTGCAGTAAAATTGCTTGATAAAAGGTGTTGAATGTTTTACAAAAATACTTTACCTGCTAAATCAAACAATCAGTCATAAACTCCCAAATCAACACTATCAGTCATAAACTCCCAAATCAACACTATCAGTCATAAACTCCCAAATCAACACTATCAGTCATAAACGAATTTTAATTATTAAATGAGTTTACATTATTTGCTTGACTTTAATAATTTTATGTTGACTTTTTCAGAGTCATACAGAATCAATAAAAAATAAAGAAACAAAAAGTGTAAAAATAAAGCGGTGAACATTTATATCTACCACAGTTGTCTCCAGCAGATCAAAAAATAACTAAACATAGAAAAAAGACTGCAGATTTCATGCGAGTTTTATCAGGGTGGTAACTAATAAAAGACAAACTACATATTATAGTTTAGCATCAGAATGCTTTGTTACAATCTGGTCTTGCAGAAATTCTGTCTAATTTTTAGTATTTTGTATTAGAACAATTGCCACCACAACAATTATATTACTCCACTTTCTTTAAATTTTATTTTGTTTTCAAGTCATTCAAAGATATTAAAAATCCACCTGTAGCATGATTCGCGATGAGATAATGTGCTTAAGATACTCTTCCTAAACATTATCTCTTATCATGTGATACTCAAGTGTTAGATTTTTCTTTACTCCAAAGTATATACACACAACATCATCTCATAGGTAGATCAGATGGCTGATTTTTTTGTTCTGGTCTTGTTGGCGGTGTTGACTTGGGTTGTAAGCACCTTCACATATAGTGAAAAGCAGATTTATTGCCGAGAAAATTTTCAAATAAGAGAGGAGTGAGATACAATATCACTCTCAGTTAGAAATAGAGTACATTTCAATTACATTACTTCGGTATTCTAGTCATACCAGCTTGATTGCATTCGACTATAAGAAGCTTTCAATCCGACTCAAAATGTCACCTAAAACTATTTAATTAGAGCAAATAGTAAGATATAAGAAGTTTAGTTTACTATTTTGTTTTCTGTTGGTTGTCTTGTAAGCTGTAAGCACTCAAAGATTTATTCAATATTATTGAATAGCAGGTTTATAATCTCGAATTGCAAACATGTGAGCATTTATTCACTATTATTGAATAGTAAATTTATTGGCTCAGAATGCAAGAGCGCGAGCATTTATTCAAGCCTATTTTTATCCAGGTTATGGATTACAGAGAACAAGGTGTTGATTTGAAAGATTCCTTTTCCGATGTTGACATCAGGGATTTCTATTATTCAATGTGCTGAGCATGCATGAAAGTGCACAAACATATGAGTCGGGTCTACCTGCGGTGAAAAGCGAACCCGAGACCTTTGGATTACAAATCAAGTCTACTAATGGACTGCACTCATCTAACCTCAAAGTTACAATTTGGTTTCGTCCAACGACTATGAAAAGAACAAGCCAATAAGTGATTTGTGGGTTCTTGAAATATACTTTTTTAATAACGTGTCTCGCGTTATTGGATTTTCGTATCGTGGCATGTCGATTCGGCGAGATTGTTCGGTTCTGCTTGGGAACGTGTGTGTCAACTCAATGGTATTTGTTCGTGGCGTGGCATCTTGATTCGGCAGTGGTATTCACAATTGCGTGGACAGATTTGTTAAGGACTATGCCGTCACATGTAAAAACAAATATATATATATATATATATATATATGTGTGTGTGTGTGTATATATCAAGTCTACTAATGGACTGCACCCATCTAAGTGTGTATATATATATATATATATATATATATATATATATATATATATATAGGTGTATATATATATTATTAGTGTGTGTGTGTGTGTGTGTATATATATAGATATATATATATATATATATAGGTGTATATATATAGGTGTGTATATATATATAGGTGTATATATATATATAGGTGTATATATATATATAGGTGTATATATATAGGTGTATATATATAGGTGTATATATATATATATATATATATATATATATTCCTGATGCTCTCTCCCTGATGTAGCGACATTCAATATAAAAATACATGTTTTGATAATTAATCCAATCAATGCTTAGATTTCTCTATTGTTTTCTACAAACCGCAATAATGATCTTGTTAATCAACAACTGATTGATGTTAAAACATGTTCTCATGCATTCTGCTTGTTCTTATTTTGAAGTACCTTTTAGACGAGAATTGTTCATAACTGCTGTATACAGCCAGGCCAGAAAGGGGAATGTGTTATATTATACTGGTGCATATGCCTATAAATAACATGCATATATACGTGCCAGATTATACATTGTCTATGTAACCGTTTTCATGTAAATGTCTCTCTTGATCTCTGTATAATGTTCACTTTTCTGATTTCTAAGTATACAACATCTGTTGTTTTCTGAGGGCGGGTGTATACACATATTAACACTGTTTAAAACCGCGATAAATAGTGTATGCAAGTTAGTTTCTTTAACATGACAGATAGCCATCTTTGTTTGCATGACAAACCGCAAAAAAGGAAAATATACCTACTCTCCTTGTCCCTTATTAGTTGTCACACTAGAAGAATACACCTTCTTCTAAAGTAAACTCTATAGCACCAAGTTATATTTTCATATAGTTTTATTCTGTCTGTAATTCTCCTCTGAGTTGCATGCAATTCTCTTTATTTTATACATCATTTCTAGTTTGTCTATCTGCTTTTATGAATCGCAAAGACAAAATCAACATCCACATCTGCTGGCCAACCCAAACTCTTACTCTGCAAACTTTGATTGACTCTTTTAATAGCTGACTATATGATAACTCGTTTTTTTTTTTTGTTTTTTTTTTTAGTTTATTCTATTACATCAACAACCAGGTCTATGTATTTGTTATTGGAAACTGCATTTTCATTCTCCAGATTTTTTTTGGAACAAGTTAATTTGGGTAACTTGCATTCCAACGTCCTTTGTTTATGTTTTCTGAACTAAATTTCAACTTATGCATTAGTTTTATTCCCATCTTTTGAAATGGATAATTTGTGTATTTATTTATTCATTTAAACTCTGGCCCCCTTCAAACTAAGCATTCTTATCCCATCATTGTTAATCACGTGATGAAGATCAGAGGATGAGTCGGCTGAAACAACAACTATGAAGATGAGGATAATAGTCCTCAATTAAATAAATTTCAACTGTTAAATGTTATTTTGTAACATTTTTATTCATCGAAAAATTTCATATTGAATAAAATTTGACAATCGCAGCATTCTCTCACTTCAATTTGGTAACCTGCTGCTTCCTGGGAGTCACAATATGCAACAGTGTTATGAAGGGAGATGAAGCTGTATTGTTTCAGAGTGAAATGTCTCACTCGTTGTTAATATTTAGTTTGTATCGGATTTTACTACTCATGTTTCTGTGGCTTTTTTACCAACCATTACATATTAAATTTGCTACAGAGATATATGAGTTTCTACAGCATGAAGACTAATGTTGGACTTGCGCAATACTAGAATCGATCCAAATTTTACATTCTGGATGTTATTGTTGAGGATGAGTGTGTTTTTGCCTTTTATGACCCATGCCTGCTTAGCCATTAACAAATTGATGGAGAAAACGCTATATTTGCTATTGATGATGATAGTTTCTTTATCCAGAAATTTGTTTTTCTATGCAGGTAGTTGTCATACTGGAAATCAATCAATATTTACTTGGTCTCTCGTTTATTTTTTTTATTTTCTGATTATTTTTGTCGAATTGAGATTGGCAATCTAGTGGATGCCAAGCATTACTATGTTATCTAATACATTCCTAATAAAACATTTTAAGATTCTAACATTCCCTTTAATCGCAATTGTTTGAATATATTTGAAAGCATCCATGTCTATACACTCCTGGTTAAGTTTCTATTGTTAGGCCACCTGTTGTTTTTATACTTCTTTTCATGTGGCTATCTAAATTTCTATGTTCTTTTCCTTCTTGCAATCTGTGTTGCTGGTTCATCATATATTTTGGCATTATTTTCCAGTATGACGCCGCCAAAGTTTTCAGCGATCTTTGAGATTGATGTTTGTTTGGGCTAAACGCCACTGGTGGCCATTCACCATTTCTACTGTCATAACTGTTGAACTTTAGATGTAAAGCTCCATACTTTCTAGCTTGGTTTGATATGCAGTTTATTTCAGTGAAGCCTAGACTTCACTTTTTGTGATAGGTATGGTTTTATGAGTGTTATTTTTCGCACACTTTCTTTACGAGAATAGATATATTGAAATAGAAAACAAGAATATAACCGTTCTTCTTTTTCTTTTTATACATCAGTAACATATAAGCAAGTGGCTCTTTCTTGGAGCAGATATTTGATTTCCTCATGACTAAAATATATACCAATCAGTTTTCAAATACTAATGTTTCTGCTTTTATTAGATTATATCTGTTTTTTGCGATAACTTGGTTTCCAGAGAAAATGTTAGTTAACTCTTAACACTTTTAGTCCATTCTCTCTTAAAATAATAGAAGTTATATATATTTTTTTCATGTTGTTTTTTACTTCCACATGTATTATAATCTCCATGTTCGCTCGTTCACTTGTGATAATATTCATTTAGCAGTTTCATCAATTATTAGTTTTTCAAGTATGTTTTACATAATTGATCCTACTTGGCCTTTTGGCCAAGATCCTTTCTCTTAATTCAAAAACTTTTTATTTTCTAATGAAAATGAATTTTTTTTACACATGCACACACACACAAAAAAAAATGCATGCATAAACACACAGACAACTGTTTGTAAATTGTAAATATGTTTTTGACTCTTAAACGCTGGGGATTTATTAGTTAGATAAAGATCCATAGAGTGAATGTGGTATTTTAGTAAATGTTGCCAGTCAAGAGTAAGACTCCAAAGTCTACATTCATTACTTTTAATCACTTTAATCACAAAGACCCTCAACCCTTCCCCACCCCTAATCTCTTGTAGGGCCTTGTGTCTAATTTTGTTGTTTAAAAATCTTCTTTTTTTTTTACTTAAATGTATTCTCAAAATTTTTAAAAGCAATAAAATATATAAATAAGATCAAAGTGTAGTATCTGTTCTTCAGATGCTGCACTTCCATTTCTCGTTCTCTTTCAGTGGAGGAGAAATCCTTCGCGATTGAGACAAATTTTATTTTTGTACCTTTTCTCCACGTTAAAAAAACGACCCTGGTGTCTAACTCTGTCCCGTGGAGAGGCATTGTAAATAGGTACATAATGCTGTTTAGGTAGAAGTTGCAATGTGAATAAATGCGTATTCTTAGAATAGAACTATACACATATTTTGCAAGAATATAGCATTCATTGTTTTTCATATGTATCAATAAACTTGATTTTTACAAGAATATTCACATAAGTTTGCTTTTGTACTAAAAAATATCTGCATACTTTATAAGAATGTGGCGTTTTTCCAGTGTGAGTTCTTATGTTTCACTAGCGTTGATTTTTTTTTTGCACTAAAATATACACACAGTTTTCAAAAATGTGACTTTTCTTTTTTAATTTTATTTTTGTTAGTTTAAAGAGATAAAGGGGCTCCCTCCTGGGGCTAACACTTGATTCTGTTACAATTTAAATTTATATTCGAGGGCTCTTTAAAGAATAGATACTGTTCCCTTTGTGGCTGCTATCTGTATTTTCTTAAAGCTTGGTTTTCCAGGGATTGCTTCTAAATATTTCTGGAGGTTCTTTTTCATGAGGCCAGTTGCTCGCGTCACAACCAGTATAATAGTTATTTCTTTCAGAGACCATTTTTTAGGTGCTGATATTTTATCTTTTCCCGTTCAGCTCTATTAAGGCCAAAGTCATTTGGAACTGTGACGTCGATAATGAGTGCAATTCTTTAGGGCTTGTTCCATATTACTATATCTTACCCCAGCTATATTATTATCTAGAATCATTTCACTCACCATGATCCCACATTTACTCCTATTCAAAATAGCTTCAATATCTTGAATATATATATACATATATATATATATATATATATATATATATATATATATATATATATATATATAGTAAGTTATAAAATATATATGCCCATTAAGTTACACTGAATATTCCGCGTTTCATCAACTCTAGGACACTTCAGGCTGAAGAGTCCTAGAATGGATGAAATGCGAAATATTCAGTGTAGCTTAATCTCCATATATATTTTATAACTTATTAACTAGCTCTACCTATATATTGGGCACTTTTGAAGTAAATACTAAAAGTTTACACATAAATTTATACTTTCGTATATTTTATGTGAGTAAATGAAGTAGTTATATATATAAATTCATTTTTATAGTATGAAAAGGTAATGTAATTGCAATTAAGAATAGGAAATTGGATCAAATGTTTGTAACATGTCTTCTTCCTAAGATTAAGGGTGGTGGTATTTGATCAACACTGCTGGGGAGCCATGATGTAATATACTATTTTGTTTTTAAATCCCCGAAACAATGTTTCATAGTAAACAACTGATGATCCCTTGAAAAATAAATTATTGGTACTATAGAAAAACAAAATTAAGTATTTTGAATAAAATATTTGTTTTATTATTTGACTAACGGGGGTACCCGGCGTTGCCCGAGTGTGTCGAGTAAAAAATCAAAATAACTATAGGCAGCCCAAGTGGAGAAAGGTGTTAAAAAAGTGGTAGTAGGCAGGCAAGCTCCAATCTGTAACAGGAAAGAGAAAAAAAACCTAATGTCTTAGCCGATGTCTCCATCGTGAAACCGAAGTCACAAACGTCGAAATTAAGCATAGTCAATCGAACGGCGATGGTGACTTAGAAAAAAAGCAACACAAAAATCGACCCCTCCTTGTAGAAAACTGCCCAGTTGAAGGTGAAGGAATTAATGTTTTGGGCCAATTTTTCAGTATTTGTCATCCGAAGAATGGAGCTTGAAAACAATACTGGCTTGGTCAGGTTCCGACGCATCTGTCAGAAGTTTTTGGCAGACAAACAAACGCCCCCCCCCTCCAACACACACACATTTTGCCTTTTATATACTAGATAGAAGATAATATAAGAATTTTATTTTGCTTAAAAGTCTTTGGGGGCACTTCTGCAGTATGGAGACGGCGGCTATTGTTTGGGGGCGATAACTCCAATTTCTTCTTGGTCAAATAACGCGGCAAATAAGTAGCAAACAAGATTTTTTTTCCAAACATAAAAATATTTAAAAACCAAAACATTTTTATGTATAAAAACGTATCAATACATAATTGTAAAAACATTTTTTTTAAAGTCTGCGTAAGAAAATATAATTTTAACAAAACAATTTTGTAATGAAAGCAACATTGGATTCTTATAAAATAAAATGGGTTCTTTTTTTTTTTTTTTCGAACAAATAACTAATTTAAATGAAACATGTTTTCAATTGAAGCAACTTTGAAACGTCAACAAGTTAATAATTTAAATGTTGTTTTTTTTTTTACCGAGAAGCGACAATTTAAGGAAATGTAGCAAGAAAAGATGGCCGCCGTCCGCATACTGCAGAAGTGCCTTTTGTTGTTTCGTGCACAGAAAAAGTATTAAAACTAAATTAATTTTTCTAAATAAAATATTTGTTTTTATTTGATAATACAAGAAGTGTTTCCTTTTTTTGTGGTTTCGTAATAACACAAGAAGTGTTAAAAACTAAAGTATATGGTTTCGTTTTTCGTATCTTCCGTTCGGTTTCGTTACATAATCAACCGTATCCACTTCCAGTAGCTTGAGTTTTCCCCGAGCAGTTGTCTTGGACATCACCTAAAAATATACAAATTCATTTTCCTTTTAGGGGGGAGGGGGGCTCGTTTTAAAACTATATCTACCTCAGTATTGTCTTTAATTTTCGATATTTGAGCGATTATCGAGACTCATAAGACGTGATTCTTCTCTTGTGTCGGACATTTTTTGTTAAACGTTAACACTCGACATTACTTTTTTTCTTTTTTGTTTTTGATTGTTTTAACTAAATAAACTCTTAGAAATAAGTTAAACCACTAAAAACTTACAAAGCTAGGTAGAAAACACACTTGTAAAAACAATTCGTATTTTGTATATAATTTATGCGTGACATACGAATTAAATAATGAACATGTCTGTTATTTATAGATAAAATTATAAAACAGAAAAAAAACTGACATAGACAAATCGTTAGTTGATTTTTAAATAATAAAATTGGCATATTTATATCTTAAACTCAAATAAAGCTCCAAATATCGGAACATTTCTTAAACTGTAACAGATTTAAATCGACGCCATATAAATGAACTCATTCTATAGTTGTGATTTTCGTTTTATTATTATTATTATTATTATTATTATTATTATTATTATTATTATTATTATTATTATTATTATTATTATTTATTTATTTATTTATTTATTTATTTATTAGAATCGGAATCGGAATCATATCGGAATCGGTAATTTTATCAGAATCGGGGGTGGAACAACAAACAAGAGAAATTTACCAAATAATCCTTAATAATTTATAAATTTACTGGTACTCATGCAGAGAGTGACTGATCCGTGCTGAAATAATAACGTTATTAGGGTTTGTATTACTGTACACATAGATTCGAAAAAGTTGTCAAAAAACAAATATAGAACAAATAAATGTTATCAAAGGTAAGATAAGTTACTTTTCTACCTAACTGGATATATTTTTGTGTTTTTATTCAGTGTAACATGTTTATTCAGCTCGAAAAACATGCAGTGTTTACCAATGTATTGGAAAATTCAAAATGGCGGCCGACTCTCTCTCGAAGAGGGTACGTTTGGGAAAAGGTATTATAAATAATAAACTAGATAAAATACTGTTAGAAATTCGCTCAATATATGTTACCATGACATAAGTTGACATATATTCGGTTGATTTTTAATAGTATTTTGTCTAGTTTATTATTTATAACATCTTTTCCCAAACTTACCGTGTTAAAGAGACAGTCTGGCGCCATTTTGAATTTTCCAATACATCACATCAGTAAACGCTGCATGTTTTTCGAGCTGAATAAACATGTTACATTGAATAAAAACACAAAAATCTATCCAGATAGGTAGAAAAGTAACTTATCTTGCCTTTGATACATTTATTTGTTCTATATTTGTTTTTTGACAACTTTTTCGAATCTATGTGTACAGTAATACAAACCCCGTCATTATTTTTAAAGCCATTCTTAACATGGGGGGGGGGGGTTACCTATTAACCTTACAATTAAATTTAAAAAAAAAACATATCATAAAACTTTAATTAAACTTGGAAATACGATTTAAAAAAAAAAAGCGCGGATCATTCTCTGCATTAGCACCAATTTACTAATTCAAAATAAATCCTTAACATTTTATAAATTTACTAATTCTAAAGAAATCCAACAAGCCTAAAATATTGACAAATATAATCTAAACGGATATTTTTACACGAGAAACTAAATACTTATTACACCGTGTTACGATAACTGAAATACGTGTTTCTTTTTTAGCAGTTGATTTTCTCCTTGAGTAATTTCACGTTTAAAGCGTTTTTTTTTTGTTTGTTTTTTTTTTTTTTTCATGCATTTATATTTCCATATATATTATTTCTTACCGAATTGGACACACAAAACAAAAAGTGTATCAATTTACCAAAAAAATCCTAAGAAACAAAACAAATTTTGTTTTACACACTAAGAAAAAACAAACGAATTCATCCCGATTTTTTAGTATTGAATTCCTGAAATGAAAGGTAAGTTTTTTTTTTTTTTTTGAAGATTAAAAAATCAATTCAATAATTTTGTAAACAATCTCAAATAATTCTATTGCAATCTAATAAAAAGTGTTGATTATGTCAGTAAAAAATAAGGGTCTAATTAGAAAAATAAAAAAAATCTGTATATTACTATTATTTCGTAAAAGGTTTGATTCTGAATTTCTTTATTATTTCGGTCGATGTAACCGCCGACCGTCTCCAGGTGTATCTTGTCGAACTCAGAAATGTCTAACATATCTCGAATTAAACGTTTTTAATTCAAGAGGTCGTGTGCTATCGTTATGTCATCCATGACTGGGTAGAATGCACGACTTAAAATGTGTGAAAAACTAATCTGAAAGGACAGACGACACTAAGCATTCATAGGATTAGGTCAGTAGTAAATCAAGTTTAAACCACCAATAAAAAGTTCAAAACAATTTTCTTAAAAAGCGCAAAAAAATAAATGTAGCTTTCACTTTGGAAAAAGCTTTGGATATTTATCACACAGAATCAGTATTCACCGTCGATACTCTGGACTGACTACGTACGTCATGAAGTATCCGAGTTGATTATTATTAATCTCAGCTAATCAACTTAAATAATTTTTCGATATATTTTAATCTGAGAAAATGTGTGATTTATTTATTTTTTTTTTTGTTCTGGGATTAAGTTATATATATATATTTTTTTTAATGCGATTTTAATTCTTTCAATACGCTGTAGGATGCAAGGGACTTATCGGATGATAAATCCCTAAGTTCCTGTCCATCAACTTCGTCATCTCTTAGAATATATATAAAGAGGAAGTCTCGAAATAAAGACAAAATGTTGATGAACACACAATACGGTTTGTTCCTTCTTATTTCTCTCTCTCTCTCTCTCTCTCTCTCTCTCTCTATATATATATATATATATATATATATATATATATATATATATATATATATAATATATATATATATAGATAGATAGATAGATAGATAGATAGATAATTTGGAAATATTCTTTATTCACTTATATTTCCTTTTTATATATAGCAATCCTAATTTAAGAAGCTCAATGTAATTACAGAGCATAGAATGAATGACAAAAATCTATATTCCAAATTTCCTGATGCTGTCCATCTTACAATTTATTCCTTTAATTCAGTTGACACTTACAATTCTCGACAATATCTGTTTCGTAGCACAAAATCAATCACTTAATTATTATATCAATTAGTAAATCTTTTTTACCCTTAATTCATTAGAAGAAATAGCGACAATCAATCAACTAAAAAGAAATAAAATGCGTTTGGACATGATTAAAAAATGCGAAAATTGGAGGAGAAGCTGCAAATATCTTATAGTTTGCTTACATTATGCCATCATGAAATTTAGAATATAGACTTTTGTCATTTATTCATTATATATATATATTTTTTTTTTTTTTTTTACACAGTGATCACCACTTATCAAGGCCCGGAAGCCACTCCGGGATAAGGGTTATTGCAAGTACATTACGTTAGTGAGGAGATTTACTGAAATGTTTACTTAAGGGGGCAGTTCATTAGGAATTTGTTAACATTGGACTTGAAGACAACCAAGGTGTAGTCAGGTGGGAAGCAGGCAGACGGAACAGAGTTCCACAGGCGTGCAGTTCTAAGAAAGAAGCTTTGTTCATGGAATCTGCGTTTTGATTTAGGCACAGATAAAGAGTGGGGGAAATTTTTCACAGTGGATTCAGCTAGACGGGTGTTTTTCGTGAAAGATTGGCGAGGGGGGACCAGAGATTGAAGTTCAGACGAGCATCTGCCATGGAAATA
Source organism: Euprymna scolopes (assembly GCF_053919585.1). Classification (NCBI taxonomy): domain Eukaryota; kingdom Metazoa; phylum Mollusca; class Cephalopoda; order Sepiida; family Sepiolidae; genus Euprymna; species Euprymna scolopes. The sequence goes on along the minus strand of NC_136500.1, from coordinate 144,288,807 downwards.
ACAATAAAACAAGGACAGGCTCGCAACGTCTCTTCTGTGGGAGAGAGGTTGCAGGGTAGAGAAAAGGGCATCCCCCACTAAGCCACGAAGTCTATTTTGTACTCTGTCAAGACAGGATAGGCTGTCCTTAGCAGCTCCTGCCCAGATATGGCAACAGTACTCCATCCTTGGACGTACTTGGCTTTTATATAGATAGAGAATTGCATTCGTAGTGAGATATCTTCTGGAGCGGTAGAAGGATCCCACCATCTTTCCAGCGACCTTGGCAACAGACTTGATGTACGCGTTCCATTTCAGATCAGAAGTAAAGGTCAAACCCAGAAGCTTGTCAAAACACGGGGCCTCACCCAGACGAGAGCCATCCATCACAATTGATGCCAGATGGGGGTCAGAGCGTTGATGATGTAAGGATAGGAGTTTGGTTTTGGATGCATTAAAGGTAACCAGTCACATCTTCCCCCACTGAATCACGTGCTCGAGATCAGAGGAGAGAGAATCAGAGAGAACTTTGTCATTTACAGCCTTTGATGTGTTGCCGTAGATGGTCGTGTCATCAGCATAGATGTCAACGAATGATTTAAGTATGTGTTTAGGGAGGTCATTGATGTAGATTAGGAAGTAAGTTGAGCCAAGGATTGACCCCTGAGGGACTCCAGCATTTATATTGCAGGCTTCCGATTTTTGTCCATCTACCACTACTCTTATGAGCCTATCGGAGAGAAATGATTTAATGATTGAGAAAACATTTCCAGTTATACCGTAGCTGGAAATCTTGTGAAGTAGACCCTTATGCCATACCTTGTCGAAGGCCTTTGATATGTCGAGAGCAATTGCCCTAGAAAGGAAGCCTTTGTCAAGAGATTCACTAATCCTATATGATATAACCGTCAGCACATCTGCGGTAGATCTAGCAGAGCGGAAGCCATATTGTGTGTCACTAAGAAGGTTATTCCTGCTGAGGTGGTTGACTATTTCTCTATTTAATATGGATTCCAGCAACTTACTCATAACACACAGGAGACTTATTGGTCTGTATTGAGAGGGAGATGACTTATCACCTGAATTCTTAAATACAGGGCAAACTGATGAGGTCTTCCAGGTAGTCGGAAAGCACTTCTCCTTAAGGCAGCGCTTAAATAGTTTCGTAAGTATGGGAGCAAGTTCTGGTTGAAGCTTTTTTAACACTATAATTGGGATGCCATCAGGGCCAGTTGCTTTACTGGAATCTAGGTTCTTTATTAGCTTGGCGACCTCATGCACGGATATTTGTATGTTACCTAGCTTGTTCTGTGTTATAGGAGAAATATATATATATATATATATATATATATATATATATATATATATATATATTCGGTACTAGTGCACTTATTGATCCGTGCTGAAATAATAACGTTATTATTTAAAAAGCCATTCTTAACATGGGGATGAGAGGATGTTTTGTACCTATTCTATATTTTAACCTTACAATTGAATAAAAAAAAAACATATGAAACTTTAATTAAACTTGGAAACATGGTTTAAAAAATAGTGCAGATCAGTAAGAGCACTAGCACTATATATATATATATATGTATATATATATATATGTGTGTGTATATATATATGTGTATATATATATATGTGTATGTGTATATATATATGTGTGTGTATATATATATATGTGTATATATATATGTGTGTATATATATATGTGTATATATATGTGTGTATATATATATATATATATATGTATATATATGTGTGTGTGTGTGTATATATATATATGTGTATATATGTATATATATATATTCATGTATATATATATATATTCATGTATATATATATATATATTCATGTATATATATATATATATATATATTCATATATAATATATTTATATATATATAATATATTCATATATATATATATATATATATATATATATATATATATATATATATATATATGACTACTTCATTTAATCACATAAATTAATATATGAAAATATAATTTTATGCATAAATTTTCAGTATTTGCTTCAACAGTATAGGTAGAGCTAGGTAGTAAGTTATAAAAATATATATGGCAATTAAGCTACACAAAGTATTCCGCGTTTCATTCTCATGAGAATTGGTCAGGCATAGCTTATTTGCCATATTCTAAGAGAGGAGGAACTTGGACACAAACTTAGAGATGAATCATTTGATGAGTCCCTTGCATCCTACAGCTTATGATTAAAGGTCTCTGTCTGCTCCAGATATAACACAATCATGCAACACATGTCTTCCTTCTATAATTTTTTTGTAAACTTCCATTGGAGCTGCAAAGGGTTGTAATGTCTTTGGTTCTACATCATGCTATAATTGCGTTCCTTCAAACTTCCGTGCTAAATTGTCGCTTGCTAGGAGCCAACTTTGCGTTTTTCTTCTTGTCTGATTGTGTAACGTGTCTATTTTAAATCTTTCTTTTGTTATGTTTATTGGATATGTGCTGATAACTATTTCCTAGTGTTTGTTTATGTTAGCACTCCAATGTTATTGTTACGTTAAATATTTAACTTTGTTATATACAGGTTTTTGAATTTCATTTATTTGCAAAAGATCTAACTAATTTGTATATGGTTTTAAAAATTCATTTTGATTAATTCCCTGTTAGTTTTGTTTCAGTTTTCTTATGGGATGATCATTTTTAGTTAACTATTACGTGTAATTATATTCATGCAGATATTCAACATGATTTATACTTGCATAATATTTGCTAAACAGCTTATAGTAAACACAAACATCTTTGTTAATAAATTTATGTATACGTATATATTTTTGTTTAAAAAATTCTTCCTACCAAACTCCTCCATTAGTTCTTGATCTACAGACATGAAACTTAATATATAGGGTATTCGAACCTATAGGAAACTTTATATTTGCTTTTAGCTGGGAAAATCGTACAAGAGTGAAAAAAAATTTTTAATTGGAATTTTCCAGGTGAAGGTCAACTGACGGCATTAAAAATGTGAACGCATGACATAATAGCTATTGCTCCATGTTTATTTTTTAGCTTTCCAGTAAACCAGGTAAAGGCCGACCGATGACATTACGAATATGCATATGTGAGTTTTAGCTTTGCAATAAACATTTTCTCATAGTACAGTTATTAACGTCACAGGAAAAAGTAAATCATAAGCTAAAATTTTAGTTTGGATTTCGGTGGTTTTGTACAAGTCATGTTTTTTTTAACTTTTTAAATCATTACTATATATTTAGTCCAATATAATATAATAATGAATACGAAATTTGCATTAATCCAAATATCATATTTAGTGTATTTTATGACCGGGCAATGTTAAGCAATCTGCTAGTATATATATATATATATATATATATATATATATATATATATGATTCTTTGGCGGGGTACAGAATTTAAATATTGCAATCATGAAGGGAAGACCTTTATAATTAATGATTAAAAGCATATGAAAATAAAGTAAAATGAATGAAGAAGAGGAGAGAAGCGAAACAAAGGGGAGAGTCAACTGATCAGTTTTACCCTCACTTTCTCAAAGCTGTACTGAGAGATTTTGCTAAAAAAACAGGGAGCATCGAAAATATGTACAATTTAAAATAAAATTTCGTTGCATTCCATTTTGTGTTGGGGAAAAATGGGGGAAAGCTATTAAAATAAAGTGAGGTTATATTACTTGAAGATCCTAGAGAGTAATCACGCTCAAACACAAGAGGCATTTCCTCTGTATACTTATGAAGGAGAGTGTAACTCGTCCATAGCTTTCCTTGATGTTTAAGTAACAAAACACCATCTAGTTACCTTACATCAGTTTACCGCAAACTTACATTTACAGGACTTCATACACACTGGGATTCATTTTGCCTCTGAAAACGTAAGATCAATTTAATTTGGACCCTAAGACATTGTGCTGTTATGATGTTCTTAAAATCAAAATTGGACGAGGAATTTAAAATAACTACTGATACCCTAGCCAAGAATTAGTACCCTCTGCATGTGATTAGGTCAGTTATGCAAAGGAAAGTAGCTCAGTTCCTGTAACCAAAATTAAACCAGTTAATAAATGTCTAATATATCTACGTTTACCATGGTTAGGCACAGTAAGTGAGGAATTTGCAAAACAAATTGGCTGAACAGTGCAAAATTGTTATTTGCTTCAAATATGTGTGCTGTCTTCTCTCTGAGGACATTAATGCCATCCTCTCGAAAAGATGTTACCGTATCATAATAATAATGTAATTTACAATTTTGAATGTAGTTACAGTGCCAAATATATGGGTAAAAAAACATTGAGATTGGACGGAAGAGTCCAACAGCACGTAGCTACCAAAATCAGAAATGGGACATACCAAGCAACAGACGTAATTTCCAACACATATACGTCTTCAATCACTGACCATCTCATTAAAAAACCCGTCATGTGCAGCGAACTTTAGCACAAACTCATTTTCTATCCTGATTCGTACTCATAATTCCATTTAAAGATCTTGGAGACTGTACATGTTTTGTTGAGAAAGCCTTCTCTCTATAAACAGAGGGAATACCTTTTGGGTTTGAGCATGATTAGTCTCTAGGATCTTCGAGTAATATAACATTGCTTTATTTTAATCGCTTCCTTCATTTTTTTCCACACATAATGGAACATAACACAATTTAAATTGTACATATTTTCGATTCAGCCCTTTAAAAAAAATCCCTTGAGACAACTTTGATAAAGCGATGGCAAAACCGGTCAGCTGACTCTTCCCTTTTTCTCTTCTTCACCTCTTTTACTTTATTTTAAAACGCTTTTTTTTCATGAATTATAAAAGTCCCCCCTTCTTCATGATTGTGATATATATATATATATATATATATATATATATATATATATATATATATATATATATATATATATATATATATACTAGTGGTCAATTTCTCATCCCCAGACCTTATGAATATTTATCTTGTCATTAATACTAGCAGCTATAATGGAGATGAAAGTATATAATTTCTACACAGAAGGTTAGCATCTCCATTATAGTACTTATGACAATATAAATATACATAAGGTCTGGGAATCAGATCAGCATTGCCATCAGTATATATATATATATATATATATATATATATATATATATATATATATATATATATATATTGATTTTTTTAACGATAATTACGATTAAGTAGCGCTTCTCAGAAAATCGCCCATATTTGTTTTTATAAATAATACTTTTATTTATTTTTATTATTTTTATATATATACAAGCAGTAAACACTATTCAATTATAATTTTAATCTGCACAAAATAAAATACATGGACCTACTTGTTGGGGCAAAAAGATAATTTCTTTCCTCATATTTACGTTTTATTTTTAACACAACCAAAGAGTCATAGTTTGTTTTGCCTCTATAAATACAAAAAAGTTATTTCCCATCTGATTAGTTTCGAAATGTCATGAAAAAGTCCTCAAACATGAATAATACAACATTTTTAAATGAAAGGAAGTCTATTTACAAAAAATTAAATTATTTTTCAACTTGTGTTAAAACTTGTATTACATTATTTGCTCAATACTCTTTATAAAGATTTTTATTAATTAAACTCTGTTAAGGTATATCAATTTTCGAACACAATGATAATTTTTAAAGTGTTTTCATTGTTAAATATGATTATTTTTTGTAGAGCCCTTTTGAAATTGTCGTTTATTGAAAGTCATTTAGTGCTCGCGTGTATTTCTAATGTTAAAGACTGCAACGATGCTGCAACTGATTTTTTTTTATCAAATGCAAAACACTGATCCAAACAAAAAAAATCAGTAAACCGAATGCTTATTTGAAACAGGTTAAATTCAAAACGTGATTGCATGGCTCGGACCCAAGGGTGGTGTCTCAACATTCTATCACACCTATAAATTATGCTTTACATAATGTGATATGAATAACAGGTTTCTTTTTTTGTTTTCCAGTAACAAACTTTGATTATGTTTTAGATTTCAATTGTTCGTCCTTGTATTATTTCATATCTGTATTTAAATAGTATATACATATTTCTATTGTATAATATCTATTAAAATAATATATACATTCTTTTATTGTTTTATATATCTGTTAAAATATAGCCATCCTATTTTGTTTTATATCTCTATTAAAATCATATATTCGTGTTTTTCTTGTTTTATATGTCTATTTAAAAAATATATTCGTATTTTTATTGTTGAATGTCTCATAAAATAATATATTCGCCTTTTTGTTGTTTAATATCTATACTAAAATAATATATTCACTCTTTTATTTATTAAAGTCATCCTGTTTTCATTTGTATTGTTTTGAATTCTAGTATATAATGAAAAATTACATTAATAATGAAAATACTCAAATTGTTTAATATTTATATTAAAGTCATCTTATTTTTATCTCTATTAAAATTACCCTGTTTTCATTTGTTTGTATTGTGGGGAATAACAAACATATGAAGAGAAATTATGTTTATAATAATAATAGTATAATTATTTAATATTTCTATTAAAGTCATAACGAAAATAGTCAAATTGCTTAATATTTCTATTGAAGTCGTCTTATTTTTACTTTAAATATCTATAATATAATAAAATTGCAATTTTATTTATTTTTATTTACAGATAATGTTGAATTATCGATTGGGGAAGAAACTATTCCTATGACAAATGACATACATCAATTGAAGGTATTTGTAAATAATACAAACCAAGAAAAATATTTTTCAAAGAATCAAAGATCAAGAAACACACACTATCACATTCTTGAAAAAAAGATTCTTTTAACTTATTCTTCATTTTATAGAATACACGTTAATAAAACATGCAATCACAAACTGGAGAAAAGATACATTCATGTGAAGTATGTGGCTCTTGTTTTACCAAGAAATCACACTTAGAGGCACATGTGAGAACTCACACTGGAGAAAAGCCACATTCTTGTATAGTTTGTGGATCTTGCTTTGCAAAGAAATCAGATTTAACGCGACATATGAAAACCCACTCAGGTGAAAAGCCATATTCTTGTGAATTATGTGATTATTCTTGTTCTGATAAAGCTAATTTAGGGAGACACATCAAAATACACAAGGGAGAAAAACCATATGCTTGTAAAATATGTGCATCTTCTTTTACTGCTAAATTTAATTTACAAAAACATATGAGAAATCACAGTGGTGATAAACTATTCTCTTGTGAATTATGTAAATTTTCTTGTTCTTTAAAATCAGGATTATTTATACACATGAGAACTCACGCTGGTGAAAAGCGGTTTTCCTGTGAATTATGTGAATATTCTACGTCTGATAAAGCCAATTTTAGGAGACACGTCGAAACTCACACAGGAGAAAAGGCATATTCTTGTGAAATATGTGGCTCTGGTTTTACCAGAAAATCTAGTTTAGAGAAACATATGATTACTCACAGTGGTCATAAGCCATTTTCTTGTAAAGTTTGTGGATATTGTTGTTACCAAAAATCAAATTTAGTTGTACATGTGAGAAAACATACTGGGGAAAAACCGTATTCTTGTGAAGTGTGTGGATATTCTTTTGCTAAAAAGATAACTTTAACTTCACATATGAGAACGCATACTTAAAGGGACGGTTGTAATCTTAAAAAGATCTCTCGGTTGGAGTGTCTAAAATAGCAGGTGTATGTTTGGCGTCTGGTAGGATGCCCTATCCCTGGCTTAAACAAAATAAGAAAAATGAAACAAAGAGAGAAATAAAATCCAATGTAGCAGAAATTCTGGGAAAATCAACCTGAAATAACAGTTGGAAATGACTTATAAACCATACATTACGACCATGTAATCCCTACAGTCACCTACATTAAAATGATGATGTCAAACCTGACATAGTTATATGGAATAAGTCAGAGAGAGTTGCAACCTTGGTTGAAGTGAGTGTTCCTAATGATGGAGGTCTGAACAGAGCTGAAAGAGAGAAACAGACCAAATATCAAGGTCTCATGTATGATATGAAAAGAAACTGGAATCTTAGGGAGATATCAATCATACCAGTTATTATAGGTGCCACAGGGCTTATGAAGAAGAACCTGAAGTCCTACCTAACTAATATTCCTGGTGAACCAAGTGCTATAGAGATACAGACAATTGCACTTAAGAGTACAACAAGGATGCTAAAAAGAGCTCTCGGTTGGTTTCAATAAAAAGCAGGACAATTTTGGCAGCTGGTTTTACTGCCCCATACCCAGCGTTACAATCTTCAAAGGAAGAAAATTAAAAAATAAATAAAATAAAACTTGAATGCCTACTAGACATCATCTAGTGTCTAAGATATCTTTGTACAGAGGTTTGTCAGGACAACTAGGTTTCCCCTTAAAATAAAGCCTTGCTAAATATTCCAAATCTCATAGTATTCAAAACCTACATAAAACCTAGGTATGACATCCCATACATTTGCTTATATGAGGAATGGACGTTCCCTATCAGTAACAACACTAAGCTGGTTACTCAACCAGCCTAAATGAATTCTACTTTTGGAATCTGTTAAGACAAAGATGCTGAAAGAAGTATATACTATACCGTAGTTAACTTGTCAATAAGTGAAAAAAAATTGATGAGAGATACAATGAAGGAGCTTTTAAATATATAAAGCTTGGGTGTTAGCCCCAGAAAAAGGGGCTTTAGGTTTTTGAAAACTTCAATTGGACTAACGAGAAAAATAAAATAAAGTTCGTTCATGCGAACTATGTAAATATTCTTTTCTCTTTTTCTCTAACACACTGGAAAAAAAGATAAAATGTTTTTTGCTGAAAAGTCATTCTTGTGTAGTATGACAGAATGTTCAAAAACATGGTGTTCTGTCTCCTCAAGCCATCGGCAGGTTTCTCATTATGCAATTAGGGATACCTCCTCTATGAAGGTAGCTTCTGATATGAAATAAGAAGCCGTGGACAATGTGGAACTAATACAAAATGAATAAAAAAATAAACCTACATACTTAACCCATTTATACACAAAATTATTTAAATAGAAAATCAACTAAAAAAGAACAATGAATTTAGAAAATTGTTAGACGGTGTAATCATTAGTTCCTCCCTCATGTTCGTTCATTAAATTTTCTAAATTCATTGTCCTTTTTTAGTTGATTTTCTATTTAAATAATTTTGGGTATTCATAGAGAAGCCAAGAAACGACTATATGGTCTATATACACACACACAAGAAATAAATGTTACCGTAACCAATAAAAGTTAATTTTATACTTAAGAAATTCTGCAGAAATAAGCAGGCACCTCATTGGTTGGTTTGACTACCCACAAGTCTGCAGAATTGTTTTCCTATCAAGTTTTGATTATACTTTTCAATGCTTTCTCTTTTTTGTGTCTAATTCATTAAAAACTATATGAATATATAAAAATGGGGTTATTTTTTGTTAAACTGAACATTTCAGTATTAATTACTCAAACTACTGCTAAATTCTAAAATGAGAACAGTAATCCGAACAATCCAAGTAATTCTCATATAAAAAAAATTTGAAACAATATTTCATATTTTCCAATTTTAATGAAATTTTAAGTATTTATCAAATAATAATCGCAGAATATAATGAACCCATTATTTTTTTTTTAATCTTAGTGAAAATTTATTATTTTGTTTCAACAAAAAAAAAACATTTATGCTATGGTTTTCAGTAGTAAAAAAATTATGAATTTATTGTTGCTTTTTTTTAAATAAATGATTGTAAATTGTAACAATAACATTACAGACAATGCCCCTAAGTTCATCTTAATGAATTCGATATAACTCGTAGTAAAATTAATTTCTCGAATTACTGATATTATCATTGACTTAAGAATTGCTCATTTAATATTTTTTCAGGAAAGAATTATAATTGCAAAAAACATTTCTACTTTTTTTAGATTGTGTTTTGCTTTTCCTTGCTTGAATGAACGTGTAACTTTCAGCGTAACATGATTTTCATATAATCTTGCTTTATTTTAATTTAAAAGCTGGAACAGAAAAAATAATTAAATTTAAAAATGGTAAAAATTATACAAACGTTCAGGATAAGAATGCAAGGATGCACGACTGAAAAAACATGTAAACCAGCACCATCTTCCCTATCCAACTACTTGATATCATTTTCAGACAGCCTTTTGACTTTCTGACATGTTGGAATTCATTAATAGACGAGTTCGTTTGTTTTTGTTTGTGTGAAGCGAAAATCTCTCGCTTTAGGGGGCTAATAAAGCTATTTTTGTACAAACAAGGTGTTCTATTTATTAAATTCAATATCTTAGGATTTTACTTTACTAATTACATAGACCCAGAAAACCAATATGTATCTTTCAAGGGAATTTTACAATGAATTTATTTAATTTCAAAATTTAGTTGAATTTGTCAGCTTCCGATTGTCGCCGTGAAAACATTTTTCATTGTAACTATTTTCCACATGTACAACTATTTCTTTTCCTTTTTGCAAATTAACTTTAGGCTTTAATCTTTCAAATACGATCTAAAAGTAGTCAGAATCCTACAAAAAATTATAAGAAATATGTTTACGAAATTATAAAACTTATTGAAATCCAAATAACAAATGAAATTATTGAAATTTAAATAACAAATTGTCAAACATCATTTAAGAAAACGTATCCAATACATAATAAAAGCGAAGAAATGGATTCACTTTCCAAGTCAGACAATTAGGAAGTTACTTTAATCAGCAGAACAACAAAAACAAACAGAATATCTAAATGCTTTCTTGTCGGAATTCTGTTGTTATTTGATTGAGTCCTTCACAGTCGATGCTTGTAATATTATGGTGTTTTTTTTTTGTTATTTATTCATTTTTTTTATATCCCCTTGAATGAAAATTGGGTTTAAAAATTAGTTAGATAGAGTCTTTCCCTTTTTAAATTGTATATTTCTGTTTTATGAAATCTTAACATAACTCGTGTAAATTGTTATAATTTAAATTAACTTCCTTAGCTGTCATTATCCCCCTTGTCTGGAAGTAGCTGTTGTGGGGTATATGGTTTAAAAAAATGTACCGGGCGTATCTGCATCGCTTTTTGGGAAAGAAGAAGGAAAGGATGGCTTGCTCATTTATATACACAAAGGGCATCTTGGGAAGGCAGGGCATGACGAGAGAAGCTATTTTTTCCTGTCTCTTCCTTTTTTTTCTAGATAGGAGGATATAAAAGCTTGGAAAAATTCCCTGGTGAAGCAGAAAGAAAAGATTCGTGAACATCTCTTGAAAAGAATTTCGTACTGCTGACGTTCAGATTGTGCGGTGTGACATTGGTGACGAGAGGCCAGGTGTGGTCGATTGGAAAAGAAGAGGGCAGAAACGTGCTGTTGAGAGAGCGATTCGTATCGATTAGAGCTGTTCCTCCATATTAACTCCATTATAGTCAGAGCATGTGTATAAATTTTAATTTGATAAAACCTTTATTAAAGGCGTTTATGTTGTCGCTTACTTTAGTCTTCTTTACGTATCACTACAATTGTATCAACTTAAAATGAAAGAAAAACAACGAAATGGACTACTATGCCCTGACATATTTGACGTGGAACCTACTACTCCGAATTCAGAGAAAGTGTACAAACACTGGAAACTAACCTTCGAAAACTATAGACGTACCATAGGCAATACCATTTTTATGTGAACTTTTCCAAAATGTACACATGATCTGATGACGTCATCAATTGATGTGCTGGATGCGAGCCATGGCGAACGATTTTTTAAAACTATTTACTACTGTAATTTAATTTAATAGGAATTTATTTTACATTCAAATAGTTTACTTAAGGATTAAATTATCAAAATGTAAAAAAAAGATTCATCATTATCGTTAGAAATAATTAAGTAAAATGTGTTTTTTTCAGTGGAGGTGGAAAACAACACAAAAATGTTGTAGTATCAGCAATAAAAGTCTACCTAGCCCTCCTCCCACTCCTTCCCCATATGCCCTCTTCCGGTTTCGGGATCACCGTCAGCAGTTCTGGTTTGTATACCTCAGTAAATAAATGTGTTTCATTTCAGTCCCTTTGCATCCGTGTTAATCCATAACAATCCATCCATACGAATATCACAACATGGTGTCAGAAGTGTTTCAAAATAAGTTATAGATATCTACGGTTATAGTAGAAAATTTAAAAAAAAGAGAGGAGATAAACAAAAGACAATCGAGTCATCAGTCTACATGTGGTGATGGTAAACAGGAACTCAAGAACAAGTCACGGTGTAAAGTGAATCTACAAAGTCACAGACCAAGGGACATAATACAATAAAAAAACAAAAACAAAAATCGCATACCCCAGCAGATGCGAGAGAGGCATATGCGGAATTAAGAATAGGGAACAAAAGAGTCCAAATAAAAATAAACGCAAAGGTGGACACATGCGCTATGAGCAACCTTATCCCTTGGAAATGCTTCAAAGAACTCAAGCATGTACACCTTCAAGACACTCCTACCCGACTATTTGCCTTTGGTGGTGTTCAAATCGGCCAAGTGGGTGTATGTCAGCTAGGAATCAGATATGGCGACACGTGTACAAGTACCAACTTCTATGTAGTAAAAAGTGATGGCCGCGTGCTACTTGGCCCCCAGACCTCTAGGAAACTTGGACTAGTGACCCTTAATTTTACAATAAGGACCAATACATATAAAAAAAGACCACACCACTTCATCTTGGGTAGCGCAATCAAAACCAGGTTTTCCAATAGCCGAGTGCATGTCCAAGTGTCACCAAGCCCAGGGGAACAAATCAGGGATGTAGACATCAACATACATCTACTTAACGCACACCTGAACACATTCCTAACTCGCTTACTAGATATCAAGGCGGAAACATACAAAGATCCAATACTAAAAGAACTCACCAACACAGTTATGTCCGGATGGCCAGCAAATCGATCCAACTGCCACTCTCATGTACAAGCTTTCTGGAACTATAGGGACGAAATTGGGCTCCAGAATGGGATACTCCTTAAAGGCAACAAAATCATTATACCCCTCTCACTTCAACCGGACATCCTACAACAACTACATTCATCCCACCAAGGGATAGAGAAAACACGTTTACTGGCCCGAACAGCAGCGTTTTGGGTCGATATCAACAAGGATATAGGACTAATTAGAGACTGTTCCACATGTCAGAAGTACTAATCCAGTATCCCATCAGAGACACTACACCAACATGAGACCACTTCTTACCTATGGCAGTACGTCAGTACCGATATCTTTACCATAGAAGTGTAGGTTGGTTGGTTGTTTTTTGTTATACAGCATAACCCTTTTCAGGTTATTTAATGCCGAATTTAAACATTTTGATGAAATCTTTTTTTAATAGAATATATTTTTTGTTTTCAAGTCGGATACTATTTAACCCATAGTTGGGACCCTAACAGGTACTACCACTCCGGGTCAGAGTGGACCTGGGAGCAATGGCAATTAAAAGGTGGCTCCACACTCCCTAAAACCCGCAAGCTGGAATCTTGCCACTGGATATAGTTTAAGGTTATATTCAGGACCAGAGACTAGTTGTGTTTTAAATATCATGAAACCATATTTTTGTATGAGCAGCGTCGATTAAACAGGTCTTGTCAGTTCCACCAACATTTTTCAAAAAAACATATTCTGTAAACAGTGATTGGGACAAAGGATTCCGTAGGCGAGCGTACAACTTCCTCGAAATAATTTATGACCCTCTCTCAGTTTATTTCTCCAACCATAAATTTTCCAAAAAGTGTAAGGAAATGCGTGAATAGAAAAAAAAACAGAATCTAACCAAAATAACCAGCGACTTTTCTTGGTTGACATTTTACAAGAAGTAAACTTAGATAATAATACCACACATCACTCTGGACCAATATTTCAAGCGGCACTATAACGTTTTGAAAAGGGACTATCATAGAATCCATTTAAGTCAGTTGATCTTTTTCTATTTGCATAAAAAAATCTAACACTAAACAAGTGTGTGATGAAGTTTAATTAGATGAAATATATGAAAGTTTTATGCAGGGTTCAGTCTTAAGAACTGAGTATTTTCCTCTTACGATAAAGCACATTCAGGTAGAATCCCCTCTACAACTGAAAATAACCTACATTTTATAAGTGGCTGGCAAATAGAAACGATTCAACTTGTATAATTCTTATGTCACTTATAACAACTATCAATGCTCTGACTTATTAAAAGTTTAATCCAATATAAATAAAACGTATTGTTTCCTATTTTTAAATGTAAATATGTTCAGTTTTCACACATAAATTGGTTATTTTTCTTATAGAAAAGAAACACAAAAATATTATTACTGTTTAATGTGAACACTTACTAAATTAACATTATTTCTAAACGAGATATTTTGTTAAAAAATCATTTGATTATTGCAGAAAATTTTTCTATTCTGTTTATGTACAATTCTATTCTTGTTGTGTAAAGAAAAATAATACAATCCTCAAGGTATGAAGTGAAATAAACTCCAGAATTTTTCTTGGAATAGGAAAAAGGAACAATATTAGGTGCATGTTTTATATAGATGTTTAAACATCCTTCTCTTGAGGTGGTTAAATTCTCCCTTTTTTCAGTTTAATGGAAAGGAAGTAAAATAGCAGAAGTCTTGTAAGTGAAAGTCAATCTGTGAAGGATATGAAAAAGTTTATAATATGTATATTATTTATATGTATGGATTGTATAACATATTGATATGACTATTATTTTTGCAATGGGTCTAATGACAACTTAGGCATGACTAATGTATAATACTATAAACGACCTCCGCCAAGAGCTTGGAAGTGGGATAGAAAACACAAAAAGTTACAACAAAACGTAAATAGGTTTATGAGTAACAAAAGAATTAGCAATTTATCAATACACCATAGCCTTATATATATATTAAGATTTAGGGAGTGGTTATAAGTCATCAATAGAAACGATTTACGAACAATCAATTTGACTTTTTATGACAGTACATTTAACAACAGCTGAATAGTTGGAGTTTGGAGGCAGTTGAAGACAGGCCATAGCTTGGACCAGATCGATATCCCTTGAAATGACTGAAATTAATGTTTTCTTTTTTCCTTAGCTTTATTTTTTTAATTGTAAACCTGTGTGCTTCTCATCAACAGCCAGCAATGTGTACAAAGGGAATTACATGCCCATAAAAAGAGGATAAAATAAACGAAATATCCATGGTGAACAGTGATGGATAGAAACCATGTTGAGTGCAAGACCATTTGCTATCATTTTCTCATTTTACAACAGTTAGAAAAAAATCAAATGATTACCTCTTGGAGCTTACATATGATTTTATTACGATTGACATATACACCAGAGAACGCTTTTAAGTGTCCCTTTCATAGTTACTGCTGGTGTTTCAGAACAGTTTGGTTTTTAAAACACGTTTCATGTTCATATCTTTCAAGGACTGTGAACAATTTTTTAGTTCTTAATATTCTATTATATTTTCCCTTTTCATTTCTATTAGGGAAAATGTCTTTTTGAATCATTTCACCAATCGTAAGTAGTTTAAAGTTCTCATATTAATGAATCAGAAATCTTGGCACAAGAATATCCACATATGTTGCAAGAATATGGCTTTTATGAACTGTGTTTTTCTCATATGTAGGAGTAACCTCGTTTTTGCAGAACAAGACAAACATATCACAAGAATTTTGTTATATTTTACTTCAAAGTTCTCAGAAATCAAGGGGCCCACGACATGAGGCTAACACTTGAACTTTAAAGGAGATACGTAGACATTTGAATGTTCTATTAAAGTTCTTTATCTCTCAAACACTGTGAGTTCTCATGTGTCTCACTAACTTTGATTTTTCAGAAAAAGAGTGTCCACATATTTTACAAGGATATGGTTTTTCTCCAGTGTGAGTTCTCATATGTATTACTAAATGTGATTTCACTGAACAAGAATATCCACACACTTCACAAGAATGTGGCTTTTCCCCAGTGTGAGATCGCATATGTGAAATTAAGTTTGATTTGTCAGAACAAGAATATCCACACACTTCACAAGAATATGGCTTTTCCCCAGTGTGCGTTCTCATATGTCTCAAGAAGTTTGATTTTTCACAACAAGAATATCCACAAATTTTACATGAATGTTCCTTTTCACCTGTATGGTTTTTCATATGTTTCATTAAACTTGATTTTTTAGCAGAAGCATAATCACACAGATCACAAGAATGTGGCTTTTCCCCAGTGTGAGTTTTCATATGTGAAACTAAATTCGATTTTTGAGAACAAGAATATCCACACACGTCACAAGAATGTGGCTTTTCTCCAGTGTGAGTTCGCATATGTCTTAATAAGTTTGATTTACTACAAAAAGAATATCCGCACACTTCACACGAATGTTGCATGTCCCCTGTGTGATTTTTCATATGCTTTAATAAACTTGATTTATCAGCAGATGAATATTCACACAGTTCACAAGAATGTGGTTTTTCTCCAGTGTGTGTTCTCATATGTGTAACTAAATTCGATTTCTCTGAAGTAGAATAGCCACACACTTCACAAGAATGTGGCTTTTCCCCAGTGTGAGTTCTCATATGTTTCACTAAATGTGATTTTTGACTACTAGAATATCCACACATGTTACAAGTATATGGCTTTTCTCCAGTGTGAGTTCTAATATGTATCAATAAACTTGATCTCACAGAACAAGAATATCCACACACTTTACAAGAATGTGGCTTTTCTCCAGTGTGAATTCTCATATGCGTCACTAACGTTGATTTTCTAGAACAAGAATATCCACACACTTCACAGGAATGTAGCTTTTCTTCATTGTGTACCTGCATGTTTCACTAAAATTGGTACAACGTTATTAATGTAATTATTAAACATGGCATTTTAACCTAGCTTTTTAGTCTCTAATTAACAGATGTTGAAACAAATTTGATTATAGGAGAAACTTAAGTATACACTATTTATCTTGTGTTACTTTTGTAAGAGATTTTATAGTACAATAGTTTCCCATGATATATAATCTTTTCCAAATCAACATAGTTTTTGCAATTTATTATTCAATCTTTTCATATCTTATGAAACATATATTTAACAAATATAAATATCTTTTACACGTGTGATGTTTTCAACACTAACAAATTATCCAGTAAAATAAATCTTGCTATGCATATCTATATAAATTTTCATATAAATGTCTACATAAGGCAATAATTGTGTATAGAATAATAATTAAAAAAAATGAGGTTTCATTAAAATTCAGTAAAAGCCTTCAAACAGGAACATCTGTAAAGAAAAAAACGAAATTTAATATTTTTAAGTATTGTCATTCACATATTAGTAATCTGTTTGTTCATTGTTGTTAATATTATTAGATTAAACCTACAACCTCTAGATTTATAAAATCAAAAATCATATCAGACATTACAAAAATAAGCGAATATTTTCTAACTTGACACAGAAGCAACTAAACCATAGACTTTTTATGATTTTTGATGTGGCGACAAAGCAAGAAACATAGACTTAATCATTTTTTAATATTTTTCTTACATAGGCATCACCACTTATCAATGCCCACAGACCACTCAAGGATAAGGGTTAAGAGTGTACAGTAGTCAATTGAACAATGTAGTAATTGTTAGTAATAGAAATTCGGTAAATTTGTTAACTTAAGTGGAACGGCTCATCAAGAACTTGTTTACATAGGACTTGAAGCAAATCAGATTGTAGTCAGCTGGAAAGCAGGAGAACGAAAGAGAGTTCCACAGGCGTGCAGTTCTAAGAAAGAATCTTTTTTCATGGATTCTACGTTTAGGTTCAAGCACAGATATCGATAGGATTATGGATTTCTAAATAAAAAAAACACTATTGCTTAGGTTGTAAGTCTTAATTTATTTTTCCTTCCAGTATTTACTTTTTGGTTTTTCTTTTTATGTTTTTATGTTCATCTAAGTGATATGGCTAAAACGTGAAGTGGAATTAACCCTAAATCTTAAATCTCGACACTACCCTCTCAAATTACTTTTTAAGCATGCAAAAACAACTTATTTAAAGCGATAAATGAAAGAATATTTATCTAACTTACAGGAGGTTAAATTTTATTTGTTTTCCACTGTTTTTATTTTAATTCATATCCAATATTATCTATTTTGGTTAAAAATTTACTTGGCATAATCCAGTAGTTGTTCAGGTACCACATACAGAAGTTCCGTTCATGACTAACATGCATTAACTCTGGTATATGACATATGTAGACACAGAGGCTGGATCTGCTGGCTGAGATAAAGTTAGTATTAACAATGAGCTTGCTAAACTGATTATAATGATGGGTTGCATGATTCAGCTTTTCTTAGTAACCCACTTTTCCAGCATAGAACTGGTGTCCAGAAAATTCGTCACATCATACCTGATGGCTGTTTCAGCTAATGTTTTCCAAAACTAGTAAATTAGCATTGTATTCAGACAATTCTGATCTGCTGCTATCAAGTTTGCATGTCATATGAACATAGTGGATACATCAGCGCCTTTAATAATATTGTCTTATTACTAGATGTAATTATTCAGAAATAATTATGAATAATTATCCTTTTTACTGTTTGTACGGCCATTGAATTGAGATGTCTAAATGAATAAAATATGTTGGAATAAACTGGAGAGTGTTTAGAGTTATATTTTACCGAATAGTTAAAACCTTTTTGGAAAATAAAAGAGAAGTAAAAATTGATATATTAAATACCGTGCATAAGATGTTACAAGACTTTGTTCTCATTTTTCAGCTGCCAATATACATTTTGCATGTGGTTTATGGAATGCAGGCCTGGACAGTACAACGTAATAAAATTAGTGTATGAGTTATTCAGAACATAGATCAGGTTTTCTTTTTCACATAACTATTTAATAAACAAAAGACATGCAAAAGTTCAAGTGTAATGTGAACAGACATCTTGCTCCTCGATTCCCTACATAGTATCCCTGCAACTTATGGCCCCAATAGTAGCTCCTAACATCAAACTTGGGATAAAAATATAATAAAAACCAAAGCAAAAGATACCATAAAGATACTGCTGATAGCTTTCTTAAAATCTAATATTTTAATTCATATTTGATATTTTAGAAAAAGTGCCATCCTATTTATTTTTTGTTTTTGGAAGTTTTATTTTTAAGTATTGGCAAGATTTAATTCTTAAATAACATAATTTTTAAGTAACCCACAATAAACATCTGACTGTATTTCTGTAAGTTTTAAGAAATAATTTCTTCTTACTTCAAGCATTTCGTTTTTAATTAGATTTTTCCTGTCATGTTTTACATTTTTATGTACACAAAATGATCACCATATTCCCTAATACACTCAACACTGAGAGAAACATGTAACAACACATTTTAATGCATTCATATTTTATCTAAACTATAATTTTAAACCTACTCACATATAAGATAAGCATAGCATTTAATCAAGATGTAAGAATTATTTTTTATCTTTCTTTTCAACTTTTTCAGATATTTCATAGTGAATTCGAATGATGTATTCTCTTTAATCAAAAGATCATATCATTCCCTTTAAATCTGCTTTAATCAAATTAATTAAACAGTTCATCAGCTTTTATATAGAAGTCACTCCAGAAAATGTATGCAGCCTCTTTATATAAGAATAAAAAATGCTACAAACATCTTGCTAGCGACAAAACGTATGAATTGCATGATTAAAGTTTTTCTACTGACGCTTTTTCCAGTTATGGAATGGGGTTCAAAGAATTGGGCACATCAGTCTAAAGTTTTGTAAAACTAATACATGAGACTTAATTTAATACTAAAAACTGTGGACTGTGATTAATTTTTCATACAATTTGTACAGTAGATAGACCAGTGCTTTTAACCATGTGTTGTCTTATTGTAAGATGGCAGTCTTCTTTCATAGTGTCATTAACTTATCCCAATTAATTTTTGTACAACAAACTTTAATTGATAATATGCAAAAAAGAAACTGTTGAAAAACATAAGAATTAAACCAGGACCACCATTTTTAATGAAAACACTTGCAAATTAAAAAGTAATCTAAAATTTATATATTACAAGCAGGACCCATTAAGTAGCATTGCTCGGTGGAAGCATGGCACCCCACTTGTAAAACATTAAGCTATGGTTGTTGCTGGTGGCCACTGCCATCTCTGGACAATTGTGGAGACTGGCAGCTATAACTGAAATGAAATAATCTGGCGTCCACTGGCAATTAGTGTATGTTTAGGGCGATAACCTGCAAGTACTGTTTGATTCTAAAAGACGCAATTAAGGGAATGCGTAAATCAGCATGAATTAATAAAATTACAAAAAAATAGTTTGACTTCCCTGAGTAATGTGATGTTCCTATTTACAATACCTCCCCACGGGACAGAGTTAGACACCAGGGTAATTTTTTAACGTGGAGAAAAGGAACAAAAATAAAAATTGTCTCAGTCATGAAGGATTTCTTCTCCACTGACAGAGAACAAGAAATTGAAGTGGAGCATCTGAAGAACAGATACTACACTGTGATCTTGTCCCGAAGGCCAAGAAAAATGTTTTTGGAATAAAAACGTCCTACCTACCTATGTTAAGAATAGCTTTCGGAATAGACACTCTAAACCTCCTCATGTTAAGATCGACTTTCAGACTAGACACGCCCACCTCCTCATGTAAGGAGCGGTATTGGAGTTGACACCCTATTTTGGGGGGAAGAAATATTTGCCCCAAATTTAACCAAGATATTCATTGCCAGCATAGCCACCCGCAAATGCTGTAAAAAATTGTGGGGCAGTGATGTTAGGAGAGAAGTAAATTAGTTTACTGCATGTGTACAAACCTGCCAGCCAGTGAATTACAGAGCATATTACAGATTTTATATCTCAGAAAAATTTAAAGATTTTCTTAATCAGCACAGTCGAAAACCTTTAAAATCGTTATTGTAAGGAAAATTGTGGAGGTGGACTCAATGTAAAAATTACCCCCCCCCAAAAGCAAAAAACAAAGTCTCAATAATCGGCCCAAAAAAGAAAATTAAATAATATACTCCACTGAAAGTAAAATTGGTACAAGCACAAGTATATAACAATTGTTTCCATAGTCAATGAAATTTACATTAAAAATAAAGGTTCGGTGTAAAATATAAAAGTAAATAACATCATAGACAGAAATAGTAAATGCAAAAACAAGCAAAGAAACACAAAAAAAAAATACAGCATCCTGTAAGGTTCGGTAATCACTCCAAAGCATGAAAATAATTGTTACATGTAAACGTTTTTCTCAGGGCTGTTTTTTTTTTTGGGGGGGGGGGGTAGTGACGTGGAGTAATGAAGGTTGTGCTAATTGTTCATCAGTACTTCATAAACACAACTGTGGTACTTCCTTTTATAACAAAAGATTCCTGCCTCCCACTACTCCTCCAAGTCTATATAACAATGATCCTCTTAAACACTCATATTAGAACTCTGCCCCCGAGGCCGGTGCCACCACCAGTGGCGGCTCGTGCCTGGAGCTGTGGAACTGCAGCACCCCCAATCATTTCTATTCAATATTATCGATACACGGTAAAAATAATACGTTTATTTTTTTCCTTTCTATGTGATAATATATCATATTAATAATAATAATAATATATATATATATATATATATATATATATATATATATATATATATATATATATATATATATAATCCTGAAGCTTAATGTCGATAACTGTCCCCATATTCATATAAGTATAAAAGTAAAACTTTGCTTGGAGCTGCCAAATTCACAGTTACACATTCTTAGCGAAGTTCGCTTATACACATGCGCGCTTCAGACGGCGAATGAAAGCTAAATTGGAACTGTCGTTTTAGCAGTTCCAAACGCTCGTGAAAACCGGTGTTTGCGTGTTTTCGCTTATATTATTATTTTTTTAAAAGGCTTGTCTACAAATGTTTTGTTTTTATTATTATTAAAAAGTGTAAAGTGTTCTTGTAAATAAATATCCACCTTAAAAAAAATTCTCACACTTTTAAATGCGATTTAAGCAGACAAAAATATACAATATGCGACACTTTTTTTTTTAATTAAAAGTGTTCGGGCTTTTTACCTGTAAAGCTACCAACGTAACTAATGTTATTTTTTCATGTACGGTTTATTTTGTTTGTGTTTTTATGTAGTTTGAAATCTATTCATTTTGTGGTAGTTAAACTTTACAGAATAAAAAAAATATTTACATTTTTTCTATAGAAAAGCAAAGAAAATTTTATTTTTTAAATACATTTTAGTTAAAAAATGTTTTTAAATGTTGCTCATAGTACAAACATGTAATCTTTTTTATTCTATATTTTATTTACAAAGTAAGTTTAGTTATAAACACATTTTTAAATTTTAAATAAAACTGTTATCCAATAAAACCATTTTTAAATGGTAAACTCCTAACTTTACCATCGTGTGCAAGCAAGTAAATTTCAAAGATTTTGTTTTTATGAAAAAATAAATTATTAAAAAATTGTAAATAAAATGTATTTAAAAAAATGTTTTTCGTTTGTTTGCCTGCGGAAAAGCCCATAAAATTTATTCAATCTGTAAAGTTTTAAAGAAATATATTTGTATATTTTTTATTACTCTGTAAAGTGTACACAATTTAAAATAGTATTTTTTTATTAAAATGTTTTTGCGTATTATCCCTTTTTCGATGGCTTATAATGGCAAAGTTAAAAAATATTTGTATTAAAAAAAGACAATTTTAATGGCAAGCTTATTTTGTTATACGCCTATTTTTAATTAACAACAAGCTTTTTTATAAATAAAAACGTTTTTAAATAGTAAAACTATTTTCGTTGATAAAAATCTATTATCTAAAAGTTATAAAAGTACCATTCAACTCAGTTAGAACTTCCGGTTCAGTTGAATCGCAAAAAGAGAATCACGTAAACATTGTATTCCTTCTACCGTAATTAATATTCTACTAATAGACTGCCTAGTACTTACCTTTCCCAACACAATTGATATAAAAGAATTTAACCATGGCCTCCTTGCATCCCCAAGAAATAACTTCTGTGACGGTAAATGAACTTCAACAGATTGAGTTTTCACAGCTGCCTCACCATGATAAAGTTGAAATTAAGAAAAGAGGCTGTTCAACGCCTGATATTCAAATATCTCAGCCAGGCATTAGCAACAACAAAGTGTATATTCATAGCTTTAATTCTGACTGGTACCAACGGAAAAGTTGGCTTTGCGGCTGTGAACTAAAAAAGGCATTGTTCTGCTTTCCTTGTTTGTTGTTTGGAGGTGATGTAACGTGGACAAAAGATGGTTTCAGAACTATTAGCAAAATGAAAGATAGAACTGAAAAGCATGAGAAGTCAAAGAAGCACGTTGACAATGTAGTTTCCCTATCAATTTTGGGGACCGTAAATATTAAAGAAAAACTTAGTGAGGCCTACAGACTTTCAATCAATCATCATAACATGAATGTTAAGAAGAACCGTGAAATTTTATCTAAAATAATAGATTGTATTTTCTTTTGTGGGAACTTTGAAACTCACTTACAGGGACATGATGAAAAAGATGATTCAGTAAATCCAGGTGTATTTAGAGGATTAATAAATTTTGCATCTAAATTAGATCCAGATTTAAAGAATCACTTAGAAACCAGTAGTGTATTCAAAGGTGTTTCCAAGACCATTCAGAATGACATACTTGACTGTCTTTTACAAATATACCGTGATGAAATAAGGGCAGAAATTAGCAAAGCTTCCTTTGTAGCTGTCATGGCTGACGATACAACAGATGTGTCTGAACATACACAAATGATCATTGTTTTACGGTACGTCTTGGATGAAAAAATACTTGAACGCTTTTGGGGATTCTTTATTCCAGAAAACCAAACCGCTGATGGAATATCAAAATGTATTCTACAACAATTGGATATAATCCTTCAAGGGAATCGCCAAAAACTGATAGCTCAGACATTTGATGGTGCAAATGTCATGAAAGGCAAAAAAGATGGTGTTCAGGCGAAAATAAAAGCAGTTTATAGTAATGCACATTTCACTCACTGTTATGCGCATCAACTTAATTTAATAATGAGGAATGCAGCAAGCATTACACGAAATGCTAGAATATTTATCTCTAACATTTTGGCTATTCCGACTTTCTTTTCTAGATCACCACAGCGTCTGTCCATTCTCAAGAAGCATCTGGATGTAAGCATTCCACGTCCATCTGCCACAAGGTGGAACTTTAACATACGGACCATAAATAGAGTTCACGAAAATGTTCAAGCATTAAAAAAATGTCTCACTGAAATTCAGCCAACATCATATGTAGATGAAACCGTTGCAGAAGCGACAGGAATTCTGAAATATTTGAACGATGAAAATTTCATATTTTGGTTAGAGCTATTTCATCAAATTATGTCTCATGTTGAAATTATTTATAATCAAATGCAATCTCGGGAAATTAGCATATTTAAAGTCAATGAATACATAGCAAATTTCAAAACTGCTATTTTAGAGATAAGAAACTCCAAATACTGTGAAAATCCTTCACAAACACCCAAGGCCGAAGCTAAAGAACTGTGTGACTATATATCTGTTGATATAACGGACAGATATTCTTCAACTAAACATTTAATACTTGCTAAATTGTTTAACAAGAAAAGCTTTGCTAGTTTTAAGAAAGAACTACCTACAGAAGAGATATCCTTGACAACTGAAGCATATCCCATGATTGACAAACAAAAGCTTGAAACTGAGTTAGAAATATTTTATAGTAGGTCAGATATCCATGAGTATTGCAAAGTAATTGATCTCCTGAAATTTATTTTGGAAAACAATTTAAACGATGTTCTTAGTGAAATCACAAAACTCATAAAAATTATCTTGACAACTCCCATGACTACATCAGAGGCAGAACGTTGTTTTTCAACTCTGAAAAGAATAAAAACTTTTCTAAGGAGCACTATGGGTTGCAAAAGAATAAATGCACTTGCAGTGCTTTCAATTGAAAAAAGTTCTTCAGCAGTCATTCAGAAGTTAAGGAGAAAATTATCAATCTTTTCTCACAAATTAAAACAAGAAGAATGGAATTTACTTTCAAATAAATATAATAAGTAAGATATTCCAGATATTTACATCTATTTAGAATTCCTTTAAGTTAGTGTATGTGCATACGTATAAATTATGTATATTTTTTGTTTGTTTTATTTTTACACAATATTAAAACAATACGCATTTTTTTAACACCCCCCCACTAATCTTAGGCACAAGCCGCCACTGGCCACCACGTAAGCTACCCTCTTTTTTATTTTCTGACAATTCATTTTTAGTTTTTTTCCATCAAAATGAATATAATTATTATCAACGAAATATAACAATTTTGATTTAATTTAAGAAGTAAAACATTCTCTTTAAAATTAATAAATTTATTGTTTAATATTTCAGTGTTAATGCATTTACTGATCAGCACTATTTTTTAAATCGCATTTCCAAGTTTAATTAAAGGTTTATGATAAGTTTTTTTTAATTTAATTGTAAGGTTAAAGTACAGAATAGGTACAAAACACCCTCCCCTCCCCATGTTGAGAATGGCTTTTTAAATAATAATGTTATTATTTCAGCACGGATCAATAAGTGCATGAGTACCAATATTTCTTAACACAGTTTAGAGATCTAAATAAAGACTGCTGATGATGAGGGGAGGTTCTGTCATGATTTTGCCATTGCCTATGACCTCATTCAGATTGTTCGAAAGCCCATTCATGTGCCCGATACTACAGGTTAGTATGCAAGCCTTCTAGATCTTTTTCTCTCAACTTGCCCTGAGCTATGTTCATGTTTCGTTCTTTCTCCTCAAGGATCCTCCGACCACTCCGTTGTATCAGTTAAGATATAAATGAAATGAAATCAGTCCCCAGACGTACCTCTCTACCGTACTGTATACCAATACTCTATGGCTGACTGGGGTAGCCCCCGTACATTAATATCTGATCTACCTCTGCATTCCATGTTTAAAAAGGATGTGTCCTCTATAGTATCAGACTTGACCGAATGGTTAATTGTAGGCATAGTCCAATTCATACCATCTAAAAAATTCCAACAAAAACCAACAGCCAGCCATGGTTCTACCCATAAAATGCTGCTGCCATCGCGCACAGAAATCACTTTTTCCATAGCTACCAACGTAATAGATGCACTGAGACTAAAGCTGCTTTCAGGACTGCCAGCAACCACTGTAAAAGAGTAATAAAAAATGCAATAGAGCTATATGCTCAGTCTGTTAAATCCAAAGTAGCTGATCAGCGGCTTGGTTCCCACTAGTTTTGGCAAATAACAAACAGAATCTTGAACAGAAGCGTGTGTTCTATCCCAACTATCATAAATGGACCAGAACTTTGCAGCAAATTCTACCCTATGCAACGAAGGCCATCAACTCCCCGTATTTCCTCCTATAACACACAACACGCTAGGTAACATACAAATATCTGTGCATGAGGTCGCCAAGCTAATCAAACACCTTGATTCCAGTAAAGCAACTGGTCCTGACGGTATTCTACTTATAGTGTTAAAAAAGCTACAACCAGAACTTGCCCCCATATTTACCAAACTGTTTAAGCATTGCCTTAAGAAGAAGTGCTTTCCAACACGCTGGAAAACCTCATCAGTATACCCTGTATTTAAGAATTCAGGTGATAAATCATCTCCGTCTCAGTACAGACCAATAATTCTCCTGTGTGTCATGAGCAAGTTGCTGGAATCAATATTAAATAGAAAAGTAGTCAACCACCTCTGCAGAAATAACCTATTTAGTGACATGCAATATGGTTTCCGTTCTGCTAGATCTACAGCAGATGTGCTAACGGTTATATCTCATAGGATTAGCGAATCTCTTGACAAAGGCTTAATTTCTAGGGCAATTGCTCTTGACATATCAAAGGCCTTCGATAAGGTATGGCATAAAGGCCTACTTCACAAGATTTCCAGCTACGGTATTACTGGAAATGTTTTCTCAATCATTAAATCATTTCTCTCTGATAGGCTCATAAGAGTAGTGGTTGATGGGCAGAAATCAGAGCCCTACAGTATTAATGCTGGAGTCCCTCAGGGGTCCATCCTGGGCCCAACTCTCTTCTTGATCTACATTAATGATCTCCCAAAACACATACTGAAATGATTTGTTGACATCTATGCTGATGACACGACTATCTATGGCAAAGGCCGTAAATGACAATGTTCTCTGATTCCCTCTCCTCAGATCTTGAGCGAGTGGTACAGTGGGTGAAGAGATGGCTGGTTACCTTTAAAGCATCTAAGACCAAGCTCCTATCATTGCATCATAAATGCTCTGATCCCCATCTAGCATCAATTGAAATGGATGGCTCTCCTCGAGAGAAGGCCCCATGTTTTGATAAGCTACTGGATTTGACCTTTACTCCTTATCTGAAATGGAACACATACATCAAGTCTGTGGCCAAGGTGACTGGGAAAATGGTGGGATTTTTCTACCACTCCAGAAGATATCTCACTAATGATGCAATTCTCTATCTATATAAAAGCCAAGTACATCCAAGGATGGAGTACTTCTGCCACATCTGGGCAGGAGCTGCTACAAACAGTCTATCCTGCCTTGACAGAGTACAAAATAGACTTTGTGGCTTGGTGGGGGATGTCCTTTTCTCTTCCCTGCAACCTCTCTCCCACAGAAGAGATGTTGCAGGGACGAAAAAAATGGAATGAATTCATTTTATCGCTATTTCCATGGCAAGTGCTCATCTGAGCTCCATTCTCTGGTCACCCCTCACCAATCTTTCATGAAAAACACCTGATTAGTTGAAATCACTGTCAATAATTTTCCCCACTCTTTATCTGTGCCTAAATCCAAACGTAGATTCCATGAACAAAGCTTCTTTCTCAGAACTGCATGGCTGTGGAACTCTCTGCCCCTTGCTTGTTTCTTTACTGACTTCAACTTGGATGTCTTCAAGTCCAACACAAACAAATTCCTGATGAACCGCCCCCTTAAGTAACGACACTTTATCAATTCTCCAATACTAACTATCACTACAATACTATCCCACTGATTACTGTACACACAATAGCCCTTATCCCCAAGTGGCTTCTGGGCTTTGACAAGTGGTGACCTCCATGTAAAAAGAAAAAAATCTATTGTTAGTTGCAATTAAGTGAAAAAAATGAAAATACTTTTTGTTTAGATTTTTCATTTTCCGGCGTGCAAGGCTTAGAGGCTATTTGCAACCTAAAATACTCATGTGCCCATTTTTTGACAAAAATGTGAGAAAAATAAGTTAAACAACTCACTTGACTTAAGGAGGTTGGAGATCAGAGGAGAGTAGGACTCGTTTTGGACTGTGCAAATCTAGTGACGTATTAATTCTAACTTATCACTGCTGTTGCTGCTTTCGATGGAAATGATTGCATATGTATGACAGTTACTGGTTATTTATGGGATTGCTTCCATTGCGGCAGCAGTGTTTAAATGACGGATACTTCAAGTGAACATTATTTTGTTACCAATGCTAAAATGCAGACGCATGGGTTTTGTTTTATAGTCTTGTGTTTCTTGACTTCTAACAGAGCTGAGGGTCGCGGTCTTGGAAATTTAAAAACCGTTATACCAGGGCCAACTTTGATTTATCTACTATCTTTGGTGTCAGAGAATTTTCTACACAATCTAAATGTTGAATTGAAAAATATATCATTTTCTCAGGAAGAGTTTTACTAAAATACGAACATTCTTTATGGAAACAATTAGATTTTTGGTACTAGTGCAGAGAGCGATCCGGACGTAAATAATAACGTTATTATTTAAAAAGCCATTCTTAACATGGGGAGGGTGTTTTGTACCTATTCTATACTTTAACCTTACAATTGAATAAAAAAAACATATCATAAAACTTTAATTAAACTTGGAAATACGATTTAAAAAATAGCGCGGAGCACTCTATGCACTAGCACCAGATTTTTTGGTACTAGTGCAGAGAGTGATCCGGACGTAAATAATAACGTTATTATTTAAAAAGCCATTCTTAACATGGGAAGGGGAGGGTGTTTTGTACCTATTCTATACTTCAATCTTACAATTGAGTAAAAAAATATCATAAAACTTTAATTAAACTTGGAAATACGATTTAAAAAACAGCGCAGATCACTCTCTGCACTAGCACCGATTTTGTTTTTTTTAATCAGAGATTAATAAATTTAATATTTTTTTAATCGGATATTAATAGAAGATTCTTACTTTTATATTTATGTCTATTAAAAAGTATGTCGGAATCAATTTTTTTTTTTTTAATTATTGGATTGCAATAAAAATATTTTCTAATGTTTAAGTTTATTGTCAGAGTTATTTAATAGGAATTTTTTTTAAGTGTTTTTAAAAAAAGTAATAAAAAAAAACTTACCTTCCATTCTAAGAATAGAATACGAAAAAAATGGAATGAATTCATTTTTCTTTTGCGTTCAAAAAAGGATTTCTATAGTAAATTAATACAACCTTTGTATTGTGTGTCATATTCATTAAAAAATTAAATATGAAAATATAAAAGAATTAAAATTAAAAGATGAAAAACACGATTTAAACATGAAATTATTTAAAGAGAATATCAATTGCTAAAGAACACTGAATTTAGGTCATCATAACACGGTGTAATCATTATTTCGTTCCTCATGTAAAAATGTCCGTTCAGTGTGCAGAAATGCTTTCATATCAAATTTAGAATATATTTGTCAATACCAGTTTTACTAAAAATGTGCGACTAAAAATAAGGTACGACCAATGCCGCAACTGTTGATTAATCGACTAAGTCCATCAGCTTGAAATATTGTAAAAAAAAGACTTGTAATAAACAATAAAACGAATTAACTCAGAAGTTTCGAAAGTTTATTTTTGGCAAATATTTTTTTTTATTCCATACCCTAAAAGATATTTACTAAAGAAAACTCACAATTTTTATTAAATAATTTGACACTTCTACAGAATTGGGACGAGATTTTGTAATCGATAAATATAATTTCAGCTGATTTTTTTTTTTGTTAATTCTAATATGGTAGCTTCCAAATTATGCAGTCGAAATTACCTGAATATTACTGAATTATTAAACAAAACAACTTTAATCATGTGTTAGCAGTTGTAAAATTGCCGCCATCTTGCTTAAATCAAATCGTTGAATACAAGATAGGAAAAAAATTCGCACAATATTCTTATTTCAAAATATGCGAGAAAAGCTGCTGAAACGAAGCTTTGGCACGGGAACAACTATTGAACGCACAGCACAATGGTAGTTTAAGAAATTTCATGGCGGCGACGTCTTGATAATGATGACGGCAGTGGTTGGCAATCGGATGTTGATAACTTCGGCAACAACACCCAGCATTAGTCAACAGTAAAGGCCCAATTCTCCTCTATAACAATAGCCGACCACACGTTACTAAACCGACACAGAAAAAGTTGAATGAATTGGGCTACAAAACCCCAGCCAGCCTGAATGATCGGCTCATCACAGTGTTTGTCGGCTGATCGTCGGTTATGTAATGGGCCGATGATGGGCCGATCATTCAGGCTGGCTGGGACTATGCCTCATCTGCCATACTCTCCAGACCTTTCACTTACCGACTACCACTTTTTCAAGCCTCTAAATAACTTTTTGCATGAGAAATGCTTAAAAAAACAAAGTGACTTCAAAAACGCCTTCAGCGACTTCCTCGCCATCAGAACATAAGATTATTTTTATTACTGGCATAAATACGCTCGTATAGTCTCTTTTAAAAACAATATCTCCTTCAAGAACGGTAATAAAATGTGTTTTCAATCGATATTTATTCATTAAGGGACCAGTTTTTCTACCTAGTAAAGGGGAGAGGAAGTTTTTGGGGTACGAGTTTTCCGGGTACGGGTTTTCCGGAGACGAGTTTTCCGGGCACCAGTTCCCGCTGTTGTTGCATCACCATGTTATTCCTATGCGCGGGGGGTATCAAAACGGTGATTACTGTGAAATGTTCTTGCCGGATATTTGTTCCAACCGGGCATAGCGATAGCGGTTTCTACAAGTTAAAAATCGCAATAACTTATTTGGCAAACTAATAGTTTCCCCCACATTTGGAAAATTAATGTCTAGCTGCTTTTGTGGAAAAAACAAGTAACTATTATTTTTTTAATTAATTTTTCTTTTTTATCTTATTTTTATTTTGTAACTGATACTGCCTTAAGTTACGTTTTAGTATAACGCGATTTTAGTTCTTTTCTCACAAAATAAAGCGAAGAAAATGTATTTATTAAGTGTTCTTAAACATTTTTGAGGTTATCATCATTATCAAATATTGCTTGTTTTATTTTGTTTTTTTTTTTGTTTTTTTTAAATTTAATTCGAAACTCTCGAGATTGCTTTGCCAAATTATTCCATTAACGACTAAAACAATTCCGTTTTTCATACGGTGTTCCAAATAATTGTCTTGGTTTTAAGGATTTTATATATGTAAATCGTGTTTAATTTTTAATCGTGCATAATAAGTAAAACCAAGGCACGACAATTGAATGAATATAAACGTGTTTATTTTTCACAAAAATTTTTAATTAAAAAAAAAAAAAAAAAAAAAAAACGAATAAGTGGCAGTGGCACCACAATTGGAAAAAAATAATTGTCTCGGTCTTTAAGGATTTCATTATGTAAATACTTATTTAAATACGTATTTAAAATAATATATGTAAATACGTATTAAATACGTAAATGCATATTTATTTAATTTCTGCGTTAAAAGAAAATAGTTAAAATATTTTTTTTTTTGTAAATACTTATTATATGAACCTAAAAAAATATTTGCCAAAAATTTATTTCTCGATTGAAACTTGTAAGTAAATTCATTTTAATATTTATTTTAATGATACGGTTGCATGAGGGACTAACAAGAGTTTTCTCCGTCTCGAGTTGCGTCCCTTACTGGTTTTTGCTTTGTTTACGAATGATGAATAATGACGCCATTATGTAAAAACCGATAAATCGTTATGTCTTTTATAATCCATTGACATCCTCAATAAGATAATGACACATCGCGGCAGCAGAGAGATGGAGAGAGTCCAAGTAAGATATAGAAAAGAATAAGAAGCAGAAAGTTATTTGCAGAAACAGATAATTAACTTTATTGTTCTTGTTTCAAATTGTAATTTTACGTGGACGGAAAAAATGTCAGAAGCGGACACGGAAGAAACAAAGAGACTAGTGGCTGGCATAAGGCCTCCAGCGCCCCTATGTATGGAAGACAATTTATCAGCGAATTGGAAGTTGTTTAAACTGAAATTGTATAACTACGCCATTATTACGTGTTTGACGAAACAGTCATTACAATATCAGAGGGCACATTTGCTTCATACGTTGGGAGACGATGCATTGAAAGTTTACTATGGGTTTCAATTTTCAACACCCGAGGACGAAAGAACACCCACCAAAATTATTCAGGCATTTGATAAATATGCTATAGGGGAAACGAATAAAACCTACCAGCGTTAAGGTCGCTGGAAAGATGGTGGGATCCTTCTACCGCTCCAGAAGATATCTCACTACTGATGCAATTCTCTATCTATATAAAAGCCAAGTACGTCCAAGGATGGAATACTGCTGCCATATCTGGGCAGGAGCTGCTAAAAACAGCCTATCCTGCCTTGACAGAGACTAAATAGACTTCGTGGCTTAGTGGGGGGTGCCCTTTTCTCTTCCCTGCAACCTCTCTCCCACAAAAGGGACGTTGCGAGCCTATCGCTGTTTTATCATTATTTTAATGGCAGGTGCTCGTCTGAACTCCAATCTCTGGTCCCCCCTCTCCAATGTTTCATGAAAAACACTCGTCTAGCTGAATTCACTGTGAAAAATTTCCCCCACTTTTTATCTGTGCCTAAATCAAAACGTGGATTCCATGAACAAAGCTTCTTTCTTAGAACTGCACGCCAGTGGAACTCTGTTCCGTCTGCCTGCTTGCCACCTGATTACAACTTGGATGTCTTCAAGTCCAACGTTAACAAATTCCTAATGAACCGCCCCCTTAAGTAAACACTTCATCAAATCTCCACACTAACGTACTGTACTTGCAATAACCCTTATCCTTGAGGGGCTTCTCGGCCTTGATAAGTGGTGACCACTGTGTAAAAAAAAAAAAATTCTAGAAAGCAAGGAGAATCAGAGACTGTGGAATCCTTCATTACGGCAGTTCAGACTTTGATAAAAACGTGCAATTTTTGCGACAATTGCGTTTCATCAGTACTCAGATATTAGGTAATACTGGGAACACACAACCACCAGACACAAGCTGAATTTTTGAAAATAAGACAGTTCGACTTACAAAAATGTATTGACACCTGTAAGCTGTCTGAAAATGCTACAGTCCAGTCCAGAATCCTAAGGCCTGAAGGAGTAAATAGGGTTGATTGTAAACCCAGGAGAAAAACATCAGCACAATCTGACAAGAGTTATGACCTGCATTTGGTAAAACCTGTTAGAAATGTAAGGGAAAAAAGACTTTGCTGTGAAATACAGAGTATCAAGGAAAAAGAAAGTTGAGACTGTCAAAATCCAACATTATGACCAGGAAAACGATAGTAGTAGTTGTTCAGACTATGGACATGTAGATAGTGTAACAATTAAGGAAAGGGTGAATGCTGTAAGTCAAGAGATGATAAAAGTGGAAATGGTGGTGAAAGGAAAACCAATTGCCTTTCAGCTCAATAGTGGAGCGTCCGTGAACATATTGAATGAGAAACACATGATTGGAAAAACACTGGAACATTCAAATAAGACTCTTGTCATGTGGAATAGAGCAGGAGTATCAAGTAAAAAAGATAAACCCCAAAACTCAGCAACAATATATGCAGTCAAGTTTGTCATTGTGAAGTAGGATTTCCATCCCTTACTTAGAGCAAATGCAATCCAGAAAATGGAACTTGTCACAATCAATAACGACAAATTCAAAATGGAACTCGTCACAATCAATAACGACAAATTCAAAATGGTCACCAAAGTTTCCCAAATGAATGAATCCAGTAGCCAGTACTCATACAGCATTATCAATGACTTAAGAGATGCATTCAAGGAAGAATTGGGTCAATTACCAGGAGAGGTACATTTGCAGGTAGATCCAGGAGTAACACCAAATGTTGCAGCAACACGGAGAATACTAGTGGCACTTAAGGACAAGCTAAAAGTCGAGTTAAAAAAACTGGTTAAGAAGAATGTTATTGATCAGTGAGTGACCCAACACCATGGGTAAGTGCTTTAACACTCGTAGTTAAGAAAAATGGAAGCCTACGAATATGCATAGACCTAAGATCACTGAATAAAGCTTTGAAGAGGGAATATTTTCAGTTACGTACACTGGACGATTTACTGCCAGAACTGGCTGACAGCAAAATATTTTCTACCCTGGATCTACAAGATGGATTTTGGCATGTAAAATTAGATGAAGCCAGCAGTCACTTAACAACATTTTCTACACTATATGGTAGGTTCCGGTGGAAAGTTTTACTATTTGGGATATATTTCGGAGATATTTTAAAAGACCCTTTTTGGCAATGTGCCCGATTTAGAGGGGGTGGTTAACAAAGTGGACGATTTTCTGGTGATTGGGAACGGTAAAATGATGGAAGAAGCAAGAATTTATCATGACCCAAAACTCAGGAAGCTGTTGCAGAGATGTCTTGATCATGGGATGTGATTGAATGGTGAAAAATTGAACCTATGACAAACGTCTATAGCTTTCCTGGGACACCTGATTACCAAGAGATGCCCAACAAATGTGAAGGGAGTGCAAAGATTGGTTCGTAAATTACCTGGCAAAATTTCTACCACACATATCTGACGTGATGGCCCCAATTAGAAATTTAGTGAAGGCAGATGTGCCATGGATATGGTCTCAAATTCATGAAGAGGCTTTTGGGAAAATTAAAGAGTTAGTGAGTGAGGCACCAGTATTTTGACCCCAACAAATCTTTGGTCATTCAATGCGATGCAAGTGAGAAGGGCATGGGGGCTGCACTACTGCAAGAGGGTCAACCGCTAGCCTATATCAGCTGTGCACTGACTGACACAGAAACTCGGTATGCACAGATTGAGAAGGAACTACTAGTAGTAGTCTATGCATGTGAACGGTTTCACCAATATACGTTTGGTGATAACAGTACTAACTGATCATAGGCCACAGGAAGTAATCATGAAAAAAGAATTCGTGAAATGCCCAAAACGACTGCAAAACATGCTGATGCGACTACAGGATTACGATGCTACAGTTCTGTACCATCCAGATAAGAAAATGTTTCTTGCGGACATGCTATCAAGAGCATACATCTATGGATTGGGCAGTGAATATATGGACAATGAAGATGATGTCAAGGAAGCAGAATATATTCCTGTAACAGAGAGAAGGCCGCTTGAACTGCGCTCAGCCACAAAGGAAGACCGAAGCAGGCAGCAGTTGCAACAAATAATTCTGGAAGGATGATCAGAAGACAAAATACATCTTGACCCAGAGGTGAGACCATATGTTTATATGTGGAGTGAAATAATGGTGCAAGATGGGCTAATTTTCAGAGAAAGCCGGGTAGTGGTCCCACTGACATAGCGGAGAATGTTGAAAGAAAAGCTGCATTCCACACACCTGGGAGTAGAGGGATGTTGCAGAAGAGCAAGAGAATGCTTGTATTGGCCAAATATGAACAGTGACATAAGGGACTAGGTTTCAAAATGCCCCACACATGGAAAATATGAAGTAGCCAATCCGGCAGAACCGTTAAGGGTCCATGGAGTTCCTGACAGACCCTGGGCGAAAGTGGGAATAGATTTCTTTAAGTTTGCAGATAGAGACTATCTCTGCACAGTTGATTACATGAGCAACTTTTGGAAATCGATCATCTTCTCAATACACAAGCAAAAACAGTGGTAACTAAACTTAAACACCATTTTGCACGACATGGAATACCAGAGCAGGTGGTAACTGATAATGGGCCTCAGTTTAGTAGCCAGGAATTTTCTACCTTTGCAAAAAAGTGGTGTTTTGCACATAAATCGGTCAGTCCATACAATTGCAAGGCAAATGGTAAGGTGGAATCTGCAGTAAAGATGGCAAAAACTCTTATCCGGAAAGCGATGGAAGATAAGGCTGACCCATACCTAGCAATGTTGGATCACAGGAATGCGCCACGCAGGGGTCTCTTATCACCAGCCTAGAAGCTGATGTCATTTTTTAATTTTTTTTTATTACATTTTCACCTCAAACAAGGCACATTGACACTTTGGTGTAGGGGGCTACTATCAGGGGCAACAACTACTGGGGCACTATGTTGGGATGTGGGCAGCAAGATGTCGGTTCATGTTACACTTGAATTTCTGCATGTAAGTACAGTTGGGGAAGCAGGGACCTGGAATGGAATTCCAGAGTCTAGCGGTTCTGGGGAAGAAACTACTGGAGTAGAAAGATCTTTTACATCTAGGGATCTCTACTGTGTGGGGTGGGATTTAGCTGCCTTTCGGATTTGTCGAGGGTTTCTACATTGTGGGGGCACAAGTGTCTGCAGTTCGTCAGAGCATTCACCATTAAAATACTTGTATAACAGGCAGAGGGATGCAACGTTTCGTCGATGGGACAAAGGCTGAAGCTTAGATGCCAGTTCAGGGCCTATCAGATTGGCGACTCTCTTTTGAACCTTGTCTAGGAGCGAGAGACTAGTAGCTGATGCACCAGCCCAAATGTGACAGCAATACTCCATAGATGGGCGAATGATGGCCTTATAGAGCTACAGGATACTTTCCGGTGTTAGTAGTTTTCTAGAATGGTAGAGAGAGCCTATCTTCTTTGCAGCGGCTCTGGCAATTCTTTCAATGTAATTGTTTCAACTCATGTTTCCTGTGAACGTTAGGCCAAACAGTTTGAAAGATGTACTCTCAGATAAAGTCCCTGGCCATTGCTATTGGTGGCAGAGAAGGTTTCTTGTAATTATTGAAGGAAACCAGTTTTGTCTTGGCAGCATTGAATGTGACCATCAATTTTTGTTCCCATTCCACTACAGATTGGAGGTCATCCTCTAGCGTTTTTGTCTTTTCTTTAGATATGTGTTCATTTGTTTTCCTGTCATGCCTGTTATAGAGTGTGGTGTCATCAGCATATATACCCATCTCAGAGGCAATGTTGTTGGGGAGGTCATTAATGAATATTAAGAACAATAGAGGTCCAAGGCACTCCCGCATTTATATCATATTGTTTAGATGTACGACCATCGAGGACAACCTGGATTTTTCTGTTATCTAAGAAGGATTTAATTATGTTAAGTATTCTACCAGTGATACCGTATGATCTAGTTTTCCTGAGGAGACCCTCATGCCATACCCTGTCAAAAGCCTTGGATATATCTAGAGCTACCGCTCTGCCCTCCCTCGCTTTGTCCAGTGAAGGGTATATATGTTCAGAGATTACAGTGAGGATGTCTGCTGTGGAACAGGCTTGTCTAAATCCATATTCTTTGTCAGTCAGAAGTTTAGCATCTGTAAGGTGACCGACTAGAGCATAGTTTATTATGGTCTCTAATATTTTGGCGAAAAGTGGGAGGAGGCTAATGGGGTGATAATGGGTCAGTTCTTTCGCCAGAATTCTTAAATACTGGTACCACGGAAGCAGTTTTCCAACAGACTGAAAAGCAAGATTCATTAAGGCATTTGTTGTAGAGTTTGGAGAAAACCGGAGCTACTTCGGCTGAGCTCTTTTTTAATAGCACAGCTGGAATGAGATCGGGTCTACATGCTTTTGAAGTGTCAAGGTTTTGTATGATAGTATGCACCTAAGCAGGGGTGATTTTTAGATCGTGTAGCATGGCGTCTGTCCACAAAGGAAAGTAAGGCAGGGGGTGGTTGAAAGGGTCCAGTGTGGAGTTTGAAGGAAACCGAAAACACTTCTCCCAACCAGAGGATTTACTCAAGCCAGAATTGCCCAAAAACATGTTCAACCACAAAGTAAAACCATTGAAACCATTGTATCCTGGATTTAGTACGGATGAAATCACACATACATGGTTAAAAAGAGTGGAGGAAAGCAGTGGTATGGCAGAGACTGGATGAGCGATCATACCATATAAAAGTGGATGGGGAATTATATCGACGGAATAGAGTAGATTTGAAGAAAACTGCAGAGACACCCCCACACATCAGTAATACACCAGCCATATGAAGTGCAGAGCGAGTTACCCAAGAATGCAGGGCGGGGTACAGAAGAGATATGCACCACAGACCCACCTCAATATGAAGGTGAAATAAGAGAAAACCCAAACCTGACCCCATCCTCAACAAAACCAAGCCCGGAAAGATTGCAGACAACACGGTCGGGAAGAATAGTAAGCGATCTTGTGAGATTCAGGGATTTCACAACGTAAGTGAAAGGGCAGAATAATCCCTGTTAGGTATGAAGGTAGTCAGCATAAGGAATGCCTAGATTACAATATTTTATAAACTCTGTTTTAATTCTTTAACTTTTTGTTTTGTTCTGTTTTGTCATTGAGAAAAGGTAGGCACTGCCAAAACTGGGGGGGGGGGGCAGGTAAGTACTTTTTGACGGACCGTCTTTTTAAAAATCTACCAAAAATGAGGTAATTATCCAATCAATACGAAATTTTCAGCGATTATTAAGAGAAGAATGAACTTCATAACAGGGTACTTATTTTTCATAAACGATATTTATATATATATATATATATATATATATATATATATATATATATATATATATTTTTTTTTTGCTTACAACCCCACCCCCTTGTTTTGAGGGGGTTCCAAATATGCTTAAAATAATCATCTAAAACTAAACAAAACATATTATGTTGTTGTAAGGGACGGGATTATAGATAAAAAAACAAAAAACTTGTTTGCATACCTTATTTTGATGTCTGAATATCAGAACTTCGATTGTGTTTAATTATCCCGCTTTTGAGTTTTGAAGTGTGAAATTCGGTTAATATGTTAAGTAAAATAATTAATTTAAGTTAAGCAAAACAAAATTTTTTTTTTTAATATTTATACGAAAAAGCCATTTTAAAATCTTTGATAAATAAATTAACAATTTCTTTTTAGCGAGCCGAATAATGCATGACCATTATTAAACAGGGCATGCTTTGAAGAATCGATACAAAAAAATCGATAAATATTGTGCCCTTTGTGTTAAAAATATTATTTTTTCGATCAACTTTGGAAACGTTTGCCGCCTTTCGACTACGGTGGACTAAACGCGCTGAAATATATTTTTTTATTCTGCTTTAAATTGCCCCCTCCCCATTTTCGAGAGCCTGGCCCCAACACACATACACATTAAAAACCAAACCCATACAAATGGTCACCCATCTGGTACTGGCCAGTCTCAGCGTTAATAATACATTGAAATTTTCGTCACTGAAAAATAAGTTTTGGGGGGGCTTTTTGGTCTTCCGTAGTTTGCTTTTTATTAAATACAAATGTAAACAGTAATCAAATCGACTCGAAGTAACTGGTTGCCTATATGAATAAGTGGAATTATTTGAAATCCAGGTACTTATATTATAATATTTTTGCATATTCTCATAGAAAATCATCCTAAATCTTAGTTAGACAAGAAATAAATAAATGAATTATTTCAAAAACCTTTTTTTTTTAATTTTTTTTTTTTTTTTTTAACTATTTATATACGTTTTTCGTGCAAAACAAAAAACGCCAATTGTTAACTTTTGGGGACAATTTAACATTTAAAATTTAATTAAAAATAGTAGAAAAAGTTTTACATTATTCTGCTTACTATATGATAAAATTCTGGGTTTTATCTTTTTGGAAAATAAAAAGTTACTCAGAAATAATGGATTTTAATAAAAAAACAACAACTTGATTTTTCGGTCATTTTTGGCGGTGCTTATCCTATTTGTTGTAATAAAAACTAAGTGTTTAAGTGGTGGGGCGTGGGAAGGATGCGGAAAAATAGAACAGAATACAATATCGCTTAAGGGCAGGTAACATTTTTTGGAGTTGTTTCCCTTTGATTGCAACTTTACATTTTTCTTATCCAGGATGGATCCAAATAATGGAATCCAAATAATGAAATGCTCAGTCTTAAAACATAAACCTGATTGTTTACATTCATAATTTTTTCTATTTCCTTAATGAATTGGACACACAAAAGAGAAACTTACAAAACTTGGTACTCATGCAGAGAGTGATCCGTGCTGAGCTAAAATAATAGCGTTATTATTTAAAAAGCCATTCTTAACTTGGGGAGGGGAGGGTGTTTTGTACCTATTCTGTACTTTAACCTTTCAATTAAATAATAAAAAAAAACATATCATAAAACTTTAATTAAACGTGAAAATACGATTTTAAAAAATAGCGCGGATCACTCTCTGCATTAGCACCGAAAACTTAAAGCATTGACAAATATAATCTAACGTTGATAGGAAAACACCGTTTACACGAGGAACGAAATAATGATTACACCGTGTTACTGTGACTTAAATTTATTGTTCTTTAACAGGTGATTTTCTTTTTCAACAATTTCACTTTTAAGTCGTTTTTCGTCTTTTAATTTTAATTTCTTTATATTTTCATATATTTTATTCCTTAATGAATTGGACACACAAAAGAAAAGTTGTATCAATTTACTAAAGAAATTCTAACAAACAAAACAAATTTTCTGTTTTGAACACAAAAGAAAAAAAATGAATACATACCATTTTTTTTGTTTCTTTTTTTTTTCTTTTTTTTTTGTGTGTGTGTGTGTGGGGGGGGGTTCGCGTTAAATTCCTGGCATAAAAAGTAAGTTCTTTTTACACTTTAAGAAAAATCCTATTCAATATATTTCAAAATAATCTAAACATTATAGGAGATTGCAATCCAATAAAAAATATATTGAGTGATCCACTGTATAACAGACGTGAATAAAAAAAAGTATGGATCCCCGATTAAAAAAATCCCCTAAAAATATTATTCAATCTAACATTTAGATTTTTGTCAAAAATATGGTTTGTTTAAGTCAAACTTGTGTGATTTATGATTAAAAAAATATGTTTACTATGATGACAATGATTTCTTTCGAAGTTGGTCGAATTGTTAGACAACTTGGCCCTCGTACAGTTTAGGGTAACAGAAATACGAGGAAGAAAATGGGACATAAGTCATGTTACACCGGTAGTAAGAACCTCACTTGATTGGATAGTGTAATTGACATTATTTCTATAAAATATTGATATAATTTAAAAATTGAAATTATAGTAAAAGAACTTAATTACTACGTATTTAATAATTATTAGTATAAAAAAATAAGTATTGTAAAAGAATTTTTAAAAACGTAAAGTCATATTTAAGTAACATAATTCTGTGCTAGTGCACTTACTGATCCGCGCTATTTTTTAAAATCGTATTTCCAAGTTAAATTAAAGATTTATGATATCTTTTTTTTATTCAATTGTAAGGCTAAAGTATAGAATAGTTATAAAACACCCTCCCCATGTTAAGAATGTCTTTTTAAATAATAACGTTATTATTTCAGCACGGATCAATAAGTGCACTAGTACCCATAATTCGATTGCCTTTTAAAAGTGAAACATTTTACTTTATTTATTTATTTATTTATTGTATTAAAAAAAAAATTGATCTCTAAAAAATCGAAAATGCAAGGAAGTCGACAACAAATTAATTGCTGGTGTGGATGAGAAGGAAATCGACTCAGATATTTCCGCGTATATTATTATGTATCAGAAAACAATATCAGTTCTAATAAGCTTTGTTTGTAAAGAAAAAAGTCTGTTTTTCGTTGTCAATTTCAATATCGTTTCTTTTTATCATTTCGAATTATTTTTATTTGTCATTTTAGTGATTCAACAAAAAAAAATCTGAACCGCTAAAAATCATTTTTTTTTTTTTTACTTCCTGTGTTTAATTAAAAATCATTTGATAAAAAAAAAATTGTTTTCTAATTTTGTCAATTTCAATATTTCATTTTATTTATAAAATGACGCCAATTTCACTATCCAATCAAGTGGCATTCTTACTACCGGTGTAACACGACTTATGCCCCATTTTCTTCCTCATATTTCTGTTAAATTGTATAAAAAAAAACAACAATAGCAAATAACTTATACTAGGTACGTGCATAATGAATGCCGATGCTCAAAATGTAAAAACATTTTAACACCTCCCTTTACTTAAAAAAAATTACCAAACATCATGAAGTTTGCAGTATTTATCAAATAATGATCATGAAATATAATGAACGAGGTGTATCAGATGTAGGAATTTTTGACACCCCTAACACGAAACTGCGAATAAAATATAAAAAAAAAACTCGTAATTTCTCGTTTTAAAGTGGGCTGTTTATTATCTTTATGGATTATACTTCCAAAATAAACTATTAAAGTTGTATAAAAAGTAAGAGAAATATTATTTTTTTACTTAAAAAAAAAAACAGTAATGAAATTAATTGAATTTTACGAGCGCAGTATTTTTCAATTTTTAAACTTTAAAAATCTATCAAAATTTTTCTATTGATTCTATTTTTACGATATTTTCAGGGTCAATGTGAAATTGTATGCTCTTTCAAATAAACCGAATATAATATCTTAGACAAACGTTTCTTCTTAATTCACGCCCCCCTATTTTGAAATGTTTATTAAAAAGTAAATAATTAATTTATGTCCCAAAGTTTTATATATCACAAATTGAAGATAAAAGATCAATAGATAATATATTCTAATTTAAAACAAAAAAAGAACAGTTTTTTGGAAATTTACCTGTAAAGTCCAAAGTTTAAAACACATTTTTTTAACACGTTGTTTGTATATTTTTTACATGAAACATTGGTCCTTGATTCTTTAATTGAAAAAACAAAATAGGGTTGGAATTACATTTTTTTCGAGTAGTTATAAGCTTGGAAAGACAGGGGGTCGAATTATTCAATATTTTTCACGAAGTTTCTTACATACCTAACATGATTTTTATTTGAATTTATGTAGAAACAAAAAGCACTTTAATTAAACTTATGGTTTTCATTAGTAAAAAAAGAAAAGAATTTATTTTTATGATAATAAAGCATCGCAAATTGTAACAATAAAAAAATAATAAAATAAAAATTTTCAGCAACACTATGGAAAAACCCCTAAAGTCCATATTAGTGAAATCGATATTACTCCAAGAAAAATTATTTCTAAAACTAACGATATTATCATTGTCAGTGGTCTATAGGCAGTATACATCGGTAAGCCTTTTTTGGATCTGAAAACCGTCAGCAACGGCTGATAATCGGTTTATAGCGTGAAAATCCTGACAATTAAGTATGTACTAGATTTCATTCCCGCAAATATGACATTTGGTGCTTTTTAAAGATTTGTGAGTACTGTCTCACAGCTGACAGCAGCGTTCTCGATGCATGGGGAATCAGTTTTTTGGTACCATTGGGCATTATATGTAGTATACAAGCTCCAATACCATATGAACTTGCATTATTTCCTACTATTATTTTCAGCTTTGGGCCATAGTGCGTAAGTAACAGTTCCCATGTTAGAATATCTTTGAATTTTTCAAACGCTGCTTGACATTCAGACGTCCACCTCCAGACCTTTCCTTTCTGTTTTTTTTTTTTTTTTTTTTGCTGTTGTTCGACCTACCGCGTGAGTAACTGTCTTATAATGGCTTTCCAGTCCTCTATCAGTGATACAAAGAGACAAAAATGAGAGATATACTACAATGTATGAAGATGGTTAATTGGGGAGAGGAATATTATGTTCTCAATTTCTTT
This sequence comes from Euprymna scolopes, assembly GCF_053919585.1. Classification (NCBI taxonomy): domain Eukaryota; kingdom Metazoa; phylum Mollusca; class Cephalopoda; order Sepiida; family Sepiolidae; genus Euprymna; species Euprymna scolopes. Next base: position 144,245,069 of record NC_136500.1, on the reverse strand, counting down.
ACTAACTCAGTGTTTTAGAAATAAAAAACGTTAATGGGACATTCGAATATCTATGTATAGAGTTTAAGTGTTAACCTCAAGTAATGTCCCTTAATTTCTGTGAACTTCGACTCAAGTAAAATAAACAAAAAGGAAAGGTCATGTTCTTGTGAAGTGTGTGGATATTCTTCTGAAAAATCCAGTTTAATGAAGCATAAGAGAAATCATACTATTCCTGGTGAACCAAGTGCAAAAGCGATCCAGACAGTTCTAAAAAGAGATCTCGGCTGGTTTCAATAAAACGCAGAGGAATGTTGGCAGCTGGTTTGGCTGCCCCATATCCAGCATTATAATCTTAAAAGAAAGAAAATTAAAAGTAAGTATAAAAGAGAGAAAAGCCACATTTTTGTGAAGTGTGTGAATATTCTTTTTCTGCAAAATTAAAGACACGAGAACTCACACTGAGGAAAAGCCATATCCTTGTGAAGTGTGTGGATATGCTGGGAAATCGTATTTAGGTATTCATATGAGAACGTCCCAACCAGCACACACACACACACACACACACACACACACACACACACACACACACACATATATATATATATATATATATATATATATATATATATATATATATATGGAGAGAGAGAGAGAGAGAGAGAGAGTTTGTGTTATTCCCAAGTAGTTGGTCTCTTGATTTCTATAAACTTCGACTGAACTAAAATAAAACAAACGTGAAAGGCCATATTCTTGCAGAGTAAATATTCTTGTTCTCATAAATCTAGGTTAGTGATACATAAAAACGCAGTTATTAAAACGATATTGTTGCCAAACCTGTCCATAGTCTTGTTCTAAGTTTAGCATTTATTCAAGCTAGACAGTATGATATGGAAGAACGAGAAAGGACTCATGATTAACGAAATTATTCCAAATATGTATTGCGATAATATATAAGAGAATAAAACACAATATGATAAACTGCAGATTTCTTGAATACGACATAGTCTCTTTAGAAGCAAATGACTTCAGAAATCTTCAAAAATACTTATATATAATCTCCAGAAGACCAGACTTTTGATAGAAGCAGATAGCAGCTATAGAAGAACTACGCTCTAGCTTAATAGAGCCATCTAATACATATTTAAATGGTAGTAAAATCAAATGTTAGCGCCAAGAGTGAAACACTTGATTCAAGAAAACTTACTGATCTAAACAATTGGAAAGCCACCAATGTTAAAAAAAGCAATATTTTTTAACACAGTTGAAGAATTTCTGTTCTCATGAATAAAGTGTTCTAAATATAAAAACAATGTATTTTTACTGATGTAAAATATAAAGTAATTATACAAAGTAAATCTTTGTTGTGTCAATAAAAACAATTGATGAAATGCATATTCTTACAAAGCATGTGTGTAGCCTGTTCTAAGAAATCAAGTTTTGTTATACATATGAGAATTCCCACTGAGGAAAAGAGTGCAGGAAAGTTTCCAGAGGAACTTTACCAATTGAAATGGATAGCCCTCGTCTAGAAGTCTCATGATTTGACAAGCTTCTGGGCTTGACCTTCAATCCTGATCTGAAATGGAACATGTACATCAAGTCTGTTGCCAAGGTCGCTGGAAAGATAATGGGATCCTTCCACCGCTCCAGAAGATATCTCACTACTGATGCAATTCTCTATCTATATAAAAGGCAAGTACGTCCAAGTATGGAATACTGCTGCTATATCTGGGCAGGAGCTGCTAAAAACAGCCTATCCTACCTTGACAGAGTACAAAATAGACTTCGTGGATTAGTGGGAATGCCCTTTTCTCTTCCCTGCAACCTCTCTCCCACAGAAGAGACGTTGCAAGCCTATCTTTGTTTTATCGCTATTTCCATGGCAGGTGCTCGTCTGAACTCCAATCTCTGGTCCTCCCTCGCCAATCTTTTACAAAAAACACCCGTCTAGCTGAATCCACTGTCAAAAACTTTCCCCGCTCTTTATCTATGCCTAAATCAAAATGTAGATTCCATGAACAAAGCGTCTTTCTTAGAACTGCACGCCTGCGGAACTCTGTTCCGTCTGCCTGCTTCCCTCCTGATTACAACTTGGATGTCTTCAAGTCCAACGTAAACAAATTCCTGATGAATCGCCCCCTTAAGTAGACACTCTAAATATCCACACTAACGTACTGTACTTACAATAACCCTTATCCCTGAGTGGCTTCTGGGCCTTGATAAGTGGTGACCACCTTGTAAAACAAAAGTTGGATATAGACAGGGATGCATAACGCCAATGGCTTTAAAGTGTGAAACTTCCATTTAATGAAGAAATACTCATTGTATTCGGTCAAAATCAGGGCGTACACATAAATTGATTTTAAAAATACTTGGTCTACAAGCAAGTGACCAGGTCTTTTACTCCTTGTTTGAGAGTCCAAGTCACCTAATGTCTAGATGATTGCCTTTCCAATGTCCGCCACAACAAAGTATTACATACTTTCAGTGGAAGATCTGGGGCGAAATGCAGTTTGACAGATAGTCGAACATGAACGTGATAAGTTTCTATAACAAATGCATACAGACAGATAAATACATTGAAGACAATGCCATTAAGTCAGACATTATAATATAGAAACCCATTAGAACTGAACTCATTATTGATGCCACCGTTCCAAATGATTATACTCTTAACAGAGTTAAATGGTTAAATATTAGCCAAAAATTCAAACCTAAACAATGATTTAAAAACGACATAGGCTGTGAAAGAAATACACATTATACCGGTTATAATAGGACCAAACTATAACAAAATACAGATAGCAACCATAAATGGAACAACCTCTATTATTATAAGAACTCTCGGATATAACTTCAAATCGTAATGAACTAAAGCATTAATTGATCAATTACAATAACACATACAAGTACAGGAGTATACAAAACTGGAGAATATCAATAACTAAACAATGATTTAAACATGGAAGATTTGTGGAGAGATGTAGTTTGAGAAATATAAATTCAATTTTTAATGAACAAAAAACGAGATGGCCTGTGAAAGAAAGAAATATTATATTGGTTATGATAGGTGTAACATGCCTAATAAAACATTAATTAATATATGAACACAATCCCTGGAAGACCAAGTTATAACAAATTTGTTCTTACTAATTAAAAAATAAATATGCAAATTGCGTTTCTTGTCACGTGATTTTGCACGTGTTTCTTTTTCTTTAAAAGGCAGAGTTCTTTCTCTATTGCTTTAGTAGCTGTGAATTTTGTTCAATAAAACCTTGGAAAGAGGTTTTGTTTTACATCTTCATATAATTACAACACTAAAATTCATTGAACAAAATTTTATTTCCCTCATGGAGAAGATCATTCGTCTGGACAAATTTGACGTATCCTCGGCAGAGCACCAGGCTAGCAAGCTTTGGAGATTGTGGTATCGCAACTTTAATTACTCTTTATCAACTATTGCTTCGTTCAACCCTGATAAACTCGAAGTTCTTTATTTAAACATCGGTCCCACCGTTGCTGACGTTATCGAGGGTTGTCCAGGATTTGAACACGCTGTCGAATTAGTGAAAAGTGTTTACAAGTCTCAAAGCGTTATATATGCTAGAAATATGCTTTCCACGCATCTGCAAAACGAGTTTGTCGACCAATATCTTCAGGTCTTGAATCGACTTGCCGCTGACTGTTACTTTAAAGACGTCACTGTTACTACTTACCGGGATACGTGGTCTCTGGTCCTCCGTAATACGTGCTAGACTACTGGAAACTGATACACTAACTCTCAAAGAGGCTATTCAATGTGCTAGGACTTTAGAACAAGCTCTTCGCGCTGAATCATACACTTCCCTGATTTGGAGCAGCCGCTGCTGCTACTACTACTACTACTTCTATTAGAACTAACAATGTGTCTACTTATCCTGCCGAGGAGGCCACTATTACTACAATTTCTGATTCTATTTGTTCTTGTATAGAGTGTGACTCTGTACAATTTTCTGCTGCCAGTCCTGCCAGTCCTGCCTATAGCAAGTGTTACAACTGTGGAGGGAGACGTCACTTTAAGGATGATCGCTGTCATTGTTCTGCCCGCGATACGATATGTCGAAACTGTGGTAAACTCGGCCATTTCTACAAAGTTTGCCGTTCTACTATGCCGACATCTTCACGGTCTACTTCCGCTATTATAGTATCCCATGCTAAAGGTGGTGATATGTTCCCTTCTATTACTAAAATTGTTGAATTAAAAGGAAAAAATAACTGCCCTCATAGACACCGGCAGTTCTGGTAACTTTATCAGTGCTTGTCCTTGTGTTGTTAAAAGAATGAACCTGTTTACTTCAAAACGTAATTCTGTAATTTCCATAGCATCATCCGCCGTTTCCCTCAAACTATCGGAATATTGCACGGAGAACATTTCCTTCAATGGTTGCGAATATAAAGAAATTGACTTTACAGTGCTTCCTGTATGGATATTATACTCGGAATGCCTTTTTTAAAACTACATTAGGGTAACACTATTTCTTTTGGTGGACCTCGGGATATTCTAAAAATCTGCGCCCTTACCAAGATCAGTTGTGTCCCTGTGAAATTATTCCGAAACTTAACCCTGATTGCAAACCTATTGCTACTAAATCCGGAAATTACCGTGCGGAGGATGCTCGATTCAGTGAAAAGGAAATTCTACAAATGCTTGAGGATGATGTAATTGAAACAAGTTATTCACCATGGTTTGCTCAGATTGTTGCGACTTCGTCACCTAATAAAAAGAAACGATTAGTAGTTGATTTCTCCCAAACTTTTAATCGTTTCACCTTACTTGATGCATACCCTTTGCCTCGGATTGAGTATCTCGTGAACCAAATAGCCCAATATAGTACATTTAGTACAATTGACTTATCCAAAGCGTACTACCAAATCGAAATTTGTCCCGAAGATCGGCCCTACACGACCTTTCAAGCTGGAAATCGTTTGTACCAATTCAAACGAATACCCATGGGCGTCACTAATGGGGTTTCTGTTTTTCAACGGTTTATGAATTCTTTCATTTCTGACAAGAAATTATCTGGAACTTTTTCATATATAGACGATATTACTATTTGCGGTAAAACTCAGGAGGAACATGATGTTAATTTGGAATGTTTTTTAAAGGCTGCCTTGAAATAAACCGAAAAAAAATCAAAGTTTTCACTTCATTCTATCCATTTGCTTGGGTACCAACTTTGCAACGGGACTATGTAACCAGATCCTGAGCATTTGAAACGTCTTTTAGAAATGCCTTCTCCTTCCAATTCAGATTCGTTAAAGAGGTGTCTTGGAATGTTTTCATACTACGGGAAATGAATACATAAGAATTCATACAAAATTCGTCCACTGGTCGAAAATAAACAATTTTTCATGCCTCCTATAGCTATCAATTCCTTTGAAAAACTAAAGAAAGACGTTGCAGAATCGTCTGTACAAGTTATTGATGGTGAATTCCCATTTACTATTGAAACCGATGCCCCAGAAAAGGCTGAGAAGCCTGTAGCATTCTTTTTTCGATCGCTAAACCCATCTGAAATACGACTTCACATAGTCGAGAAAGAAACTTATGCCACAGTCGAATGCGTCCGAAAATGGAGGGATCTCCTTGCTGGGAAGCACTTTACTATTCTAACAGACCAGCAAGCCGTATATTTTATGTTAAACCGGCTAACCGAGGAAAATTAAAAATGATAAAATTATACGGCGGAAAATGGAACTTCTTCCGTTGTCATACGGCATAAACCACCGTCCTGGAAGTGAAAACCTTGTTGCCGATGCATTATTGTGAGTATGTAATGCTGCTGCTTCTTCCTTGGAAGAACTAAAGTTACTACACAAATCATTAATACATCCTGGAGTAGAGCGCTTTTGGCATTTTGTAAGGTCACGAAATATGCCATATTCAATTGATGAAGTCCGGTGTGTGACATCTGAATGTAGGACTGTAGTGCCAAAATAAAACCTGAATTCTTCGATTTTACTAATAATACCGTTCTGCTGCTCCCTTTCAGCGCCTCTCCATAGAATACAAAGGACCTGTCCCGGTATCTTCGACGGGATATCATTACATATTTATTGTCGTCGATGAATACAGTCGATTTCCTTTTGCTTTCCCTTGTCACAATTGTTCTTCACAAACCGCAATCTAGTGGCTGACAAATATTTCCTCCATATTCGGACCCCCCTCATGTATCCATTCCGATCGAGAAACTTCGTTTATGTCGGAAGAATTAAAAAAAATTTTGATGCGACTTGGAATTGGATCCAGCAACACTACTGCATACAACCCAAGAGACAACAGTCAATACGAGCATTACAGCGGCATTATTTGGAACACTCTGTTATTAGCTCTGGAATCTAGAGGATTACCCCTTAGCACTTGGCAGGATGTTCTACAGGATGTTTTAAATGCTATTCCTTCCCTGCTATGCGCTACTACAAATGCAACTCCTCACGAACGCATGTTAAACTTTGAAAAGCGCTCTTCTACTGGTACTGCTTTACCTGTTTGGCTCTCTGACCCTGTGGAGGTATTATTAAAACGGTTTGGTAACAGGAGCAAATATGACTCTTTTGTTGAAGTAGCGGAACTCCTAAAAGCTAACCCTACACATGCAAGAATACGACATAATGATGACCGGGAAGATTCAGTAGCGCTGAGACATCTAGCTCACTTTCCACGCTCTGATAGACCTAAAAATCATGCTAAAAGTATTCAACCCGACATTGCAAATGCAGACCCGACCCAGTTGATCGAAACAAGTTCTGTAAGTACTACGCCTAATGCAGAAAATGAATTTGACTATAATAGCCAGAGCCCTGAGGATCAACCTTCCCAGAGGACCACCGGTCCTTTGAATAGCGAACTACCTCCATGCCGATCTAACAGAATTCGCAGACCAGTCCAGCGACTGGATTTATAAAACAACAAAAAAAAAACTATTTACAATCTCTTTTACAAGTGAGGGAGATTATTGTTATATTTTCATTTAAATTGTTTTGTTCTTACTAATTAAAAAAATAGATATGCAAATTCAGTTTCCTACCACATGGTTTTGAACGTGTTTCTTTTTCCTTTAAAAGACTGAGTTCTTTCTCTCTTGCTTTAGTAGCTGTGAATTTTGTTCAATAAAAACCTTGGAAAAAGGTTTTGTTTTACGTCTTCATTTACTTACAACACTACAACATTATTGTAGAAAAATAGATACAATCAAAGCTGTGATTGATAGCATCAAAATACTAGTTGTTGGCCAAACAGTTGATCACGAAAATAAACCCAATTTAATTTCTAAAAAAAACTAATTGGACAGATAAAAATTGACACAGATGAAAAATGGAATTTGTAATATTAAGAGATGTCAGAATAACACATCAGTAATGCTGACAATTTTAAAACACTACTACAACAATGATGTTAGAAGAAAAAGTTACATATCAAAATTGAAATTAAATGTCAATAGTTTACTTTTTAATAATATTGCCTTCCTTATTGATCAATATTCTTTTGTTTTACAAAGCAGGAACACGGAACAGAGTTTCACAGGCGTGCGGTTCTAAGAAAGAAGCTTTGTTCATGGAATCTAAGTTTGAGTTAAGGAACAGATAAAGAGTGGGGGAAATTAGTGATAGTGTTTTCTGCTAGACGGGTGTTTCTTGTGAAAGTTTGGCAAAGGGAGACCATAGATTGGAGCTCAGCCGAGCACTTGCCATGAAAATAACGATAAAGCAGAGACAAACTAGCAACATCTTTTCTGTGGGGAAGAAAAAAGGACATCCCCTACGAGGTTACGAAGTCTATTTTGAACACTATCAAGGCAGGATAAGCCCTTTATAGCAGCTCCTGCCCAGATGTGGCAACAGTACTCCATCCCTGGACGTACCTGGCTCTTATATAGATAGAGAATTGCATCAGCAGTGAGATATCTACTGGATCGATAGAAGGATCCCACCATTTTTCCAGTGGCCTTGGCAACGGATTTGATGTATCTGTTCCATTTAAGATCAGGAGTAAAGAGTGGGGGAAATTATTGATAGTGATTTTAGCTAGATGACTATTTTCCCTCAAATTAAGGCTGGGGGCCATAGTTGGAGCTCAGACGACCACTTGCCATGAAAATAACGATAAATCAGAGATAGGTTCGCAACGTTTCTTCTGTTGGAAATAGGTTGCAGGGAAGAGAAAAAAAGGAACCCCCTACTCGGCTACGAAATCTGTTTTGAACTCTGTCAAGGCAGAATAAGATGCAGTCATATCTTGCTATAGTTCCCACAACGATAGTAGCAATGAGGAAATTAATCACAACTTTCTCTTAGTATCAGGGGACTTCAACGCTAAACTTGGAACATATGATGCTAAATTTACCTTTCATACAGAAGCCAACCGTAGTGGCGAGTATCTCATTGACTTAATGGGAGAATTTAACCTCTATTAAACTAACACTAAGTTTATGAAGCACTACAATCAACTGTGGACATTTGAATATCCAAATAGCAGCAAAGCCCAACTAGATTCCAGACTTGTCCATAAGAAGTTGCGGAACAGTATCAAGGACTATCGAGCATACTCATCTTTCTCTCCTGTGGGATCTGACCATCGAATTGTCCCTGCCACAGTTAAACTGAGTTTTAGAATTTTAAAAAGACCAACTGCGGATCCCATGAAAGCCGTGGACTGGAAAGCAGTCTACCGCAACAGAAATCTATCATCCCAATGTTCAGTAAATGTGTTTAACAGATCCCAAGAAATCTCTCATTATGACTCGGAGATCTATCAGATTCAAGGAACATAGACTTGATCTAAGGAAACGAGATTAAAGCTAACGAGGAGGTGGCTCTGTCTATTGAAACAGCACGCCTTTATTCTTTTTTGCTTTCTCTTCTTTTTTTTCACTTTTTATGGAATGCCACACCGCTCCTTCATTATCTCCATTAGGGTAACTTCTTTTAAAATTCATGCAAATCTTCTGCAAAAATTAAAAATAATATTTAAAAAAAAATAGCACATTTCTCTGCATAAGCACCTTCTTGTGTTGTTCTGTACTAGTACCGCAAAAGGTGAGATATCCCTCCCCAAAAATCAGTTTCTGGGATAACTATCTCTAAAAATATATACAGATATGCATAGAGAGAAAGAGACCCGTCACTGATCCGCCCCCTCAAAAAGGAACTTATGGGGAACGAGTCCTTAATTTTATGTTCTATTTTAAATGTTATACATTTGTTTTTGACCACTTTTCCATTCTGTTGCATATTTTATTTTCTATTTTCACGCCATTCAGTCTTGAAGCATGTGCGCGAAAACAAATCTGAAAACGAAACTCCTCGCTCCTGCCTCAGGAAGAAGATGGAGGCATTTTTCGCCATCTTGAGTTCTTACGACTTAAAATGTAATATTTTAGATGAAATAAAGAGCGTTTAAATGTACTTTAAAACACTAATAAATGAGCGAGGTAGATTGCAAAGTAATTTTTATAGCCAATGGTAACATTTATTTGTTGTATACTTTTTTACCGCTTTTCCGAATCTCTGCGTATTCTAAAAAGTAACCCAAAATATAATTAAAATAATAATGAAATACTTTTCAACGTATTTCCTTATTTAACAAAATATTATAGAAAAATACAAAGAATGTGCGATTTTGACTAAAATTATACTCTACAAACGGATGTAAAAATGGAAGGAATGCAAATTTTAGCAAAAGGAAATTAGCGAGTCTCCTGTACAGCTTAGGAAGAAAAATAAACAACAACAATAACTCGACTGCTGATAACAACACCTAATAATAAGCGTGTTTTATTTTTCAGCAAGCTTTGATTGCCAGTACACCATTACTAAGTTGAGATATTATCCAGCTTGCATTGTCTTGGTAAATGGTTTTTATTGTTTAGATTGATCTTTTGAGAAAACCATTTCGTCCGTTATATCCAGCCAATCCTGCTAGTCGCCTTATCTCTGCCGCATATACATCCACCGATTCTCTGGCCCGAGTAACTCTTCTGAGTTTATTATAAATCTCAAAATGCCCTGAAAATGTGATCTTTAATCGGTTCTCAATACACTCAGCAATGGTCTGATCTGTCTCTCCCATTTCTAGATAGACCACTAGAGCATTCCTTTCCAAATACATTGGAATAAATGTGGCTATGTTTTTAATCTTCTGCAGCTTCTTAAGCCACGTGACCACATCATCTTCTCCAGTAAATGACTTCAGGATGTCACTGCTTAACCTTACTCATTCACCCATTGTGCCGAAATATCTTGCAGTTTGTATTATTAAGAATGTAAAGTCCAAAGAAAGAATTCCCAATCGTTATGTTTTCGTTATCACAATTATCAAATACCAGCACACATCCATCAGAATTTACTTCTGTTAAATAGACACATCTCTCTCTCTCTCTCTCTCTCTCTCTGAAACACAGGCTTTTTATATGAAAAAAACGCCTGCATCTCATGTGCATATTTCCCGAAAATCTCGTTACCTCAAGAGACCACCAGTCCATAAATAGCAGGAGCGGTCATTTGTTTTATTCCTTTCCTAAAATAGACAGCACGATCAGGTTCGTACTACTTTTTAATCACAGTCTTCTCACAGTATCAGTGTTATATACTAGAAACTTCAAGATAAGTTGGTAAAATAAAATCACTACAATGTTTTTACATTATATCAAGTGATATTTAATTTAAGAGGAATGGTACGTTATTCATTTGGGCATCCCTTCGAGAATATCTTATAGTAAGAATATAAGACTTGCACTCAATGGTAAAGTGTCATGTAAAAAAGTTGATGCAAAAATAAATATCGTTTTCTCACTTTCATATATAATTTCTGAATTACTTCATTGATATACATATATATAGAAATGTTATATATCATTTTGAAGTGCGTTTCTTGCTCTATCGTATCATGTTATTTGTTACCATTCTCAATCTCTTTATTCATTTTTTGAAGGCTTTTCGACAACTTGGACAAAATTCAAACCTACACGATTTTATTGTTCCAGTTCTAGGCCGAAAAGCTGCCAAGACAGCTCGTAATTTCAATGATGCATTTGACCCCAAAACCATCAACGAATGTGTGGCACAACGGTGGTTCAAGAAATTTTGCAATGGTGATGAGAGCCTCGAAGATGTAGATGGTCGCAGCCGGCCGACTGCAGTTGATAACAAACATTTGAAAGCCTTAATTGAAGCTGAATTTGGCAAAAACACACAAGTTGCTATTGAACTCACGGTCGATCACTTAACCGTGGTTCACCATTTAAACCAAATAGAGAAGCCAAAAAGTTCGATAAATGAGTACCATATGAATTGAACGATAATAAAAAGATCGTTATTTTGAGGTGTCTTCTATGTTGCGTCTGTGCAACAAAAACGATTCATTTCTTGAGCGGATTATGACGTGTGATGAGAAGTGGATCCTCTACAAAACCGCTGTCGCTTGGCACAGTGGTTGGATGCTAGAGAAGCTCCACAACACTTCCCAAAGCTAAAAAAAGGTTATGGTGACTGTTTGGTAGTTTGTGGAGTGTCCTATCCATCACAGCTTCTTGAATCCGGGCAAAACCATTACGGCTGAGAACGACTGCCAAGAAATAGACGAAATGCATCAGAAGCTGCAATGTATCCGCCAGAGATTGATCAATATGAAGGGACCAATTCTCCTCCATGACAACAATCGCACGGATGTTGCTCAGCTGAACCTGCAAAAGCGGAATGAATCAGGCTATGAGACGTTGCCTCATCCACCATATTCACCGAACCTCTCGTCCACTGATTATCACTTTTTCAAGCATCTTCCTATGCAAAAAAATGCTTCAAAAGCCGAGATGATGTAAAATCGGCGTTCAAAGACTTCAATGTTCCAGAACTCTGGATTTGTATGCTAATTGGATGAATAAAATTGTTTCTCGTTGGCAAAAATGTGTCGATTCTAATGGTTCTTATTTCGATTAATAAAGTTTATTATGAAAGGAGTTATGATCTTTTGAAGTTGAACGTTAAAAAACATTATTTTTTCACCAACCTAATGAACTGGTCGATTCTGGTATAATGAAACTGGATGGAGCTTCACAAAACATTGGCAGAATAAGGATCGTTGATTGAATCCAAATGGTTCATTACCAATCCCACCGATGTGCAATTTCGATTTAGAAATTTGATCTATAAGATAGGCATTGGTTAAACATTTGTCGTTTTAATTCCATATTGATATGTATTTTTTTCTTCCAAATATGTCCCTGGCATTATTGTTTGTAAATTGTCATTCTTCATATCTGAAAATAAAAAAATTACCTTTCCATATCACCTTCGACTTTTATTACCCCTTTAATTAGTTTTGTAGGAATCCAAAAAGGTTTAATTTTGAAAAAAAAATCAACTGTTTGATCAACAACCTTTACTTTGATTTCATATTTTGCCTTTTTGATGATATTTATCATATTTTATCAATGCTTTTCTAGTTTTGCTAGTTTGGAAAATGGCAGCGATTGGATTCTTTCACACTTTATAGGAAGTATCTGAATATTTGCGATGAAACTGAAAGTAATTTGTTGATTGTAGTTTTATTTTATGCGGTAGGGAAGAAAATTGTATTTGAAGTTTGAATAAAGTATTTTCTTTCTTCCCATTTCATGTCTTGAAAAGCGAAGCAGTATGCCATAATTTTTTTCTCTTACACGCGCATTGCGGATGATGGTGTGAATTCTTTCTATCAGCTTTGTCAGTTTTATGCTGACATATTAAATTGTTATTCTGACAAGAATATTGACATTCTTGTTGCATTGGGTTTGTCCAAATTGCTTGTTATTATAAATCGATTAATTGCTTCAGCAACATCTTTCCTTTGATTGGATTTATGATTAAATCGAAAATATATTTTTGGTCAGAGTTTTGCTATTTTTCCAATTGGATAAGAAACGATTGTATCTGAACGCCATGTATTTTTCTTAATTCCCCATTTCTCATATCTGAAGAAAGATAAGCAGTAAAAATTAATCTTCTTTTCCCAATGGATTATTTACCTTATGACTTTATTTGGTATTGATGGATCTCAAGACTATATGCGTAGGTCTGGTGGAGTCGCTAGCTTGTTACTTGTGTCATCATCATTATTATGTCATGTGATCTATTCATGCTGAGCAGATCTTTCGATTCTGCCTGGCAATCTGCTAATTCGTAGATTCTTGATATCTACATTTATTTAAGGATTTGAATATTTAAAAAATCTTTTTGAATGTTACAATAGTTGTTTGCCACATCCTTTATATTATCTATCATTTTGGTAATTAATCCAAGCAATTCATCCATTTACTTATTTTGTGATTGTTTTATTAATCATTTACTTATTTTGTGATGGCTTTATTAATCATCCTGACCTTTTTAAAAGATAAGTTACAACCAAGAATTATTTATAATTATTTTATGCAACCAGGCAAGTGAAAATTTTGCATACTGGAATCAATCTAACTATATCTTTTACATTCAAGGCGTTATTATTGGATGCATGCTTTCATCCTTGTTTTCGTTTAATTTAGCAAATGTCTACTATCTTGTTTTCCGTTTTCTGAATTTCCTTATTTTATTATAGCTGTAGACAGGGAATACTATGTGAGGCCAAATATTCATCTCATACATTCGTCCAAAGATCTTTTAAAGGATCTGGTTATCTCTTTATGTGCATTTCTTTGAAACACTCTTGCACTTGGTTCACTAGGTATATTTGCCAGGTAGTTTTTTTTAACTGTTTCTAAATGTAAATTCTCATATATATACACAGAGTGTAGAATATATTTTTTATAAATTATTTATTATTTTCACAAAACTTTAATTAAAAAAAAAACACAGAAATATTGACAGCATGTAAAAATATGACTTTTGTGAATTGTTTGTTATTGATTTTAGCTAAACATTATGTTTTAACTCTTTTATAAGTTACATCAATTAGTAGAAAATCTCTTACATCTTATATTTGATTTCATTACGATTTTTATATATACAAGAAGGCACCTTTACGATAGACCTAGTCTATTTCATAACTGATATATGTTGTTTAAAAACGGCTTGATCTTCCATAGATTTATGTTTAGATATTTCGTACTTTTATAAAGCCATTTGCTTCTAACAAAAAAAAGGAATTTATATTTTACAGAAACTGTTTGTAAAGAAGTCTTGAATTACTTATATTGTCTTACATTATACTGCCTCTTATGGCAATAGTCATTTGCAATAGTTTCATGTTTTTATGTCTTTTTTTCAATTGATCTACCTTGAAATTCTCATGATGTGAACTCAGAACATATTTTGCAAGAATATGCCTTTAATTTATTTGTGTTTTTTCATATGTATCGCTAAACTTGGTTTATGAGAACAAGAATATTCACATATTGTGCAAGAATATGGTTTCTCCCCAGTATGAGTTCTCATATGAGTCACTAACGCTGATTTTTGTGTACAACAATATCCACACACTTCACAAGAATATGGCTTTTCCCCAGTATGAGTTCTCATATGTTTCACTAAACCTGATTTGTTAGAACAACAATACCCACATACTTCACAAGAATGTGGCTTTTCCCCAGTATGAGTTCTCATATGAGTCACTAATGTTGATTTTTCAGAACAACAATATCCACAAACTCCACAAGAATGTGGCTTTTCCCCAGTATTAATTCTCATATGAGTCACTAACGTTGACTTTTCAGAACAAGAATATCTACAAACTACACAAGAATATGGTTTTTCTCCAGTATGAGTTTTCATATGTCTTACTAATGTTGATTTATCAGAACAGGCATATCCACACACTTCACAGGAATATGGCTTTTCCCCAGTATGCATTCTCATATGTCTTACTAACTTTGATTTTTCAGAAAAAGAATGTTGACACACTTCACAACAATGTGGCTTTTCCCCAGTGTGAATTCTGATATGTTTCAATAAACTTGATTTTTCAGAACAAGAATATCCACACACTTCACAGGAATATGGTTTTTCCCCAGTATGAATTCTCATATGTGTGGCTAAATGTGATTTTCCAGAACAAGAATACCCGCAAACTTCACAAGAATGTAGCTTTTTCTCAGTGTGACTTCTCATGTTTCAATAAACTTGATTTTTTAGAACAAAGAAGATCAACACACTTCAAAAGAATTTTACTCTCGTACTTTGAGTCGAAATTTACATGTGTTTGAGCAAAATTGAGAAGCTCCACTTTCTTCTCAACAATTTAATTCTTAGTTAGTGAGACGTCTGTAAGAAAGAATTATTAGTACTTATGGGTTTCGCACCATATAAAATATTTCTGTGATTTGTGATTCAATAACGTCTTATTAAGTAGAATAGTATATTATCTATGAGATGTGTTAATGTATTCCAGAGAATTTGTTAAATAGTAGCATGAAGGCAATAAATTTTCATACAAATGTCACTGTTGTCTTCTAAATACAAGTCAATAATTTTCTATTGACCAACGTTTTGAGAAAATGATCCATTGGAATTTAGTAAATGTGTTCAATCAGGAACATCTGTAAATTAATAAAAAAATAAATGAAATAAAGACTTTTAGTATCGACGTTTAAATATTAGTATTGTTTACTTTTGTTGTAAATGTTATTGGATGGAACTCACAAATTTTATCTAAATTCAGGCAAATTTTAGCTAAAAAATGCATATGAGACAGAACGGAAAAAAAAATTGGATATGTGTAAACTTGACGCAAAACCAGTCGACAGAAGCTTTTCTTAAAGAATATTGTCTACGAACAGTTACAACCAGAATTGTTATATGGTTAGCATCGACTTGAGATACATTCATAGAATATATATATATATACATATATATACAGGAGGCCACAACGTCACGCACCAATGTTAAGTAAAAAAGTTAAAAAATTAAAAAAGTTATAGTAGTAACATTTAATAAAATTCAAAGTTCTTTGGTGCGTGACTTTGTGGCCACCCTATATATATATATATATATATATATATATATATATATACAGGAGGCCACAAAGTCACGCACCAATGTTAAGTAAAAAAGTTAAAAAATTAAAAAAGTTATAGTAGTAACATTTAATAAAATTCAAAGTTCTTTGGTGCGTGACTTTGTGGCCACCCTATATATATATATATATATATATATATATATATATATATATATATAGTGGACTCTCCTTTCTGTTCCACGTATGTAGTTGTGACAAGATTCCAAGATTCTTGACCATTTCTTTTTTTTTTTACACGGTGGTAACCACTTATCAAGGCCCGGAAGCCACTCAGGGATGAGGGTTATTGTAAGTACAGTATGTTAGTGTGGAGATTTGATGAAGTGTTTACTTAAGGGGGCGGTTCATTAGGAATTTGTTTACGTTGGACTTGAAGACATCCAAGTTGTAGTCAGGTGGGAAGCAGGCAGACGGAACAGAGTTCCACAGGCGTGCAGTTCTAAGAAGGAAGCTTTGTTCATGGAATCCACGTTTTGATTTAGGCACAGATAAAGAGTGGGGGAAATTTTTCACAGTGGATTCAGCTAGACGGGTGTTTTTTGTGAAAGATTGGCAAGGGGGGACCAGAGATTGGAGTTCAGACGAGCACCTGCCATGGAAATAGCGATAAAACAAGGATAGGCTCGCAACGTCTCTTCTGTGGGAGAGAGGTTGCAGGGTAGAAAAAAGGGCATCCCCCACTAAGCCACAAAGTCTATTTTGTACTCTGTCAAGGCAGGATAGGCTGTTTTTAGCAGCTCCTGCCCAGATATGGCAGCAGTATTCCATCCTTGGACTACTTGGCTTTTATATAGATAGAGAATTGCATCAGTAGTGAGATATCTTCTGGAGCGGTAGAAGGATCCCACCATCTTTCCAGCGACCTTGGCAACAGACTTTATGTACGTGTTCCATTTCAGATCAGGAATAAAGGACAAACCCAGAAGCTTGCCAAAACATGGGGTTTCTTCTAGATGAGAGCCATCCATTTCAGTTGATGCCAGATGGGGATCAGAGCGTTGATGATGTAATGATAGGAGTTTGGTTTTAGATTCATTAAAGGTAACTAGCCACGACTTCCCCCACTGAACCACGCGCTCAGGATCAGAGGAGAAAGAATCAGAGAGAACTTTGTCATTTACAGCCTTTGATGTGTTGCCGTAGATGGTCGTGTCATCAGCATAGATGTCAACGAATGATTTAAGTATGTGTTTAGGGAGGTCATTGATGTAGATCAGGAAGAGAGTTGGGCCCAGGATTGACCCTTGAGGGACTCCAGCATTTATACTGCAGGCCTCTGATTTTTGTTCATCGACCACTACTCTTATAAGACTATCGGAGAGAAATGATTTAATGATTGATAAAACATTTCCAGTTATACCTTAGCTGGAAATCTTGTGAAGTAGGCCCTTATGTAATACCTTGTCGAAGGCCTTTGATATGGCAAGAGCAATTGCCCTAGAAAGAAAGCCTTTGTCAAGAGATTCACTAATCCTGTGAGATATAACCGTTAGCACATTTGGGTAGATCTTGCAGAATGGAAACCATATTGTGTCACGTTTCAGTATATTTGAATCATTGCTGGGGTTTCAATCCCCTCTGAGACATGCATTGTAACAAACAGCAACTGGAAGTATTGGAGGCGTTTGATAGGGAGTTGCATGCAACATTATTTTACTATTCTCTATTACATTTTGCAGGTAAGCAGGTCTTTTCAGGTGGTGATTGTTAGCTTCGGTTTGAGACTGGAAACGATACACAGCCTGTGGCATGTCAATCTACGTCTCCCAGCTCATAATACTCTTTTCTTTGATCAGAAAGTTCATCAAACATTTTCGGAATTCTATCCTCGATCATTTTCAATACATGACCTGCTCAGTGGAGCTATAACTACTTGAGAAAGCTCACAATTCCGATAATGTTAAAGCAATGTTTGCTACCTTAACATGGAGGGAAACACCACATATTGTTCACAAAGAATTCTTGTGAAAGACATTAAGATTGTTAATTGGTATGCTGTTCATGTTTCTCGTCCATATACTTAAGAAGTTAACAAAGCAGATTTGTTCAAATTGAGCTTTGAGTCAATATCATGCTGGTTGCACAGAAGATGCTTAATTTTTTAAACTCTGCACTGGCCTTTGCAATTCTGTGTGGAATCTCATCATTCAGTGCGTGAACTGCATTGTGTTTGCTTCCCAGATAGATATCACACAATTCCTATTTTGACATTAACATAAAGATTTCCAACAGACACGACAGGAAAACAAATGAACACATATCTAAAGAAATGGCAAAAACACTAGAAGATGACCTCCAATCTGTAGTGGAATGGGGACAAAAATGAATGGTCACGTTCAATGCCGCCAAGACTAAACTAGTTTTGTTCAATAATTACAAGAAACCTTCTCTGCCACCTATAGCAATGGCCAACGACTCTTTATCTGAGAGTACGTCTTTCAAGCTCCTTGGCCTAACGTTTACAGGAAACATGAGTTGGAAAAATTACATTGAGGGCATTGCCAGGGCTGCTGCAAGGAAGGTGGGCTCTCTCTACCGTGCTGGAAAACTACTAACACCCGAAAGTATCCTGTACCTCTACAAGGCAACCATTCGCCCATGTATGGAGTATTGCTGTCACATTTGGGCTGGTGCATCAGCTACCTGTCTCTCACTCCTTGACAAGGTTAAAAAGAGAGTCGCAAATCTGATAGGCCCTGAATTGGCATCTAAGCTTCAGCTTCTATCCCATCGATGAAATGTTGTATCCCTCTGCCTGTTCTACAAGTATTATAATGGTGAATGCTCTGACGAACTGCAAGCACTTGTGCCTCCACGACGGGAACACCCTCGACAGACCCGACAAGCTGCAAAATCCCACCCCCACACTGTAGAGATCCCTAGATGTAAAAGATCTTTCTACTCCAGTAGTTTCTTTCCCAGAACCGCTAAACTTTGGAATTCCATTCCAGGTCCCTGCTTCCCCAACTGTACTGACGTGCAGAAGTTCAAGTGCAACGTGAATCAACATCTTGCTGCCCAAATCCCTACATAGTACCCCAGTAGTTGTTGCTCCTGTTAGTAGCCCCCTACACCAAAGTGGCAATGTGCCTTGTATGGGGTGAACATGTAATAAAAAAAAGCAATGTACATGTGCATTTTGTGTTTGCTTCCCAGATAGATTTCACACAATTCCTTTTTTGACATTAACATAGATAAAGATTTCAGAAAAGCAATGTACAGGTGAATTTTGTATTACTCCAGGAATGATGAACACTGATCAAGAAGTAACAATGCTTCTTCATGAGATGCGGCAACGAGATCAGAGACATCACAAGTATAGTATCTCAAATGATGTCTGTTGAGATAAAGGTTTCTTGAATCACTGAGGTTGAGGAGCCATACAGAATTGAAAAAAATAAGACAAAACCATGCCCATATTCGTTTGATATTGTTGGTGACATCAAAAGTATCCGAGGAGACACCATCAAAGACAACTGAAGCTTTAATACCTTCATGAAAAGATATGATGCGGTTCAACATATTATCCAGAAATGTGACTGACTTCAGAAGAATTATCAAATGCATAAACAAATATTTTTTTCAGGGAATTGCAAATTCATAATTTACTATTTATCCAATACATTCACAATTATTTTTTAAGGGAATTACAATTTTATTATTTTTCTTATTATCAAATACATTAATAAATATTGTTTTAGGAAATTTAAAATATAGAATTTACTAATTATAAAACACATTAACAATTATTTTTAAGGAAATTATCAATTTAATAATTTACTAATGATTAAATACATTACCGAATATTTTTTAGGGGATTACAAATTTTAAATTTACTTATTATCAAATAAACTAACTAATATATTTTCGGGAAATTAAAAATTTATAATTTACTAATTATCAAATACATTAACAAATATTTTTCAGGGAATTATAGATTTATAATATACTATTTATCAAATACAGTACCAGTTTTTCAATGGAATTAAAAATTTATAATTTACTTATTACCTAATACATAAAAATCATTTTTAAGGGAATTACAATTTTATAATTTTCCTAGTTATCAAATACATAAACAGGTGTTTTTAAAGGGAATTACAAATGTATAATTGACTAATTATAAAATACATGAACAATTATTTTTCAGTGAATTAAAAATGTATAATTTACTAATGATTAAATGCATTAACAAATATTATCCAGGGAATTACAAATTTATAATTTTGCTTATTATCAAATACAATAACAAATATTGTTTTAGGAAATTAAAAATATATAATTTACTAATTAGCAAATATGTTAACAATTACTTTTTAAGGGAATTACAAACTATAATTTACTAATGATTGATTACATTATCAAGTATTTTTTCAGGGAATTACAAATTTATAATTTATTAATTATCAAATATAATACAATTTTTTTCATGGGGTTACGAATTTATAATTTATTAATTATAAAATACATTAACAATTTTTTTTCAGGGAATTACAAATTTAGAATTTTGCTAATTATATAATACATTACCAAATATTTTTAAAGGGAATAACAAAGTTATGATGTACTTATGATTTTTTTTTTTATACAGTGATCACCACTTATCAAGGCCCGGAAGCCAGTGAGGGATAAGGGTTATTGCAAGTACATTACGTTAGTGTGGAGATTTGATGAAGTGTTTACTTAAGGGGGCGGTTCATTAGGAATTTGTTAACATTGAACTTGAAGACATCCAAGTTGTAGTCCGGTGGGAAGCAGGCAGACGGAACAGAGTTCCACGGGCGTGCAGTTCTAAGAAAGAAGTTTGTTCATTGCATACGTGTTGTGATTTAGGCACAGATATGTGTTTAGGGAGGTCATTGATGTAGATCAGGAAGTGAGTTGAGCCAAGGATTGATCCCTGAGGGACTCCCGCATTTATATTGCAGGCCTCCGATTTTTGTTCATCTACCACTACTCTTATGATCCTATCGGAGAGAAATGATTTAATGATTGATAAAACATTTCCAGTTATACCGTAGCTGGAAATCTTGTGTAGTAGACCCTTATGCCATACCTTGTCGAAGGCCTTTGATATGTCAAGAGCAATTGCCCTAGAAAGGAAGCCTTTGTCAAGAGATTCACTAATCCTGTGGGATATAACCGTCAGCACATCTGCGGTAGATCTTGCAGAACGGAAACCATATTGTGTGTCACTAAGAAGGTTATTCCTGCTGAGGTGGTTGACTATTTCTCTATTTAATATGGATTCCAGCAACTTACTCATAACACACAGGAGGCTTATTGGTCTGTACTGAGAGGGAGATGACTTATCACCTGAATTCTTAAATACAGGGCAAAGTGATGAGGTCTTCCAGGGAGTTGGAAAGCACTTCTCCTTAAGGCAGCGCTTAAATAGTTTCGTAAGTATGGGAGCAAGTTCTGGTTGAAGCTTTTTTAACACTATAATTGGGATGCCATCAGGGCCAGTTGCTTTACTGGAATCAAGGTTCTTGATTAGCTTGGCGACCTCCTGCACGGATATTTGTATGTTACCTAGCTTCTTCTGTGTTATAGGAGGAAATATGGGGAGTTGATGGCCTTCGTCGCATAGGATAGAATTAGCTGCAAAGTTCTTTGCAAATAGTTTAGCCTTGTCTGACGCTGACGAGATGACCTCTGGTCCATTGATAATGGTTGGGATAGAATGCACACTTCTGTTCAGGATCCTATTTGTTATTTGCCAAAACTGGTGGGAACAAAGCCTCTGATCAGCTACCTTGGATTTAACAGACTGGGCATATAGCTCTCTTGCATTTTTTATTACTCTTTTACAGTGGTTGCTGGCAGTCCTGAAAGCAGCTTTAGTCTCAGTGCATCTATTACGTTGGTAGCTATGGAAAAAGTGATTTCTGTGCACGATAGCAGCAGCACATTCTGGGGAGAACCATGGCTGGCTGTTAGGTTTTTGTTGGAATTTTTTAGATGGTATGAATTGATTAAATACATTAATAAATATTTTTTCAGAGAATTACAAAGTTATGATGTACTTGTGATTAAATACATTAATAAATATTTTTTCAGGGAATTACAAAGTTATGATGTACTTGTGATTAAATAAATTAATAAATATTTTTTCAGGGAATTACAAAGTTATGATGTACTTGTGATTAAATAAATTAATAAATATTTTTTCAGGGAATTACAAAGTTATGATGTACTTATGATTAAATACATTAATAAATATTTTTTCAGGGAATTATAAAGTTATAATGTACTCATGATTAAATACATTACCAAATATTTTTCAGGAAATTACAAAGTTATAATCTTCCTAATTATCAAATACGTTAACAAATATTTTTTCAGAGAATTACAAAGTTATAATGTACTCATGATTAAATACATTAACCAATATTTTTTTCAGGGAATTACAAAGTTATAATTTACTAATCACCAAATAAATTTCAAATTATTTTTTCAGGGAATGATAAATTTATAATTTACTAATTTTCAAATACATTAACAATTATTTTGCCAATGACTTACAAATTTATAATCTTCCTAATTATCAAATACGTTAACAAATATTTTTTCATTGAATTACAAATAATTTACCAATTATCAAATACGTTAACAAGTATTTTTTCAGTAGGCACCTCCAAAATTTATCACAGAATTACCCCCCACCATATGTAAAACTATGTAACTTTATTATAAATTAATATTATCAATATAACCTTTGTACCATTTCAAAGGAGAAGGGCAAAATAAACTATTGATGATTATGAAAAATTTTTTCGGAGTATACAAATAATGAAATTGCAAGACGAAAATCGCTTTTTCATAATTGGCGCTTTAAAATAACGTTCTCATGTTGAGGGCATTCCGAACGTGAAAACATACCCGTGTTTAATAAATCTAGCAAAAATCAACTAATGGTCAGATTTTCGTAAAATTTTCGATACTTATCCATTTTAGAATGAAATTACATATAAAATTCAGTTTCAATAAAATATATATTTTTTAGTGCGCGTCCGCCCCTCATATTTATTTTTTCGAAATTTGAACAAAATATATTTAAATCTATCGAAACGTCTATCTATTATAAAACATAAGAACGCAAATAAGTAAAAAAAAAAATTTTTTTTTTAATTTCAATACATGTATTGAACATAAACTTACCTTGAAGTTGCGAATAAAAAAATGCTATTAATTTAATATTATTACAGTTTTTTTAATAGCATTTTTTCTAATTAATATATACTGTAATCAGTTGAATTGCCAAGAAAAAGAAACTTCCTAAAAATTAATTAAATTTTAAAAGATTAAAACGATTAAAATTCCATTATTTCAAAATGTTCTGTTACAACATAGATTTTTAATTAATTGTGTTTACATTTTTTTTTTTTAATATTGAGTTTTAATATAAACATAACTCTTGCCAGCTATTTTATCGCAAAATTAAAACCGATTTAAAAATATTGCACAAATATTAGACATTTTATATGCCACCACCATTTGTTTGTCTCTTTTTACCGATCAAATGTATGGTAGTTAACCAAATGGAGACTCGTACATATTTAGTAAAACCGCATTTCATATTTAATATACAAATGTTTATAATATTATTAATCATTAAACTGCGTAAATCTTAAAACCTAACAAAATTAGAACAAAGATTAATTATTAATTGCAGTTTAAAGAAGATAAACAAAGGTTTTAAAAATCATTAAGTCACGTCTGCTTTTCTCTAGTTCGTATAGTTAACACAAGTCTGACGTCATGGAATCATGCGTTCCTTTTTTCCACATTGTTTTGGCAATGCCTATTTTTCAAGGAGTTACCAAGGTTGCTTCTTCACATATGGTGGCCTTTCTGTATCGCTAAAAAAGACGTACATATATGTAGTATCGTTAGAACATCTTGGCTGGTGTAACTATAACAACTTTCTCAAATACAGACAGTTTTTAAAAAAAGCGTTTTGAATCTTATAGGTTCTACACTCTTCTGTCCCATCGCTGCAATATTATATTCGTTTGACTATAAGAAATGTGCTCAGATTATACCTTATGAATTATACACCTTCGGTGTACATACCGTCGAATAACTCGATACGCAGAAAATGTACACTCCTTTACTTTAAATGTAAAAAAGGGGCTAAAAAAAACTTACCTTTTAATTGCAGAAATTCAATATGAAAAATTCAATATGAAATATTCAATATAAATGTGCTTTTTTTCTTTCGTGTTCAAAACAAAACTTGTTTTGTTTGTTAGGATTTCTTTTGATACAACTTTTGTTATAATTCATTAAGAAATGGAATACATGAAAATATAAAAGAATCAAATTTAAAAGATGAAAATCACGATTTAAACGTGAAATTATTTAAAGAGAAAATCGACTACTAAAGAACACTTGGTCATTATCAAACGGTGTCATCATTATTTCGTTGCTCGTGTAAAAATGTCCGTTCATTAGTTAACTGCTGAATTGGTTTTCTATCAAATTTAAATTATATTCGTCAATACTTAAGGTTTGTTGCGTTTTATTTTATAAAATTCAGTATTTTATATACAATTTATTAAAAATTAAAGTATATATATGAAGATACGAAAACCAGGTTTGTTTTCTAAGATTAAACATCACACATTTTCTTTTATTAAGCGAACTAACTACTGTTAACATCTAAGGTGAGACTGTAGTCCTAAGTATATTGTTTAAAAAAACAAACAAACAAACAAACAAATAAAACTTTTGTTTATATCATTTCAAATAAATAAAAAGTGTTCATTATTAATTTTTATTTATTGTGGACTATTATCCTCATATCTTCTTAGTTGTTTCACGACGTTTCGGCCAACTATTCCTTTGGCCTTCATCAGGTGGTAACTGCGACGGATAGGAACTCTGAATATCTCCTGATTGTATTCACTGCAATTCCAGGTGAGAACTGTCTGAATATAGCGGTTTCGATCCTACTCACAGCCGGCCAGAGGCTTACTTGGCCAAAACATGGCGAGACGACAACAATTACGAAAAGCAGTAATTGCAGTAGACTGGACTGGATGATGCAGTCAGGAGATTCAGAGTCCCTATCCGTTGCGGTTACCACCTGATGAAGGCCAGGGAAATAGTTGGCCGAAGCGTCGTAAAACAACTAAGAAAAGATGAGGATCGCAATAAATAAAATTAATAAATAATACTCATCTCAATAATGAATTCCAAAAGTACAAATTAGTTTACAGGGACCCATTTTTCGTGTTAAGAATAACACTATTTTTTATTAATAAGTTGAGTTTTCTTTTTATGTAAAACAGAACTAAAAATATAATGTATAAGTAAAAAATGTTCCGAATTTAAAATTGAAATTTAACCTCTTCATTTTTATAGAATAGAAAACGGAAAAATAAATAGGATGGCATTCTTTTTTTTAATATCAAATATGAATTTGAAGGTGCTAGTGCAAAGAGTGATCCGCGCTATTTTTTAAATCATATTTCCAAGTTTAATTACAGCTTTATGATATGATTTTTATTCAATTGTAAGGCATAGAATAGGCACAAAACACCCTCCCCTCCCCATGTTAAGAATGGCTTTTTAAATAATAACGTTATTATTTACGTCCGGATCACTCTCAGTACCAATTTGAATATTAACATTAAAAAAGCCAACAACAATATTTTTATGCTATCTTTTATTAATTAAATTAGTTGGTGAAAATGCCAAATAGTTAACAACACGTGGGTTGTTATCTCGCCTAAAGAAACATAAAAATTCAAAACATTATTAGATATTAAGATACATGTATATATATTGTAGTATTGTATATATAAATATATATCTTCTCACTAGGATGAAAATCATAACAAAACACTAGATAAACCTTAAACTATATAATAATCAAGCACCATCTGTATCGACTTACTCTGTTTCAATTTAGAAAATATCTGGGGTGGGGGTTGTGATGTTTCTTATATGAATTTTTTTAGATTAAATAAATCTTAATATTGTGGGTACAATCTACTAATGTTGACAACAAATGGAATACTAATACGTGAATGCAAATATCAAAAATATTAACTTGGAGGTGTGTCTTGAGAGAAAAAAAAAGTGTTAGCAGGCAGGCAGACTCGAACCCGTACCATGAAGGAGGAAAAGAACGTGAAAAAACGTGACGTCTTTGCTGTTGCGTCCATCGCCAAACCGGAAGCGATTAAGGCTATTCAATCGAATGGATTAGGGGATGACTTTCGAAAATATCGACGAAAAAAGCGACCCCTCCCTGTAGAGAGAGAAGTGCCCAATTGAGGGTGAATGAATTAATTTTTTGGCCATTTTTTCGATATTTGTCGTCCGAAGGGTCGAGCTTCAAAACGATACTGATCTTGTGAAAATCTATCGCCTATGTCGAAAGTTTTAGGCACACATACAAACACACATACATACAAACATACATTTGAACAGACAGGTGAGATTTTTATGATAGATTTCTGAATGAATTCATTGATGTATATAGTCATGTTGTATATCATTATGAAGCGCGTTTTTCGCTTTGTCGAACTGTGTTATTCATTACCGTTCTCAATATCTTCATTCATTTTTGTAGGCTTTTTGACAGCATGGACAAAATTCAAATTTGCACGATTTTCTTGTTACAGTTCAAACTAGGCTGAAACTAGGCTGAAAATCTGCCGAGGCGGGTTATGATATGAATGATGCATTTGGCGCAGGAACCACTAAATAATACGTGGCACAATGGTAGTTCAAGAAATTTTGCAATGGTAACAAATTCCTCGATGATGAAGACAGTCATGGCAGGCCAACTGCGGTTGATAATGATCATTTAAAAACCTTAATTGAAGCCAATCCTTGCAAAACCAATCGAGAAGTTGTTGTTGAATGCAAGTTCAACCACACATCAGTCATTCGCCATTGAAAGCAAATATGGAAGTTAAAAAAAAGTTGGATAAATGAGAGCTGCATGAATTAAACAATAAAAAAACTTGTCGTTTAGAGGTGTTTTCTATGCACTTTCTGCACAACAAAACGACCCATTTCTCGATCGGATTGTGACGTCTGATGAAAAATGGATCCTCTATAATAACCGATGATGTTCGGCATATTGGTTGGATGCCAGAGAAGCTCCACAACTCTTCCCAAACCATAAATTGCATCAAAAACAGGTTATGGTGACTGTTTGGTGGTCTGTGGCTGGTCTTATCCATCACAGCTTATTGAATCTTGACAAAACTATTACGGCAGAAAAGTCCTGCCGATAAATTGACAAAATGCACCAGAAAATCAAATGTATGTGCCCGAGATTGACCAATACTCCTGCATGACAACGCTCGCCCGCATATTGTACAACTGGCCCTGCAGAAGCTGATTGACTTAGACTACGAGACTCTGCCTCATCCGCCTTATTCCTTGGTCCTTTCGCCCACTGATTATGACTTTTTCAAGCATCTCGATAACTTCCTGCACGAATAATGCTTCAAAAAGCCAAGACGATGCCGAATAGGCCTTCAATAACTTCATCGCTTCCAGAACTCTGGATTTCTATGATGATAGGATAATTTGTTTCTCATTGGCAAAAATGTGTCGATGCTAATGGTTCTTATTTAAATTAATAAAATTTATTATGAAAGAAGTTATGATCTTTTGATGTTGAACGTCAAAAAGGACATTATTTTTACTTCCCTATCTAAGAATTCTTTCTTCAAACTTCTCGGCTTGAAATATGAGCTGGAACAAATACATTGAGAACATTGCGAACGCTGCTACGAGGAAGGTGGGCTCCCTCTATCGTCCTAAAAAACTGCTCACAGCTGAGAGTATCCTGTACCTCTACAAATCCCCCATTCGCCCATGCATGGAGTATCGTTGCCACATCTGGGCTGGTGCATTTACCACTAGTCTCTCAATCTTGGATAGGGTCCAGAAAAGGATTTGTAATCTAATAGGTCCCGCTTTGTTAACAAGGCTCCATCTCCTGTTCTATCGCTGTAATGTTGCATCTCTTTGCCTGTTTTACAAGTATTTTAATGGAATGTACTCTGATGAACTCATTGCCCTTGTGTTCACTCGAAGTTCATATCTCTAACAAACCCGCTTAGCATCAAAATTCCTGCTGAGGTCCCTAAATGTCAGAAAGAATTCTACTTTAATAGCTTCTGCTCTAGAACGCTAGACTAAAGAATTCTCTTCCTGGTGCCTGCTTCCCGAACTGTACTGATATGCAAAAGTTCAAATGTAATGTAAACCAACATCTTAATCTTTTATAGGCATGGTCCCAGTTAGTAAGCCCCTTACGTCTAAGTGGTAATTTGCCTTGTTTGGGGGTGAAGGTGAGTAAAAATATGTATGTATGTATGTATGTATCTATCTATCTATCTGTCTATATAATTATTTATCTAGCTAGAGTTGTGTGGTTAAGAGATGCGAAGCCATGTTTTGACAGGTTATCAAAACATGTCAAACTGTGACCTGGTCAAGTTTGCACCGGAAAGTATCCAAACAGGTGACTGGAAGTTGACGTGTTGCATGTCATGTGTTCCGGTTTGCCAAAGAATCGTTCAGTTGGATTAGAAGATGTTGAAGGAACAAGATGGCTAAGGATGGGTCTGCTCACGAGGGAAAAAAAGTTTCAGAGTAGAGAAATAGAAGAACCACCCCAAGGCAGGATCGTCGATCATTCCTCTGCTATGACGAATACCTGGGAGGAATAAAGAATATACTGTGGGCTCAATAAGTATCTGATGCAAAGAAAAAAGTTGAATATTTTTTAACCTTAGATATGACATTTATGTAATTATCTTTATTATCGGCGGATGTCTTTGTACAGAGCTGTGTGTGGTTCACACGCAGTTTCGTATTTAGTTGTAGCCGTAGCTACGTACTTCATAACATCCTCCTTATTCAATAATGTTTTATTGTTTTTTTTTTATTACCCATTGCAGTCTGGGCTTATGTGTGTTTTTGTCTATTACTTTTAAATGTGTTGTGTTTTGCTGATATTTGTGTGTCTGTGTATTCATTTTAAATGTGTTGTGTCTCTTGTGTTTTGTTGATGTTTTGTGTGTGTTTGTTGTCTAGTGTATAGTCTCTTAGTCGGGTAGGGAGTTTAACAACACGACTAGACCTGCGAGGTTGTTTGTCATGTGTTGACAGTTGTTGCAGCACTGGTTTCGTCTGGTCAGCATTATCTTCTGCTGCTTGCGGTATGGGAACATGATTGGGTATGATGGGTGTATTGGTTGAGCGGGTGGTTGGTTGGCGAATGTGTATTTGGTTTCTTCTGTAGATTTTCCCATTTACTTGGACTCCGAAGCTGCGTGGTGCTACTTTGCTAGTGGTGATGCCAGGTTTCCAATCGCTGTGAGGGATCTGCGGGTGACATTTTACTCTAACAGACTATCCAATAGTGAGGTCTGGCAGAGGTTTAGTGTGTCTATCATAGTATTTTTTTGCTACCCGTCTTTTATTTATGAGCGCTTGCTGTGTATTTGCTTGCACTTGTGGTATGTAGTCTGTGGGTTTGCAAGGTAGCATGGAGCGAGTGCGCCTTGAAAAGAACCTTTGTGCCCGTGAACTATGCATGCCAGGTGTGATAACATTGCGCCATTCAAGTATGGCTTGCCAGAAGTCTTTCCTTTCTTTTGTTGACTTTTTTATGATTCCTTTCATCAGCTTCACTGCCGCTTCAGCCCGTCCATTTGATTGGTGATGGTGAGGGCTGGCGGTTATCTGCCTGATGTCCCATGACTCTGTGAATTTGTGAAACTCGCTGCTTATATAGTTGGTAGCATTGTCAGTTATCATGGTAGCTGGTGTGCCATGTGTGGCAAACATAGGTTTGATCACCCTGACAAGGGAGTTTCCGCTTAGATCAGGGAGTTGGCCAACTTCTACAAAGTCTGAAAATATGTGCACCACTACTACAAAGTGTTTGCCGTTTATATCAAAACAGTCACTAGCAACAGACTACCAAGGGTGAACTGGTATCGGGTGGGTCATCAAAGGTTGCTTTTGTTGTGATTGTGTCAGTTGGCAAATTTCACACCTTTGAACAGCTTCTGTGATCTACGCATGCATTCGTGGCCAGAACATTATATCCCGGGCTGTGTTTAGTGTGTATTGAATGCTCAGATGGGATCTATGTGCTCTGGCGATCATGTCGGGTCTAAGCTTTGTCGGTATGATGAGGCGTGTGCCTCGATATGCCAGGCCATTTTCAGAGGACAGTTCGTCGCGGTATGGCCAGTATTCCCTGATGTTGAATGGGCTGTCGTTTTTGTCCTCTGGCCACCCGTTTTTTGTGACTTCGATTAATGCCCTTAATGTTGCGTCACAGTTAGTTTCCTCTTGTATCTGTGAGAGGCGGTGGTCAGTGACAAAGTGGTCGTCTTCCATATTGATGTTTTCTAACTCTTCTGCGAGTTCCTGTTCTTGCAGATGAAATATGGTAAGGTTCTCTTCCATTGTGGCTGGGACAGTAGGGGGCGATGCCCGAGATAGTGTGTCACTAATGTACATTTGGGGTCCTGGTTTGTATCTCACATCTAGAGAGTATTTTTGGAGCCTTAATCGCATTCGCTGGAGTCGCTTTGGGCTCACATGAATGGGTTTTGCCAATATTGTCTCTAGGGGTCTGTGGTCGGAGAGTACTTTGACTTTCTCTTTGCCAAGGATGTATTATTCAAATCGTTCTGCTGCGAAAACGATAGCAAGGCACTCTTTCTCTATCCGGGCATAGTTTCGCTCAGTTTTTGTGAGTGCCCGGGATGCATATGCTATTGGGTGTCCATCTTGTATTAAGACTGCCCCAAGGCCAACTTCTGAACTGTCACATTCAAGTGAGACCTCCTTGCTCACATCATAGTAGTGAAGAACAGGGGCTTTGGTGATAAGCTGTTTGATCTGCGTGAATGCTGTTTCATGTTGTGGTAGCCAGTCAAACACTGATTACTTGTCAAGAAGGCGTTGCAGTGGTTCACATACTGTGCTGAGTTTAGGGGAAAACTTGGCGAGGTAGTTTACAACTCCCAGTAATCGTTGAACACCTTGAATATCTGTAGGGCATTGCATCTCTGATACTGCCGTGACTTTGTCTGGATCGGGTGCTAGCCCTTGTGCGCTGAAGATATGTCCCATGTAACTGAAAGAAGATGTTTTAAAAGTGAGCTTGTCCGGATTCAGCTTTATTCCCACTTTGCGGCACCTTTCCAGGAGTGCTGTAAAGGCAGCATCGTGACTTTTGTCCGCTTCCGCATCACTGTGACCAGACCCGTAGATTATGGTCTCATCTGCGATAACTTGGGTATTTTCAAGTCCTTCAAAGCAGTGGTTCAGCCGTCGCTGCCATTCTTTGGGGGCTGAGCTGATTCCGAATGGCATTCGAAGCCATCGTATTCTACCAAATGGGGTCCAGCAGGTTGTCAAGTAGGAAGATGATTCATCTAAAACAACCTGAAGAAAGCCATCTTTAGCATCAACAACAGAAAACAATCTGGCCTTCTTCATTTTGGTTGCAATTTCTTCAACAGTCAGTGTTGGGCAATAGTTGCGCCTGATCGCCTTGTTTAAGTGGTATGGATCAATGCATATCCGCAGTTTGTTTGGCTTTCGGACGACAACCAGGTTGTTGATCCATGGGGTTGGTTCTTTGACCCAGGCTATTACTCCTTGATCAACCAATTCATTGAGTTTTCTTTTTCGTTCCGTTTTCAGTGGCAGAGGAACCATGCGGAAGTTTTTTTGTATAGGCTTGACGTTTTGGTCGATTTCGATTTTGTATTTGCCTGGTAGCTTCCCCAGGCCAGAGAAAACGTCTTCATATATTCTGAGGATATCTTCTTTAGTAATTGTCCTTGTCTCCTTTACTTCACTCAGTTGTTGAACACATTCTGTATTAAAAACTATCAGCCTCAAAGCTGACCTAGCCTGTCCGGAAAGTAGTGAAGGTGAGTTGCCGTCCACCACTTGAAAGTTGACTTTTTTTCTTATGCCATTTATCTCACAATGAAATATTACTGAGCCCAAGGGTTGCAGTATGGAATTGTCGTACGGCCTTAATCTTGTGTGAGAAGGCTGTAGTGGTGTTTTTTTTAGATGTTTATAGTCAGTAAGGGCCAAGATGCTGCAGCTTGCTCCTGTGTCAATTTGGAATCTACACGTGGTCTTTGCACTGTCTCCTAGGATGGATAGACAAATGCCTGCGTGGTACTGTTTGCGGTCTGACAGAGACGCCAGAACATAAATACTTTCATCACTGCTGGGGGCTGGGCACTTCTGTTTCGATATAGCGCACTTTTGCAGTTCGTTGCATCATGGGTTTGTTTGGCCGTTGTGGTGGAGTGGGCTATGTCTGTGATTGGCATGCCCTAGCAGTGTGATTGCGCTTTAGGCAGATCGCACACGTTAGTCCATAGGCCTGACATTTCCCTTTCTTGTGACTCTGTCCACAGAATTTGCAGTCCTTTATAAATTCATGTGTCTTTTTTTTGTCAACTTTTGTGAAGTGGATGTTCTCTATTGATTTGTTAAGTTTGCCGAGCTATTGTTTAGCCTGTTCAGTGCTTCGGCAAATATCTATTGTCCAGTCTAAGGTAAGTCCAGATTCGCTAAGGAGTCTGGCCCGTACATTATTATTGCTGGTACCTATCACAATTCGGTCACGCAGTAATTCATCCTCAAGCGCACTGTACTTGCAGGTTTTAAGTAGGTTTCTTAATTTATTTAAGTAACTATCAAATTTTTCGTCCTGTTCCTGTGTGCAGGAATTAAACATATACCGTTGGTATATGGTGTTTTGTTTAGGCTCAAAGTAGTCTGTGAGCCTTTTCAAAATATTTTTTGTACTCGCTTTTTCCTCTTCCGATATTGGCAGATCGTTATATATCTGTAAGCATTCTTTACCGATAACAGAAAGCAGAGTTCCTACCTGTATTTTTGCTGCTTCTTTTTCAATTTCCGTTGCAGCTGCATAATTTTCCCAGATTAATTTGAAGAGGGCCCAGTTCTCTCGTAAATCGCCGTCCATTTCCATTTTCACTGGTGGTGGAATTGCATATGCCATGTTGTTGCCGACGAATGTATAAAAATGACCGAATCCACGTGGTTGATAAATTCCGTGCCAGGATATGTAAACACAAAGTCTGAGTTAAAATATGTATGTTTTGCTGAACGATTATAATCATCCACAGTGTTTACGTTGTTCCGGAAAGAAGAAAAAATTAAATCCCACTTCGTTACACCATGTAATGAGGCGAAATGTAAACAAAAGAGGACAAAGGCCGTGGTTTGTATGTTAAGCGCCAGAAGCTTTATTATTGGCGGATGTCTTCGTACAGAGCTGTGTGTGCTTTGCACGCAGTTTCGTATTTAGTTGTAGCCATAGCTACGTACTTCATAACATAAACAAACCAACTTTTTGCTTTGTATAAAACACTTATTGCATATAATTATTGTATATATAAAGCATACAGCGTCTTGGTTTATCTTGAAGCGTCTATATTTAAACAGGATGCAGCTCCCCAATATGGCTGCAGAAACTATCAAAAGAAACAATAGCAGAATAGGCATGTCGTAATGTTGTTCTGTGTTATGTGTAATTATGTCGACATGCATAGATGAGATGAATCACGGGCCGTAAAATAGACAGTAAAGATCTAAGGACAACAGCCCGTTATACAACGTACCTACATACATATAGTCAGTATATAAGAAACAACAGACATTAGAAATTCCATGTATATATACAGAATAGACGCAAATATGTCACAGAAACAAACACCTAAACTATATCTACACGTACGTTTAGTTAGTAAATCATATACATCAGTCATATAGACATCCACCAGGTATCAGAATTTTTGTAGGAATTTTTGACACCCCTAACACGAAACTGCGAATAAAATATATAAAAAAAACTCGTAATTTCTCTTTTAAAAGTGGGTTGTTTATTTTCTTTATGGATTATACTTCCGAAATAAACTATTAAAGTTGTATAAAACGTAATAGAAATATTTTTTTTTTATTTTTTAAAAAACAGTGAAATCAATTGAATTTTACGAGTTCACTATTTTTCAATTTTAAAACTTTAAAAATCTATCAAAATTTTTCTATTGATTCTATTTTTACGATATTTTCAGGGTCAATGTGAAATTTTATGCTCTTTCCAATAAACTGAATATAATATTTTAGACAAACGTTTTCTTTTAAATTCACCCCCACCACATTTTGAAATGTCTATTAAAAAGTAAATAATTTACTCACCAAAGTTTTATATATCACAAATTGAAGATAAAAGATCAATAAATATTCTTATTTAAAACAAAAAAAGGTAAGTGTTTTTCAGAAATTTACCTGTAAAGTCTGAAGTTTAAAATCTTTATTTTTTTTAAACGACGTTGTTTGTTTTTTTAATGAAACTTTGGTCCTTGCTTCTTTAATTGAAAAAAAAATTAGGGTTTAAATTACATTTTTCGAGTAGTTATAAGCTTGAAAAGACAGAAGGTCGAATTAATTCACGCTCCCCATTTTTAAATGTCTATTAAAAAGTAAATAATTAATTTACTCACCAAAGTTTTATATATCACAAATTGAAGATGAAAGATCAATAAATAATATATTCAAATTTAAAACAAAAAAAGTAGTGTTTTTTAGAAATTTACCTGTAAAGTCCAAAGTTTAAAACCTTTTTTTTTAAATCACGTTGTTAATTTTTTTTTTGCTTTTTTTAAATGAAACCTTGGTCCTTGCTCCTTTAATTGAAAATAAAATTAGGGGTTGAATTACATTTTTCGAGTAGTTATAAGCTTGGAAACACATGGGGTCGAATTATTCAATATTTTTCACAAAGTTTCTGACACACCTACACCAGCACTACACACTAATTTTACTGTTGTATTATCAAATCGAACCAATGTTGTATTCTAGTTTATATAGCTGTCTCCATCTATGTCTACTGTATATAACGTATGCATGTTTCTGTACTTATTGCTCGTATACATAGCATATACACTTTTCTGTAATTGATGCTCGTGTATCGTCTAGTGGTCGGACTTATAGGGACAATTACTTTTCTTTGTATATGGGATGTCTGTCGATTTTTTACATGTATATTTACACCTGATTAAGCTATTTTTAGCGAAATATATCGGACCTAAAACAAGAATAAAAGTAAATAAAATGATTATATAATCATTTCTGACACTTTCAACTTTTCAAATTTCTCATTTAAATTTTATTCAAAATAATTTTCTTCTTAAAGTGTGTGACTCTATTTTTACTTTAAATTTCCCGTCCAAAACTCTAGCCTAACGCACGTGGAACCAACGGAATAAGATGTGCATTTATCTTCTCTTCTACTCCGAGGCCTTACCTCCTCCTGAACACCAAAATGAAGAAGAAAATTATGTACCGGACTTCCTACCCTGATGAAGCTATTTTTAGTGAAATATATCGGACTTACAACAACAATAAAAGTAAATAAAATGATTTATCATTATTTCTGACATTTTCAAGTTTTCAAATTTCTCATTTAAATGTTCGATTTACTGTTGTATTTGCATGTAAAAAAGGAATAATGTTCGGCAGTTAAACAAAGAACAAAATATTTTACAAAAATATAGTTTCTTTTAATGTTTTATTTGCATGTTAAATAAGAACCATATACTTTACAAAAAAGATCGTCTCTTTCAGTTTTTTATTTTTTCTTAACATTTTGTTTAAGTCAGGGATAGGGAACCCGACCAGATGCCAAACATTCACTCACTATTTTATACATTCCAACCGAGAGATCGTTTAACGATTTTAACCATCCCTTTAGGTTCAATTGTTTGAATCTCCTTTGCACTTCGTTTACCGGGTATATTTGTCAGGTAGTTTTTAAGATTCTTTTTTACGAGTCTAGTTGCTCTTATAATTACTGGAATTATAGAAATCTTCCTGAGATTCCAGTTTCGTTGCATGTAATATAAAAGAACCTGATATTTCGTAATTTTTCCCTCTCAAGTCTGTTTAACCATCATCAAGAACAGTATTATTTTCTCGTTTTTGTCCCATATAACCATGTCAGATTTTATAGTTCTGTTTTCTAGGAACGTAGCTTAGGGATTGCATAGTCATAGTGGATTGTATGTGACTTGTTTCCGACTGTTCTGTCAAGTATATATTCCCAAGACTTGCTGTTGCATTTGATATTTACAGATCGTCCATTGGAGATATTTACACACCTCATTGTGTCACATCGTATAGTAGCCGTCCCCTAGCAAAACCTTGTAGCTGGATGTCAGGTGGCTCATACTCTCTATTTCTGTGTGGCAGACCCTCCAAAGTGTTTGCCCAGTTAAAAGAAGAACCATATACTTCACAAAAAAGTTAGTTATGGCAGCACATGCATGTGGATGACATTTTCTTCATTTATGTTTTATTTTTATTGACTCTGTTACTCTGGTGATGACCGTGGAACCCGATGCATGATCTGCACTGCACAGATAGAGCACAGGAAGACAGGATTAGGGTTTTGATGGTAAGTGGCTGCTGCTCATCGGTGTCTCAGTGTTCAACGCTCCACAGCTGCTTGCTCATGCTTGTTGTTGAAGAAGGCTATCCTGCTAGCACATGTGAAGCACCAAGTGACTCTGTTCGCTGACAAAGTCTCTAAAAGATTAAAGGGGATATTGCAACGCTTGGGGGGTGAGCTTGATGCAGTCTATGTAAAGTTTCTGCAGGCAGCTGACATTTCGTCAGCAGTGAGTGAGCTGACTGAAGAGAATTCTTCGAGGTAGTCTCTTTGACGGCATCCTGATGAAGTGTCCCAACCATTGAAGCTGACAACGATTAAGGAGTGACGCTAGAGGGGCAAATCTCTAAATGGGACACCTTGCGCCTCCAATGGAGCTCGAGGAGCTGCTGTAGTCGTCTTACATGAAATGATTCCATCAGCCTGATGTAATGGTGATTCAAAACCCATGCCTTGTAATCGTACAGGAGGGGGGTATGACGACTGCATTGTTAACAGCATCCCTTGTATGTGTGCTGAGATTGCAGTTAGTGAACACTCAGTCATATAGGCGGCCAAAAGCAGAGAGATGTTAAGGCTGAACTTCATTACTAAGGTCGCAGGAAAATAAAAAGTTGGAGCCAAGGTTTGTGAAGCTACTGATAATCTTTAGAGGGATACAGTTGATAGTTAAGATGGGAGCATCAGGAAGAGACACGTTTGGCAGGATTTCAATCTTCATGTTCACTCAGTGGTAGCTGTTGGAGACTACGTCAATTCTTGCTGCACCCTGGCATGGAGGGAGGAGAAACACTCGTAGAGTGTGGAAGATGCTGGATTTCTAAGAGCAGCATTTTTCTCACGTATGAGGGATCTGATGTCCGCTACACAATCGTTAAATCATTTCTTGTGTCACCTCTCAGAGTGGCCCAGGATAGATTCTGAGACACTATGAAGAGTGGCTGATATTTCTTGTCATTCTGCCATGAGGGTAGTAATGATCACTACTGAGACAGCAGCAGCAGGTGCTGGGAGAGTCTTGGCAATGGCATCACACAATTTGGCTGATATTGCCATATTCCATAGAGAAGACAGGTCAAGTGGTCGTTTTAGCTTCTGCTGACAAGCAGGTGGACGTACATTTAGCTGAAGACTTGAGCGAATCAGGTGGTGATTAGTGGAGCATTCAGCACCACGCATGGCACAGGTCAAGAGAATGTCACGCAGATCACAGTGTCTGACAATGACGAAATTGATAAGATGCCAGTGTTTGGACCTTGGGTGCATCCAGGACGTCTTGTAGGATCATGAGACGTTCATCGATGACAGTTGGTGTCTCGGGTAAATGGCAAAGCAAAAATGACCGGATGGCAAAGCTGACACCATGAATGCAGCATGCATCCTCCAGTAGACCTTTCCAAAAAAGTGTAGCCCTCGCTGACTTCCTCAAGTGACCCCTCACCAGCAAACCTTGTCTCACTAAGGGCAGCGATGTGAATGTTGTAGCAAGAGAGCTCTATGGCAACTAGGGCAGTGTGATGCCAATGCCAATTTTCTGTAACAGTCTAGAAAGGTTCTGGCATTCCAGGTAGCTACTGGAAGACGTCACTGTTTGCTATTCTTTGTTTTATCAGCAAGTGTGATCTCCTGGTGGATAGGGTTGTCCACCTAGGAAATGTTTGACAGACAGTGTTTAGGCTACCTTTTCCAGGCTCCTCCTCTATTTAGAGGTGAGCAGTGAGGTTCTTGAATAGGACTGCTCAGTTACCCTGGTAGAACTGAAGAGAGATGCTGTTTTGGTCCCAAACTATTAGCATTGCCAGGCCCGCCTAATGTGCAAGACCCGAGCTAGAAGCTTCCAGCTCTATCTGTAGCCTGCCCCCGTAATCAATTATTGCATCAGCATAGGTTTTGGATGTGAGTGCTGAAGAAGATATTTTGTAACACGGGTAGCTGAGATGGCTATATATAGCCCTGATCGGGGAAGGAAGTGCTAAATTAGGTATTCAACCTTAACAAAGGATCTGCTACAGGCTAGCGGAGGGAAGGAAGCACCTTACTTCTATTGATGAAATAATTTTCACTCCCTATCAATAAATAAAAGCAAAACATATCCAACAGAAACGATAGGTGCAATTGGCAGACCTTGGTCGCAATCTTCTGTCAAAACTTCATATAGGAAAACCATTTTTTTTAAATGTCAGCTCTCTTTCATGTTAATGACGATGGTGATGATGAACACATAAATTAGTACATAAATAAAAACATGTCCGACAGAAACGATACGTGTAATGAGACTTTGGTCACGATATTCTGTTAAAAAATATTGTTTCATTTAATATTTTATTAGCATGTAAACAAGAATAGTGTCTGCCCAGTGAAAAGAACCAAATACTTAAAAAATATCATTTCATCTAGTGCTTTATTTGCATGTAATAAGTATTTGCCCCGTTAGAAGAATATTTAATAAAAATATCGTTTTATTTAATGTTTCATTTGCATGTAAAAGAAGAGCCACAGATTTCACAGAAAATATCGTTTCTTTCAATGTTGTAATCGCTTGTGTGAAATCAGTGTTGTTCTCCACGCAAAAGAAGAGCCACATACTTCACATGAAAATGGTTTCTCCCCAGTGTGTGTGCGCATATGACTCAACAGACTTGCTTTCAGGGCAAAAGTCGAGTCACACTCTTTACAAGAGAATGGTTTGTCTCCAGTGTGTGTATTCATGTGCCTCGCCATTGTTGATCGCTGTCGAAACAATGAACCACATATCTCGCATGAAAATGGCTTCAATCCACTATGTATCAATGCATGCTTCCGCAGATTTGATTTCTGTGAAAATGAAGAACCGCATGCACCACACGAATATGGTTTGACACCAGTGTGTGTTCGAACGTGCTTCTCCAAAGAATGTTTCTCTCCAAAGCAAGCGCTACACACGTCACAAGAATATGGCTTATCACCAGTGTGACGTCGCATGTGTTTTTGCAAATATGATTTTTTTGCAAAAGAAAAGCCACAAACTTCACAAGTATGTGTCTTTTCGCCTGAATGTATTTGCATGTGTGATAGTTGACTCGATTTACGAGCGAAACAGAGCCCACACACTTCACAAGAAAAGGGGGCCTCTCCTGAATGTTTCCTCATATGCTTAAACAAACTGTATTTGCTTTTAACTGAATAACAACAAACACCGCATGTGTATGGATTCTTTCTTCGAATCAGTTCTTTATATTTTGTTTTGTCTTTTAATAAAGCAGCATCAGAATGAGTTTCATCTTTATATTGCTTTGTTTTGTCTTTTGATAAAACAACATCCAATTGAGTTTCATCTCCGCCATCAAATTGCAAGTTCTCTTTCAAAGTTGAAACATGAGACATTTTAGCACAATTTGTTTTGGTATCCTTTGCTGAGGATATTTCCATATGTAAAGTCACAAAATTCAATAGAGGATTTTTTCCATTTGGGAAATCTGCAAATTTATAAGAATATTCAAAAATTAAGAAATCTCTCATATCAATAGGAGAAACAAAGCGATGACTGGAGAGAAGGAGAGATAGAAAGTTTTTTTATTGCATTTTCACCCCAAACAAGGCACAGTGCCACTTTCATGTAGGGGGCTACTATCTGGGACATACTTTGTAGGGGTACTATGTAGGGAGGTGAGTAGCAAGATGTCTCTTTACATTACACTTAAACTTCTGCATGATGCATTTGAACCAATATCATCCAGCTCTGACATCACCACACTCACATATTTTTCTTATGAACACCTCATAAAATTTCGGTAAAAACTAAGAAATTTGCATTTTCAGCTCTATTTGAATAGAGTAACCACTTTTTTCAGAGGGTTGATTTCGGTCCAGAAATAAGAAATTGGTGTATCATGACACCCTCTTTTGCAACTCGAACGTTTTAGAAAATTTGCAATTTTAGGGCTAAAAATAATCTTCTTGGAACTTAATTTCACCCAAGTATGTGGTCCAGGGTGAGGAATCCAAAAATCATAGTTATAACAGGACCTAATAAAAGACCTCGTTTTGACCAATTCATGTACCATGCTGGCACTTTTTAAGAGATCATTCAGCCCTCCAAGTAGAGCAATAAAAAGGATAACTGTGGTGCTTTTCCTGAAATAGCTTTTGGATTTTTTAAAAATAATAGGACGAAACTTTAATAAAATCCAAAAATATCTCTTGACATTGCCACTATTTTGGCATATTTAAACCCAGAAATCCGGTATTTAAAAAAAAAACTATTGATTTAAGTAAGAAAATTGCGATATTTGTGATAGATTAGTGTGATCTACTTGAGTAGTAGAACAAAAACACAGACTTTGAACTCACTTTACAATTGAATTTTGTCATTACAGAGCTCATCACATGGAGTATATTAGTTATTCGTGTATGAAATAACGATTTTATTCCAAGTTGTATTTTAGTTTTCAAAGGATAGAGCTATGCTGTTCAGAATTTTGGCATTTTGTAAGTTGTTCTTTGTTTGTGGTGTTCTTTATAAGTTTGTTATTGCTGAAGAGACTTTCAATGACTTCGTTATGCAGTTTTAGTATACCAAAAATCATTCAACTAAAAATAGTCTGCGCATACAGTTATATGCATATGACACGTTTCAAAATCTTAGTCACACCTTGAAACAAAATTTGCTGATTTTAAACAGGCATTATATACCACATTTTATACGTTTCTGGGCCAAAATTCAACAGAAAATTCAAATTTGAGAATTTCAATGCAAAATCTAAAAATTTCGATAATTATACATGGGCCCAAGATATGAGAGCATTCAATTTTGAGCATTTTTGGCAAAACATCCATGTAAAAAAAAACAACACTTTTTGGAAAACCAAAACTCATAAAATTTGTTCCTTATATGGATAGCCTACTTTTGTATGTGTCAGGAAAATTGTTTTTTACATTTTTGATAATTTTTCAGAAAATCAAGAAAAAGTAACAAATGTAAAAAATTCTTGCAAGTATTTATTCTTAAATTGGATAATTTCTTGTAGCCTAATAAGATAGTTATTCATCAAATGAGGATCCGTGGGTATTGCTGGACGCAAAAAGTTCATATCATACCAGTTATATCGAAAAAATTGCAAAAATCTAGAAGATTTGTCACTTGCCACATACTGCTGTATTGAACATAAAATATCAGTAACTAAGTTTGACTTGAGTTTATTGCTTTTAGACCAATTTAAAAACAGCTCAGATGTTGAAATAATGTAATAACTTGTAATAACAAGAAACTGTAATGAAAAGGTGTAAAAAACTGTTTTGCATTTGGGGAAAATCCAGCTTTCCTGAAAGGGACACTCAGGATAGAAAGAAAAAGAAATTATTTCAATCTAGAAGGATTTCTCCTTTTAAAGTTATCGAACATGATCGGGCATCTTTGCATTCATTTCTATTAATGTATAAAATAATGATATTAAATATTTCCTTGTAAACACAATCGACTAGAACACTTTATAGGGTACTAGTGCACTTATTGATCAGTTTCCTGACTGCTGGAAAACCACTTTTGTGGTACCAGTTTTCAGGAATTTGGCGAAAGACCTGACATATTAAATTACCACCTCATCAGCCTTCTCCCGCTTTTTGACAAAATATTTGAGTCCTTAATCAAGCTATAGTCTATCACCTTACAGCTGCTTAAACTCCTGACTGACAATATGGATTAAGGCTAGCCTGTTCCACAGAAGATATCCTAACTGTAATCTCTGAACTTATATACCGTTCACTGGAAAAATCAGGGGAGGGTAGAGCAGTAGCCCTCGATATATCTAAGGCTTTTGACAGGGTATGACACGATGGTCTTCTAAGGAAAATTAGATCATATGCTTCACTGGAAGAATACGTAATGTAATTAAATCCTTCTTAAATAAGAGAAAAATCCAATTTGTGCTCGATGGTTGTACATCTAAACAATATGATACAAATGGGACAGTACCTCAGGGGTCTATCCTCGGACCTTTATTATTCCTGATATTCATAAATGACCTCCCTGATAAAATTGTTTTGGAGATGGGTATATTTGCTGATGACATCACCACTCTCTATAATAGGCATGAGGGGAAAACAAATGAACACATATCTAAGGAAATGGCAGAGACACTAGAGAATGACGTCCAATCTGTAGTTTAATGGGGATAAAAGTGGATGGTCACATTCAATGCTGCCATGACTAAGCTTGTTTCCTCCAATAATTACAAGAAACCTTCACTACCATCAATAGCAATGGCTAAGAACACATTACCCAAAAGTGCTTCCTTTAAACTTCTCGGCCTAACGTTTACAGGGAACATGAACTGGAATAGATACACTGAGAGCATTGCCAAGGTTTCTGCGAACAAGGTGGGCTCTCTACCATGCTAGAAAACTAAGTATCCTGTAACTCTATAAGGCCACCATTCGCCCGTCTATGGAGTACTGTTGTCAAATTTGGGCTGGTGCATCTACTACTTCTCTCTCAGGGTTCAAAAAAGAGTCGCCAACCTTATAGGTCCTGAACTGTCATCTAAGCTTCAGTCTCTGTCTCATTGACGAAAGGTTGCATCCTGGGCCTGTTCTACAAGTACTTTAATGGTGAATGCTCTGAGGAACTACAAGCACTTGTACCCCCTTGATGGGAATACTCCCGACAAGCAGTTAAATCCCACCCCTTCACAGTAGAGATCCCTAGGTGTAAGAATGGCGTCTACACCAATAGTTTCTTTCCCAGAACTGCTAGACTTTGGA
This sequence comes from Euprymna scolopes, assembly GCF_053919585.1. Classification (NCBI taxonomy): domain Eukaryota; kingdom Metazoa; phylum Mollusca; class Cephalopoda; order Sepiida; family Sepiolidae; genus Euprymna; species Euprymna scolopes. Next base: position 144,201,819 of record NC_136500.1, on the reverse strand, counting down.
ACTCCCTTCCAGGATTCTGCTTTCCCAACTGTACTGACATGCAGAAGTTCAAGTGTAATGTGAACAGACATCTTGCTACTTATCTCCCTTCATAATACCCCTACAACTTATTTCCCCGATAGTAGCCCCCTACTTCAAAGTGGCGCTGTGACTTGTTTAGGGTGAAAATTGAATTAAAAAAAAATTTTTTAAAAAGTTTAGCAAAGACAAAAGCGAACAAAGGCATTAAAAAAAACGAAGATTTAAAAAAGAACTATATTGTGCATACCCGTAATGGAATAAAGTTCTCAGAATAAAAAAATCGCTTAATTTAATCAAGTTTTTTTTGTTTTATTTTTTTACAGACGAAAATCAAACTTCAGCTGATCAATTGAGGAAGAGGGCACATGGAGAGATAACTCCATTACCCTTAAAAGGCGCTTATGTCAACCGATCAGTAAATCTAAGGGAGATAACCAGCATAGACACAGCAAAAATAAGTGTATTTTGCAAGATATAATTTGGGACGCTGAAACAATCATTAGAACAATGAAAGAAATTTAAATGAAAAAGAAGAGAAAAAATATGATTACACGAATACTGTACCTGCAAGAAATTGTTGTCCAATTAGCCAATGGAGAATGTTTCCCTTATTTAAAAGAGAAAAAAAAACAAAAAACAAAAACCCCTAGCACTAAAGTGAAAGTGCTAGGTTTTTTTTTTTTTGGGGGGGGGGGGTTCTTGTGGTTTGAACGTTATTCTTTCCTCCCTTTTTTTTAAATACTGTGGTAAATAATACATAGCTTACCTGAGTGTAGCTGCCGGAGGTGAGGATGGTCTTCCAACAATCAAGAAGAACAATAGCATTGTGGTTATTTATGCTAATAGAGTAAGGTAAATTGTTATAAAAACCTTCCTCCTTTGTGAAGAGTCTTCATTATTCTTTTTATGTTACTATGGTTACAAGACCTGAGAAGAAGGTCGCGAAGAAGATTGTATTTTTTTCGCAACCTCACTTCAGGTTAGCTACTCTTAGTTATATGACTTTTTTTTTCCAACAATTTGCGAAAAAAATACATTAGTTCAACACAATTTCTTACAGAACTTTGAGTCATTAGTAACAGCAATTAGTGACAACTCTGGAAATTGTTCGATTACCCATACAAGGATATGGAGACCTCTGATACTTCAACTGTGGCAGATTCCATGGAGCGACACCGTAACCAGATTTCCATTCTGAAGATGAAAATCAAGGGTAGGCTTCGTTTGTCCCGTGGCCCAGAGATCACTCCTGCTGTATTTTCTGTATTCAACAGGGAAATTTTGGAATATATCAACGAAGTTGAAATCTCCATCTGCAAGTTGCAACTTTCCTGTGTCTCTGAAGAGGAAAGAGAATTATGGAGTCCGATTGGCTAAGTTACCAGCTGAATTTACGGAAGGAATTAGAAGATCTCTCACTCTTGTTACATCCTCCAGAGGCTAGTGGCTATTCGGAGCGACCTTCCCTTCCATATACGCCTGGACCTTCTACGGATAGAGCTAATTCATCATTCACTGTTAGACTACCTCAAGTTCAAATCACTGGACCAACGTTCAGTGGTCGTGAAATGGAAAACGATAGAATGAGTTTTTACAATTTCTTATCTCGATTTGAAAATTGTGCAGCAGGCATGGCAAATGACGCAGAAAAGTTAAACTTTTTAAAATGCTCGCTGTCTGGGAGACCTCTGCTGCTGATTAATCACTTAAGTTGCATCAATACCAATTATCAGCAAGCACTGGCAGTATTGAAACGAGAATATTTAGATGTGAGTGACATCATTGATAAGATATTCCAAGATATTATCGATTTCTCCCCCAAGGGGGAAAATTCTTATGAGGATCTTGGTAGTTTCATCTGCAGAACAGCTTCCATTCTGGAAGAACTGGCCAGCTCTCTCGATTGTGATTTCTCTGAGGATGGTTCTGCAGGGGCCCGATTAATGGCCAAAATACTTTTTTTGAAATTTCCGAGAGCATTGAAGGGAGAGCTTATACAGTTATGTGGCTCTAGAATTCCTTCTCTGTCTGTTTTAATGCGAGACACCAGTGAGGCTATTAAACGCTTGCTAATTAAAGGCGGCGGGTTGCCTGATTCTTCGGATATCCATCGAAACAATTCTCGGGTAACCGTTTCAAAATCTAGAGCCACTACAACCAGAGATGTTTCTTTCTGCATAGATTCAGATTGTCAGGCTCCTTCTGGTTACTCGAGTAAACTACCTCCTCTGATTTGTGTTACCTTCGGTCGAGGAGGAAGAACCATCTCTGTAAACTGCCTATTGGATACTGGCAGTGGCAGAACGTATTTGTCTGGTGATGTCTTGCACTCCTTGGGTTCCTTGAGTTCTGACGGTTTGGAGTGTCATTTGAGGCTGACTACACTTCTCGGAGAATGTGAGCAAGTATACAGAGAGGTGAAATTGGATGTGGACTTGGGGTCTGGTCATGTGGGGCACTTTCCAGTACTGGTTGCCAACTCATTGGACCTATCCTTATATCTAAAAAATTGGCATTTGCTGTTGGAGGAGTTCAAGCGAACTGGATGTTCTCTGGCTGGGCAATTTGAATCTGGCACTGATGCGGTGGCTATAAGTGGAATTATGGGTCTGGATCTGGTGCAACATTTGGGCCCCTTACAGTTGGTGCCTTGTTTGGGGGGTCGGGCTTTCTCTGTTCCTGCTGGTTTGATTCCCTTTGGTGAGGTGGACACTTTTTTTTCTACAAATCCTGCCCCTATTTCAAGAGATTATACGTTGTTCAGTGCAGTGATGGAGAATACTCCCCAAGTGGAATCATCGCATGTTTGCTTCATCCTGGAAGCCGACCCTACCTATGCGGACCCCTGGGTAGATGTCTTTCCCTCTAGCGATGTGGAAAGAGGATTAGAGAAAATGTTCAGCATTGAGTCATTGGGCATTCAGGACGGAGAAGAGATTTCAGGATATGATCAGGGTATGATTCGGCAGTTCCAGGAATCTATAATATTCAGGGATGGTAAATATCATGTGCAATTACCCTGGCATGCAGATAAGCTGGCTCTGGTTCCTTCCAATCATGCTATTGCTTTGCACGTTTTGGATCGTGTGGTCAGGAGCCTGGAGAAGAAGGGGCTGTACCAGGAGTATGTAGATGTATTCCTTCAGCAGCTACAAGAGGGTATCATAGAGGAAATACAGGTGGATCCTCAAAATTTTGTGGACTATGTATGGGTGCCTCATCGGCCAGTTTTCAAGACGGATCCGGCAGCTACTACTAAAATCAGGCCTGTATTTAACTGTAGCTTGAAGGTCGGTAACTCTGCCTCTCTTAACGAGGCTGCATACTCTGGTGTGAATATGACAGGAGATATGTTGGACCTGTTGATGTCTTTTAGATCGAATAAGTTTGTCTTGATTGCAGACATCAGGAAAGCTTTCTTGATGGTTCGCCTTGCACTGGAGGCAGACAAGAACAGGTTCTGTTTTTTTGTGAAGGATGGTGATCGCCTTCGATGTTTCCGCTATGCCACATTGATTTTCGGGTTCACCTCGAGTCCCTTTATATTGGGAAGTATCTTGAAGTTTCATGCAGCCCAATATCCCTTTGATGAATGTCGAGTTGCGATGGAGAACCAATTCGATGTCGACAACCTGGTGGTTACTGAGTCTGACCCAGCAAAGCTTGTAAGGCTGTATTCCCAGGTTAGGAGGCGGTTGCAGGAAGGTGGATTTGTGGTGCAGTCCTGTAACTCAAACTGCGACAGCCTTAGGGAGGAGATGAGGAAAGATGGTACATTGAGTACTCATGAGGCCGGATGGGAGATGGTGCTCGGGTACCGGTATGATCCTATTTCAGAAAAGCTCCGCACTGCTCCTGTTAAGTGTGATCCGAGTGCATCTACTAAGAGGCGAATCCTTTCGGAATTGGCAAAGGTATTTGATCCCTTATCTCTTTGCCTGCCTGTGACTATAAGGAGTAGGATTTTGGTGGGAGAATTATGGAAGCGGGGCATGCAATGGGATGATGAAGTCTCTCCAGAGTTTCAGTCTTCTTGGAGGAACCTGGCAGAAGACTTATCTAAATTGAGTGACATGCATTTCTGCAGACAGGCCCATGACGGGAACCGAACTGGAGAGTTATACCTGTTTTGTGACGCTTCTAAAGAAGCATATGGATTTGCAGCCTACTATGTTCCGGACAACAATTCTGCATTGATCTTTGCCAAAGCACGAGTGGCTCCAGTGAAGGATAAGACATTACCAACTTTAGAACTAATGGCGGTATTTCTTGCTCTGAAGTGTTTGCCCACTATCTTGGTAGGATGCAAGGGTGTCCGCCCTTCTAGGTTGTGTGTGGTAACAGATGCACAAGTAGTATTGTCATGGATTTTATCAGAAACAATGACTAGTAAAAGCATCTTTGCTAGAAACAGGTTAAAGGATGTGCTGCTAATGAGCTTGGATTTGGAAACGAATTACGGCATCAGGCCGACCTTTAGGTATGTTTCTACTACCGAAAACCCGGCTGACTTGATCACTCGTGGATTAACGATAAGGAAGTTCCGAGACAACTTTGACTTTTGGTACCATGGCCCTTCTTAGTTGCGCGGTGGGGTCTTGACTTGGCCGGAGCAGGAGTTGCCCTGTCTTGATGATAGGTGCTAGCAGATTGTTCGTTCATCAACAAATTTTGCGGTGATTGTGGATGAGGAGTGTGCTTCGGTGATCTCCATGCGGCGGTTCTCTACGTTTACCCGTTTGTTGAGGGTAACTTCTTTACTCTTCCAATTCATCGGCTTGATGAGGAAAAGGGAAGACAACTACAACAAGAAAGCCGCAATTTACTTAATAAAATGTTCGCAACAGCAGGAATTTATGGCTGAATTGAATTACCTGCGGAATCCTATGGTAAGGCCTGCACCTAATCGTGTTCGAGCACTAGATCTTTTTCTGGATGAGGAAGGGTTGATCCGCTCGCATGGACGGCTGGACAGGTCTTCTCAGTTTTCTTATGAAGTTAAGAATCCCTTGTTGCTGGGCAAGAATCATCACCTGACCCGACTTATAATATTAGACTGCCATCTTAAATGTTCCCATCTGGGTACAGGATCAACCTTAACGGAATTGAGATGTCAAGGATACTGGGTGCCTCAAGGGAGGCAGGCAGTCAAAAATGCCCTGAATTCCTGCACAAGGTGTAAAAGATACAATTCTAGGCCGGTACTGCCTGAGAACATCGCCAATCTACCAACTTCTCGTGTCGAATTTGAGGTTCCTTATAGGAATACTGGAGTGGACTTCACAGGACATTTTTGGGTGAAGGAGGGTAACAGTGAGAAAAAAATGTATCTGTTGTTGTTCACTTGTTTGAGTGTAAGAGCAGTGCATATAGAGGTGGTGCCTGACATGAGTATATTGTCCCTTTTTCAGGCTCTAGTCAGATTTACTAATGCACATGGTGTTCCAGAGTCAATTCTCAGCGACAACGCAAAAACCTTTCTGGGTAGTGGAAAACTGTTTAAGCGCCTTTTTCTTCTCCAGGACTACCAGGCCAAATTTGGGTCATGTAACATTAAGTGGGAGACAATTCCTCTATTTTCCCCCTGGGTTGGAGGTGTATGGGAGCGTAGCATCAAGACTTTAAAATCTTGCCTATACAAGGTTATTGGTAGGGGTAAGGTAGATTATTATACCTTCCTAACTATTGTCTCAGATATTCAGCGGGCTGTAAACAACAGGCCTCTTACTTATCAAGAGTCCGCTGACAGGCAACCAATGATTATCACACCCAATATGTTTATTAGACCCAATAAAAGCCCTGGTCTATTGGTACCGTTGGGAAGAGATGATCTCTCCACCATGGTTCCTCCCAGCCAGAGAAGGTTGATCGAGACGATTGGATTACGAAATGAATGGTTGTCAAGATTTAGAGAACTGTGGTACAAGGAGTACCTCCTGGATCTTAGAGGAAGGATGCCAGGAAGATCTCGGATACCATTTCAGAATCGCATTAAAAGAAATGATGTAGTCTTGGTCAAGAGCCCTTTAAAACCACGACCCTTTTGGATGTTGGGTACTATACTTGAGGTTCTCCCAGGACAAGATGGAGTGGTGAGGACAGCTCGTGTCAGACAGGGCGACGGTGTGGTGAACGTCCATTCACTGAAGAATTTATATCCAATAGAAATTTCACAATCTGATGATGATCTTGGGGAAAGTGAACCAAATCAGGCGGGTGCATCCTCGCCTGTTGCTGCAGGTAGCAGTCAAAACCAGGAATCCTTTAGTTCATTTTCGGAAGGAGATGGCACCATTTGTTTGTGTCCTGCCTGCAATAGACCTCCAGGGAACCAAGATATGATATGCTGCGATTCCTGTGATGAGTGGTATCATTTTGAGTGTGTTGGAATTGACTTGGCTCCACCCGCTAGACAGAAATGGTACTGCAGTGATTGTGCACCTCAAAGGAGACGAAGGGGTAGACCTAGTCTGTTACCCGATCAATAGAAGTAGTCTTGGGTAGGACTATAAACTACAACCGATAGCGGGGCCTAGGCTAAGGGACAGAATGAGGGTACCCTGAACCACTGTTACCTCCAGGTGGCCCTTGACTGAGGCCTAGCACCTGTTAGTCCCCCTGCAGGGTCACGCCCACTTAGTTTTTTTTATGAAGATATATATATATATATATATATATATATATATATATATATATATATATATATAAATAAAATGCACTTTTCTTTTTTTTTTTTTTCTTTCTTTTGTTGGGAGAGTGTGGTAAATAATACATAGCTTACCTGAGTGTAGCTGCCGGAGGTGAGGATGGTCTTCCAACAATCAAGAAGAACAATAACATTGTGGTTATTTATGCTAATAGAGTAAGGTAAATTGTTATAAAAACCTTCCTCCTTTGTGAAGAGTCTTCATTATTCTTTTTATGTTACTATGGTTACAAGACCTGAGAAGAAGGTCGCGAAGAAGATTGTATTTTTTTCGCAACCTCACTTCAGGTTAGCTACTCTTAGTTATATGACTTTTTTTTTCCAACAATACATTTATGCATAATAGTAAAAAAAAGTAAAATAAACTTTAATCATAAAGAGAAATTACTGATTACTAAAATAACGAAAAACAAATTTCTTATTTTTTAATTTTTATTTTCGTTAAAAAAAATTACATGGACGGTTTAAATACGTTAAAATCTCCTTCAAAAACGTTCTCTATTTTCGTTATTTTGTGTGCATTAATTATTATGCGGCCTTAATCATACCTTGCAAAATGAAACTACAGAATAGTAAAAAAAAATAAATAAATAAACTTGAATCATAGCCAGAAACTGACGGTTTAAATACTTCAAAATCTCCTTCAAAAAGTTTTAATCATCCCGACGCTGACTGATCCCCTAAAATAAAGAAAAGCAGAGTTCTTATTTTTTTATTTTCGCTTAAAAAAATTAAAATGCCGGTTATTAAATACTTCAAAATCTCCTTAAAAAAAGTTTCTTTATTTTTGTTAATTAACAAGTTTATTTAATTTTTGTTTTTGATTAATTACCATCGTTTAAAACAAATTTATTTAATTTTTGTTACATTGAAAGAGTTTACTTTTGTTTTGTGTACGTTAATTAATAAGTTTATTTTGTTACTTAACATTGTTATATTTTAAGTTCGTTTAGTATCTCGCTAACTTGTTTCCTTTTCGTAATCTGCTTCAATTTCCGAAACTCGACTACAGTAATCCTGTAATCATTTTTTTTTTTATTTAACTTTCTTTCATTGTTCTACTGATTGTTTCAGCGTCCCAAATTATATCTAACAAAATATGCTTATTTTTGCTATATCTATGCTGGTTATCTCTCTTGTTGACATAAACGTCGTTAGAAATTTATCAACATTTGACGAGATTATTTTGAAACATGGGCAGAAAAATTACCTTGATAAATATTTTCGTTTTTTTTTTTGTCTGTTTCCACCCTTCCACTTATTTACCAAGCCTATGCCCCTATTTTTAACCCCGTTTTCATTTTGTCCTTTGTTAATTGCTAGTTCGTTTAAAGTAGGCACCGCCAAAAATGGCCGAAAAATCAAGTTGTTGTTGTTTTTTAAAATGAAATTACATTTACTAAAATCCATTATTTCTAAGTAACTTTTTTTTTCCAGAAAGATAAAACCCTGAATTTTATCATATAGAAAACAGAATAATGTAAAACTTTTTCTACTATTTTAAATTAAATTTTAAATGTTAAATTTTCCCCAAAAGTTAATAATTGACATTTTTTGTCTTGCACAAAAAACGTACATAAATATTTAAAAAAAAAAAAGAAGGTTTTTGAAATAATTTATTTATTTATTTGTTGTCTAACTAAGATTTAGGATGATTTTCTAAGAGAATATGGAAAATTATTATAATATAAATACCTGGATTTCAAATAATTCCACTTAATCATATAGGCAACCAGTTACTTCACGTCAATCTAGAGTTCTAGATCGACAATGTTTACGTTTGCATTTGATAAAAAGTAAACTATGGAAGACCAACCAGGCCAAAAAAAAAAACTTATTTTTCAGTGACGAAAAGTTCAATGTATTATTAACGCTGAGGCTGGCCAGTACCAGATGGGTGACCATTTGTATGAGTTTAGTTTTTAATGTGTATGTGTGTGGGGGCCAGGCTCCCCAAAATGGGGGGGGCAATTTAAAGCAGAATAAAAAAAAATTATTTCAGCGCGTTTGGTCCACCATAGTCGAAAGGCGGCAAACGTTTTCAAACGGGATCGAAAAAATGATGCTATTTTTAACACAAAGGGCACAATATTTAGCGAATATTTTTTTTGTATCGATTCTTCAAAGCATGCCCTGTTTAATAATGGTCATGCATTATTCGGCTCGCTAAAAAAAATTGTTAATTTATTTATCAAAGATTTTAAAATGTTTTTTTTCGTATGAATATAAAAAAAATTTTTTTTTTGTTTTACTTAACTTAAATTAATTATTTTACTTAACATATTCACCGAATTTCACACTTCAAAACTCAAAAGCGGGATAATTAAACACAATCGAAGTTCTGATATTAAGACGTCAAAATAAGGTATGCAAACAATTTTTATTTAATCTATAATTCTGTCCCTTACAACAACACAATATGTTGTGTTCGGTTTCAGATAATTATTTTAAGCATATTTGTAACACCTCAAAACAACGGGGGGGGGGGGTTGTAAGCAAAAAAAAAATATATATATATAAATATCGTTTATGAAATGTAAGTACACTGTTATAAAGTTCATTCTTTACTTAATAATCGCTGAAAATTTCGTATTGATCGGATAATTACCTGATTTTTGGTAGATTTTTAAAAAGACGGTCCGTCAAAAAGTACTTACCTGCCCCCCTCCCCAGTTTTGGCGGTGCCTAGTTTAAAGGCACCCCTCCTCCTCATCCATGGAAATAGGCAAAATCTAGACGATACGATCGACCTCAGTAAAATCTGAGTTTACTTTGTAAGAAGAAAAAAAAAATACTTGATCAAATTAAGCGATTTTTTAAAATAAAAATTTATACCGGGTGCGTACAATATAGTTATTTTTCAATATCTTCGTTTTTTTTTTATGTCTTCAGTAAACTGCACAAACACCCGGTTTTTATTTACGCATGGATGTCACGGTGGTTGAGTGGATAACGATACAGATTAAAATATAAAACTAATGAAAATTAACAACGCTGTAAGAGTTATCGAACATGACCGGGCGTAAGTAAAAAAACCTGCTTATTTTCATAATCCAAAAGGGTGCTAGGACACTCACTGATCCGCACTATTTTTTTAATTCGTATTTCCAAGTTTAATTAAAGTTTTATGATGTTTTTTTTTATTCAATTGTAAGGTTAAAGTATAGAATAGGTACAAAACACCCTCCCCTCCCCATGTTTAGAATTTTTTTTAAAAATAATAACGTTATTATTTCAGCACGGATCAATAAATGCACTAGTACACCAAAAATCGTTCGGCAGCGCGCCTGTTATATAAAAAAAAGTACATAAACCGGGTTTGTATTACTGTACACATAGATTCGAAAAAGTTGTCAAAAAACAAATATATAACAAATAAATGTTATCAAAGGCAAGATAAGTTACTTTTCTACCTAACTGGATATATTTTTCGTGTTTTTATTCAATGTAACATGCTTATTCAGCTCGAAAAGCATACAGTGTTTACCGATGTATTGGAAAATTCAAAATGGCGCCCGACTTTCTCTTTAACACGGTAAGTTTGAGAAAAGGTGTTATAAATAATAGACTATACAAAATACTGTCAGCCATTCGCTCAATATATATTACCGTGACATAAGTTGAAATATATTCGGTGTTTTTTAATAGTATTTTGTCTAGTTTTTTGACAGCTTTTTCGAATCTATGTGTACAATAATACAAACCTCATAAACCAATAAAATTCAAGTAATACTTGCTTTTTGTTCGACAATCTGATTTCGAATCGTTTTTCAGCTTTAAAATCAAACAAAATAAAATATAATTTTAACGAGTTGATGCACGGCTGGAAATTCAAGTTTTTCAAGATGGCGACCGGAAAAACAGGTTCGCAGAAAACTAGAACGTACGAAAATTAAATAAAACACTTTACAACAGAATGGACATTTGTAACATTTTGCCGAATATTAAAAAATAGTTTGTTTTTTTTTTTTATTATAGGCAATCATTCATATTCAATCATTCGAGTTTTTGCTTCGTACCAGTTGATAGGAAGGAGACGTTGAAAGTCGATTTCGCATCCCTATTGAAAAATAAGTTCCACGAGTGATTGTTGGTTTCATTTCAGTATTGGATTTAAAAGTATTTTTTTTTTTTTTTAGATTAGGTCCACCTACACAATTTTCTTTTAAATGACAACCTAACAGGTTTTCGACTATGCTGAATACAGAAATCGCATTAAAATTTTGCAGAAATAAGTAATTATCGAGATATAAAAAATTGTTTTATGCATTTTATTCTTCTTCTTTTTTTTTTTTTTTAATTACATTTTCACCCCAAACAAATCACATTGCCACTTTGGTGTAGGGGGCTACTATCAGGGGAAACAACTACTGAGGTACTATGTAGGGATTTGGGCGGCAAGATGTTGGTTCACGTTGCACTTGAACTTCTGCATGTCAGTACAGTTGGGGAAGCAGTGACCTGGAATGGAATTCCAAAGTCTAGCGGTTCTGGGGAAGAAACTACTGGAGTAGAAAGATCTTTTACATCTAGGGATCTCTACAGAGTGGGGGTGACATTTTGCAGCTTGTCGGGTCTGTCGAGGGTGTTCACGTCATGGGGCACAAGTGCTGCAGTTAATCAGAGCATTCACCATTAAAATACTTGTAGAACAGGCAGAGGGATGCAACGTTCCGTTGACGGGAACGAGGCTGAAGCTTGGATGCCAGTTTAGGGCCTATCAGATTGGCGACTCTCTTTTGAATCTTGTCTAGAAGCGAGAAACTAGTAGCCGATGCACCAGCCCAAATATGACTGCAATACTCCATACATGGGCAAATGGTTGCCTTATAGAGGTACAGGATACTTTCGGGTGTTAGTAGTTTTCTAGTACAGTAGAGAGAGCCCACCTTCTTTGCAGTGGCCCTGGCAATTCCCTCGATGTAATTGTTCCAACTCATGTTTCCTGTGAACGTTAGGCCAAGGAGCTTTAAAGAGTCGTTGGCCATTGCTATAGGTGGTAGAGAAGGTTTATTGTAATTATTGAATGAAACTAGTATAGTTTTGGCGGCATTGAACGTGACCATCCATTTTTGTCCACATTCCACTACTGATTGGAGGTCATCCTCTAGTGTTTCTGCCATTTCTTTAGATATATGTGCATTTATTTTCCTGTCGTGCCTGTTATAGAGTGTGGTGTCATCAGCATATACACCCATCTCAGAGGCAATTTTGGCGGGGAGGTCATTTATGAATATCAGGAACAGTAGAGGTTCAAGGATAAACCCCTGGGGCACTCCTGCATTTATATCATATTGTGTAGATGTACGACCGTCGAGGACAACCTGGATTTTTCTCTTATCTAAGAAGGATTTAATTATGTTAAGTATTCTACCAGTGATACCGTATGATCTAATCTTCCTGGGGAGACCCTCATGCCATACCCTGTCAAAAGCCTTGGATATATCTAGAGCTACCGCTCTGCCCTCCTCCGTCTTGTCCAGTGAATGGTATATATGTTCAGAGATTACAGTTAGGATGTCTGCTGTGGAACGGGCTTGTCTAAATCCATATTGTTTGTCAGTCAGAAGTTTAGCATCTGTAAGGTGATGGACTAGAGCATGGTTAATTAAGGTCTCAAATATTTTGGCAAAAAGTGGGAGGAGGCTAATGGGGCGATAATTTACTGGGTCAGTTCTTTCGCCAGAATTCTTGAATACTGGTACCACAGAAGCAGTTTTCCAACAGCCCAGAAAGCAAGATTCATTAAGGCATTTGTTGTAGAGTTTGGAGAGAACTGGAGCTACTTCGGCTGGGCACTTTTTTAATAGCACAGCTGAGATGAGATCGGGTCCACATGGATTTGAAGTGTAAAGGTTTTTTTATGATAGTATGCACCTGAGCAGGGGTGATTTTCAGATCGTCTAGCGTGGTGTCTGTCTGCATAGGACATTCAGGTAGCGGGTGGTTGGAAGGGTCCAGTGTTGAGTTTGAGGCAAACCTACTGGCAAGCATGTTAGCCTTTTCGGTTGCTGAGCAAACAACCTCATGATTGTTGGTTAGTGGGGGAATTATTGATTGCCCATTATTTACTACACTGTTGTAGATTTTCCAGACGTCTAGAGTTCCTAATTTTTGTGCTTCGATGCGTTTTTTAATGGTTTCCGTAAATTCTTTCTTAGCTGTCGTTATTTCTTTCTTAATGTTACTTCTAGCTTTTATGTACTTCTGTCTGTTTGAACTGGACTTATGTCGGTTAAATCTGCGGTATGCCTGCTGCCTTTGAGCAATGGCAGTTGCGCAAGTCGAAGTAAACCATTGGGTCGAGTGGGGCTTGCTATAGAATTTCCACATGGGAACATGCGCTCCAATTGCAGTTTTGAACCATTCAGTGGTCTCGTTTGCACACTGTTCAGCAGGAAGAGAAAAATATATCCCCATGGGACGTCTCTAATAAGATCTCTGATGGCTTCCCAGTAAGCCTTTTTATAATATCTCGTTGTTTTGATCACTGGCTCTTCAGTTTTGGCTCTAGAGTTTAGGGCGATTTCAACCATTATCACTGCATGATCAGCGTTCCCAAGTGGGCTGTCAGCTTCCGTTATACAATCATCAGGAACTGTGGTCAAAAACAGATCCAAAAGTGATGCGTGTTGTTCTTCCTGGTCAGGAAAACGAGTTGGAAAAGTAACAATTTGTGATAGGGAGTGCGATATAGAGAAGCTATGAGTTGTGCTGCCCGCTGCATCTGTGTAAGTAGAGAATCCAAGCCAGTTTTTGTGATGGACATTAAAGTCACCAAATACATGTACTTGGGCGGTAATGTCGAGGGAGTGTGCTGTTGGCGGCCATCTTTGTTATGCGCGTAGATTTTTTATAGCGCGCACGTTATTTTTATAATTTACTTTTTGAAAATGTCTATTAAAATTTTAATAATTAATTTATGTACCAAAGTTTGGGTTTGTATTACTGTACAGTACACATAGATTCGAAAAAGCTGTCAAAAAACAAATATATAACAAATAAATGTTATCAAAGGCAAGATAAGTTACTTTTCTGCCAAACTGGATATATTTTTTGTGTTTTTATTCAATGTAACATGTTTATTCAGCTCGAAAAACATGCAGTGTTTACCGATGTATGTATTAGAAAATTCAAAATGGAGCCCGACTCTCTCTTTAACACGGTAAGTTTGGGAAAAGGTGTTATAAATAATAAACTAGACAAAATACTATTAAGAAACCACCGAATATATGTCAACTTATGTTATGGTAACATATATTGAGCGAATTTCTAACAGTATTTTGTCTAGTTTATTATTTATAACACCTTTTCCCAAACTTACCGTGTTAAAGAGAGAGTCGGGCGCCATTTTGAATTTTCCAATACATCGGTAACCACTGCATGTTTTTCGAGCTGAATAAACATGTTACATTGAATAAAAACACAAAAAATATATCCAGTTTGGTAGAAAAGTAACTTATCTTGCCTTTGATAACATTTATTTGTTATATATTTGTTTTTTGACAACTTTTTCGAATCTATGTGTAATACAAAACCCAAAGTTTTATATACCACAAATTGAAGATAAAAGATCAATAAATAATATATTGTAATTTAAAACAAACAAAAAGGAATAGTTTTTTGGAAATTTACCTGTAAAGTCTAAAGTGTAAAACCATTTTTTTTTTTAAACCACGTTGATTTTTTTTAAGTGGAAGCTTATCTTATGCTTAGAATGTCAAGTAAATATGGGATGCTTACAACATATAAAGTTTTCTTCTTTTTAGATATAAAAAAAAACAAAAAAATGAGTCGATAAAGAAGTATTAAAATATATCAATCAAAAACTCATGTATTTCATTAAGAGAATAAAAAAATGTAAAAAATCGGTCGACTGTTTTTTTTTTTTTTTTTTTTTTTTTTTAAGAATAAGAATATAAGTGAATAATTTCCGTTTTTTTGAGTACGGAAGACCGAAATACTAAATTTGGTTTACAGCTCGCATTAAAAAGACATATAAATTATGTCCCTTCTATGCGCTTGATGATAAAGGCGAATAAAATCAGACTTGTCTCCCTTTATTTGAACAGTTTAAAAAAATGTGAGTTCGCTTTTGTTTTTAATCCTTGTTTAAAAAAATATTTTATTAAAAAGGACATGGAATATAAGTATAAATATCGATAAATTCTTAACAATGAACAATTGAACTACTCATCGAATACTAGTTTTTATAGTTAAGTAATTTTTTGGAATTTATATATACATATATATTATAACTGAATGAAGTAAAATTTCGTTGTTTTTTTTTTTAATCCTTTTTAAGGAAAACCGATTTAAAAAAACAAAACAAATATTGCATAATTTGCTATTATACCTGGTATTTTTGATCTTTGCTCCTTTAATTAAAAAAAAATTAAGGTTTGAATTACATTTTTCAAGAAGGTATAAGCTTCGAAACAGTAAGTATAAATATTCCATCGTTTACCGCAAATTTTTATTGACGATTTCTAACACAGTGCTACACTCTCATCAATCCCTACATATGCAAGAATAAACTTAATTTTTATATGTAAAAATCAATGTTAATAGTTAAAAGTTAGTACGAATGGATAAACTAAAAGCATTAACAAAATATTACAAAACATTTAGTAAGAAAGTAAACGAAATAGTATTTCGTTCTGACTAAAATAATACAAAGCAAATACATATTTTCTGGTAATAATATATACTCCTTCAATTGGTTTGTGTATGTATTTATATTCATATTAAAAACCCTCTTTTCTATTAGTATTTATTTGCTTTCCCACCAAAGCAAAATGTGACACAAGGTCGTTTTTAATGTGGGCTTAAACCAGCTCCCCGAAAAAAAGGCAAAAGGGGCACTCTGGGTGGGACCAAAAATAATAATTGTCCCAGTATAGAACGTTTCCCCTCCATTGACAGGGACAAATTACCTTAAGTGCAGCATCTGCAGAACAGATACTACACTTTGAGATATTAATTTTTTTATTCACAGGAAAAAAATAAAATTGGAAAAATGAACAAAATATTTAGACACAAGGCCAACTCAAAAAGAAGGGGGGGCATGGTGAGGTTGGTTGATCCATCTCGTCTTTATTGGAAATTTTAACAGATTTCTCTCTTGGCCAGCATCTTTTATCATGGTTACCCTTTTAACTTTGTATTTATGGGTGAAGGTGTGGGGAGGAGGGGTTGTTCCTACTTAAACCCAATTTTAAAACATTTTTTAATCATATCAAAAAATACAAAAAAGATAACAATATTAATAAAATTGCATTTGTGTCGAGGGACATTAAAAAAAAACAGGTTTGTAAAGCCCTCCACACCTTGTCTGAAATGCTAGACCACCCGTTTCACTCTGGTTTGTAAAGGAACCAGGGTTTTGTGGGCAGCCTCTAAATGGAGGGGGTGGGCCAAAAGAAAAAATTGTTGTTTTTGGAGGTTGGGGGTTTGGAGGCTTTCTAATAAGGGAAACAAGATTTATTCGGCTGGCTGAGAGGCTGAAGGAAGTAAAATTGGAAAGGGGCATGGGTCTGATGGAAACCCCAGAACCGCGCGCTCTACACCTAGTCCGGGAACACGTATTCAAATTTGGCCCCTCTTCGTACACACAGACTTGCTACCTGTATCCATCTTCTTTCAAAAGCCACGCGATGCAGCCTTCTTCTGACACATCTGATCTTTACCCGTAGTTGGTGTTTAAAGAAAGTGATCAAATCCTGATCAGAAAAAGGCAGCAACCCCTGGCCATCTTGCAGTTTCGACATCCAAATCACCATTCTTGCCACGGCCAGGATTGCAATAAAGACCATTTGTCTCTCCTGGTCCCACGGCAGCCTCACGTTGTCCACTAATCAGGCAAGGATACTCGGGGTCGATGCAAGCCATCCCCTCGCCAACATACGACCAGTACTGGCAAAGTTCGCAGCAATTGAAAAATGCATGATCAGTTGTTTCTGTGGCCATCGTCTCACAACTTAAACCCTCCCACACAATGTGAGATATCAAAAACAACACAGAAATTTCTGTTGATTTTCTACGACCATATCACGGAAGAGCCGCTGTTGTTGCAAACGTCCCAAAACGTCAAGCCCATCTTAAACCCACTGATTTCTGGGAATGTTCAACCAGATGTGCAAATTCCTCTCAAAGTTGACAAAGGCAACGAAACACTTATGCTATCTAGTGAGTAAAAACGTCTTCCTCTGGTAAGTGACACAAAACAATGCATTCATGTAATCAAGTCAACATTGGGCGCAGCCCCATGTGCTGTCATTATACAGCCCATGGAGAAAAAACAGTATAAGCGGATGCATAATCTGGGAGTTGTAGTCTTACAAATGCAAGTCGATAATAACATGCACTTTTTGCGTATGCATCCTCATCCATATGCATCTTCATCAGGACAGAAACCGAAATACGCTATGCCCGGATTAAACAGGAAGCCGATGCAATAACATGGGCATTAGATAGATTCGTAGACTACACCATTGGCCTAACTTCCAAGCCACTCATATCACCTATTTGTGCATCACAGTATTAATGCTGAAGTCCCTTAGGGTTCCATCCTGGGCCCAACTCTCTTCCTGGTTTACATTAATGATCTTCTAAATCACATCCTTGCATCATTCATAGACATTTATGCTGATTACACTAGCATCCATAGTATCACATCTAAGACTGTAAACAACCAAGTTCTTTCCGATTCTCTCTCCACTGATCTTGAGAACATGGTACAATGGGGAAAGGAGTGGCTGGTTACTTTTAATGTATCTAAAACCAAGCTTCTACTTTTACATCATCAACTGTCTGATCCCCATCTGGCATCCATTGAAATGGATGGCTCTCGTCTTGGAGAGGCTCCATGTTCTGACAAGCTTCTAGGATTGACATTTACTCCTGATCTGAAATGGAACACGCACATCAAATCTGTTTCCAAGATTGCTGAAAAAATGGTGGAATCCTTGTACCACTCAAGTAGATATCTCATTCCTAATGCAATTCTCTATCTATATAAAAGCCAAGTATTTCCAAGGATGAAGTACTGCTACCACATCTGGGCAGGAGCTGCTAAAAACAGCTTATCCTGCCTTGACAGAGTACAAAATAGACTTCGTAGCTTAGTGGGGGATACCCTTTTCTTTTCCCTGCAACCTCTCTCCCACAGAAGAGACGTTGAGAGCTTGTTTTATCGTTACTTCCATGGCAAGTGCTCGTCTGAGCTCCAATCTCTGGTCTTCCCTCGCCAATCTTTCACAAAAAACACCCGTCTAGCTGAAACAACTGTCAATAATTTTCCCCACTCTTTATCTGTGCCTAAATCAAAGCGTAGATTCCATGAACAAAGTTTCTTTCTTAGAAGTGCACGCTTGTGGAACTCTCTTCCAATTGCCTGTTTCCCACCTGACTACAACTTGGATGTCTTCAAGTCCAACAGAAACAAATTCCTGATAAACCGCCCCCTAAGTAATCCAATTTATCAAATCTCCATTACTAATGATTACTACGATATTATCCCATTGATTACTGTGCAAGCAATAACCCTTATACTCGAGTGGCCTCTGGGCCTTGATAAGTGGTGATCCCCATGTAAAAAAAAATGACACAAACAGTGCATTCAATGCAATCAAGTCAACCTTGGGTGCTGTCATTATACAGCCGATGGAGAGAAAAAAACAGTATCAGCAGATGCATCATTTCATGGTCTGTGAGCTGTCCTGTTACAAATACAAGACAACAACATGCACCTCTTGCATATGCGTCATCATCATGACCAAAACTGAAACACGCTATGCACGGATTAAAAAGGAAGCCCATGCAATGACATGCGCATAAGATAGATTCGTAGGCTACACCATTGTAGGTTTAAACTTACGACAAGCCACTCGTATCATCTACTGGGGGACAAAAGCCAGCAGTGAACTACCAGCAAGAATATAGCAATTCCGCATATGCCTAATGCATTATGACTATACTTTTCACCATGTTCAAGACACAGAGCTAAACACAATAGATGTCCTATCAAGAACCACCATAGACAAAGGCGAAAGCGAACAAGATCGAAATCTCAAAAAAGACTCCTCAGCATTTGTGCATGCCATAATGATCTCAATACCCTCTACGATAAACGCTTAAAACAACTGACTATTAGCACCCAAGTCAATGCATATGGAAATATATCTCTAACTGCATTAGAACCTGGAACCAAATATGCCTCCTTGGAATTTATCGTTCGCATTTGAATGGGGCTTCCAGCACGTCCAAAGTGGTCCACTTTATTCACAAAGCAATGGACCAGCTGACGTCTGCATAAAAACCATAATGGACCTGTTGAAAAAGTGGAAGACTCATAGTTCACATATAGAACAACCACAATAGACTGCTCATGGGAAGACGACTTGGAACCAACATTCCAACCCATTCAAACCTGCTCAGCCCGAGAAGGCTTTACGTAGATGCATTCCTCAGAAGAGACAACAGGCGAAAATTCAACAGCTGCACACACACACACACACACACACACACACACACACACACACACACACACACACTACATTTGACACAAAGGAAAAGAGTTATCAGAATTATCCAGACTGAATAAGAGATGAAAATGATGAGAGCCCGGAATGCACCGTAATCAATGAAAGCTCAACTGCTCCCGCCCTTACCCTTTGCAAACTAGTGAGAAAATCATCCAACGAAATCGCTGGTACATCACATCATAGTAAAAAAAAAAAAAAAATACAAAGAAGTGTAAGCGAGCTGGCAAACAACTAAATTCAAAACCCTTCTCAAACATCCACAACTACACAAAACCACCCCCTCACAACACTTTCCGACCCTCATAGAGAGGCAATGACTAAATCCGGACAGATGTCAAAACCACACATCAAACTGCATATTAAAAAACGGCCATGAAATCTCCCATACACTAATTAAATATAAAAAGAAAAAGAGAATACGTTGTATTCAACTGACGGCAATCCACTCAAAGTGGCGTCCCCTGAATGTCGTCACTCCCATCTCTATAATAAAGGAGGCGCCAGCCGCCATCTTGATCATAACCTATACAGTATCTTCGTGTTTATTCAAGCTTACTAAGAAAACATCGTTAAACAAAGTTTTCTTCTTCATTTTTTTTTCTAATTTGATTCTCAGAATTTTAATGTAAGCATTTTAGCACTTTGTCTAAGACACAACTACTGAACAACTTACGGCCCATTCTGCTACCCTGTCCCTCAAAAAGAAGGAGGTAATACTGGGGAGTAAGTCATTATGACAACGAAACAGAGAATACAGTTTTAATTTAACTTGAAGAATAGATTTGTTTCGATTCGGCAAAGTTAGAAACAAGGTCATTTCATAGTAATAGGTGCGTGCAATGCTTAAAATGTATTAATATTTTGACCCCTCCCTTTACTTAAAAATTGACCAAAACTCACGTAATTAACCAATTTCCATGAAATTTTCAGTATTTATCAAATAATGATCATGGAACAAAATGAACTCATTATTTTTATTTACATCTTAGAGGAAATGTATTATTTCGGTTAAACAAAATATACATTTACTAAAGTTATAGTTTTCAGTAGTAGAAAAAAAATGCATGAATTTATTTTTGTTTTTTTTTATGAAAATAAAGCATCGTAAATTATAACAATAAAAAAAATTACAGAAAGATTACGATAAAAGCCCCTAAAGTCCGTATTAATGAATTCGATATAACTCGAAGAAAAATTAATTTTTCAAACTACCGATATTATCATTGAATTAAGCATTGTTTATTTAATATTTTCACACAAAACAATTATAATTGCAAACAATATTTCTACTTTTTTTTTTTTTTTAGATTACAGGTTTCGCATAATTTTTATATGCAAGATTTTAATATTTTCCTTGCTTGGATGAATATGAAACTTTCGACGTAACATAATTTTTATATGTAAGATTTTAATATTTTCCTTGCTTGCATGAATGAGAAACTTTCGACGTAACATATTTTTTATATAATCTTGAGAAAAAAAAAATTTAAAAGCAGGAACATAGAAAAATAATTAATTAAAAAATGGTCAAAATTATATAAACGCTCAGGATAGGAATGCACTGCAACTGCACGTCTGCGGAAAAATAAAACCAGCACCCCCACCTCCCTTTTAATTACATGGCGTCATTTATAGACAGTTTTTCGCCTGTTTAAGATTTGGGGCTTCCGTATAACCGATGCTTAGAAAAAAAAATTTTTGTACAAACAAGTTTTTTTTTTTTTTTTTTAATTCAATATCTTAGGACTTTACTTGAAATAGACCCAGAAAACTAATATTGATTTTTTTTAACGGATTTTTACAATGAATTTATTTAACTTCAAACTTTAGCCAAATTAGTTAGCTCGCCATGTAAACATTTTTCCTAATTTTTTTTTTTTTTTCACGTGTACAAATATTTTTTTCTTTTGGGAAATTAACTTTAATCTTTAATCTTTAATCTTTCAAATACAATGAAAAAGTAGTCGGAAACGTTAAGAGAAATTATGATAAATCGGCTTTCAAAACTGTGTCCCCCCCCCTATTTTTATTCATCCATTTTTACCCGGACATACATAGTGAGAACTCTAGGGACTGCCGAACGATTGTGAAGATTGGACCGCATGTTTCCATAACGTCAGATTTGTGTTAACTATACGAACTATGGAAAAGCAGAAGCGACTTAATGATTTTTTAAAACCCTTGTTCATCTTCTTCAAACTGCAACTAATAATTAATCTTTGTTCTAATTTTGTTAGGTTTTAATATTTACACAGTTTAATGATTAATAATATTATAAACATTTGTATATTAAATATGAAATACGGTTTTACTGAATGTTCGTTTGGTTAGCTACGGGGTTCCATATTTTGTTCGATAAAAAGAGACAAACAAAATATGAGAGGGGCTACAAAATACTTAATATTTGTGCAATAATATTTTCAAATTGTTTTTAATCTGGCGATAAAATTGCTGACAAGAATCATGTATATATGAAAACTTAATATTTAAAAAATATTTAAGCACAATTAATTAAAAATCTATGTTGTAACGGAACATTTTGAAATAATGGAATTTTAATCGTTTTAATCTTTTAAAAATTAATTAATGTTTACGAAGTTTCTTTTTCTTGGCAATTCAACTGATATGTATTAATTCGAAAAAACGCTATTTTAAAAACAACAACAACATAATAATAATATTAAGTTTATATCAATTTTTAATTGCAACTTCAAGGTAAATTTTTGTTCAGTATGTGTACTTAAATTAAATTTTTATTTTTTTTACTTGAACTCTTATGTTTAATAATAAATAGAAATTTCGATAGATTAAAATATATTTTGTTCGAATTACAGGGCTTACAACATGGCCGCCAGAAGAGTCACGTGATCCGGTTGATCCAAAACATGAATCGCTGTATTACGAAACCGGAAAACGTAAATTTAAAGCAAACTATTCGCAGTTTTTT
Source organism: Euprymna scolopes (assembly GCF_053919585.1). Lineage (NCBI taxonomy): Eukaryota > Metazoa > Mollusca > Cephalopoda > Sepiida > Sepiolidae > Euprymna > Euprymna scolopes. Next base: position 144,179,600 of record NC_136500.1, on the reverse strand, counting down.
GTTGAGGGTATCAAAAATTCCGCCTAAAATTCTGATACACCTAGTCGACCACTTGTTTGTTCTGAATAAAATACTTTTTATAAACACTGTTTTAACTAAAAACAACCTAAGATTGTTTCTCAAAGTTTGCCTATTTTTATAACAACATTATATCAACAAAAAATTAAATACAAACAAATTGTGATTGTTTGTCAAAGTTTGCCTTCAAGGCTGCGTTTTCCATTTGCACGATTCATGTTTTGGATCAACCGGATCACGTGACTCTTCTGGCGGCCATGTTGTAAGCCCTAACGGTATTTTTGGAGATTACCCACGATTTTGAAGATATGCGCAATTACTAAATATGGCAGAGATAAGCTCAAGCATTTAACGTTTAGCATTGATTGCCCAGTCAGCGGCAATCTCACACTCAAACTGAGTACGTAAAAGATTACAAAATTGCCTTCCACACTTTTCCTTTTTCCGGTCAGGACAACACACACCGAGCTTACTCCTTCCACAGATTTACCCTTCCCACCCCCATTATAACTTCTCTTTAAAGACTTACTCCCGGGTTTCTGGCTCTGTAATTTGACGAGAAACTGAACATTCCAACATTTTCACATATAGTTTCTTTCCTTTGTGGGAGTCGCCTAGCCTATTTTTTTTGGGGGGGGGGGAACTGACTTCCTCCACAAATAATAAAAATAAAAATAAGAAATCTTATGTGCAACACAAACGGAGGTTTATTTCTGGAATAGAAATAACAAACAATAACAAGTTAAAACATAGTTCTCAATATTTCAGAGTTCTTTTTTTTGAGTTCATATGAAAGGTGGAGAGTCTCTTTTTTGTGTTCTTTGAATGTTCCAATATATAACATAGACAATATTAATGTTCGTCTGTTAAAAGAGAGTATTAATGCGCGGAGCAGTGGAAATGAAATAATTGATGTTTGCACGCGTGGTAAGTCCTAATGAGAAAGCGTTGAATGAGTCGGAAGAGTTTAAAGAGACGAAAGAATGCTCGAAAGGCTAAAAGACTAAAGAGATAGATTTTGTGTTTGTGCATGTTTATATTTGGTTTGATTGGCTCCAAACGAGCTCTAGAAAATCAGTTTTAAAATGTGTCCTAGGAGGAATTCCATTGGACGGAAGACATCACATGGGGTGCTTTCAACTATGTACGCACCTTTGGTATATAAAGGTCACGCCGGAATTTGCGTGGGTGTCATTTTTCATTTTTTTAACGCACCGAAACGATCAATTGCACTGCGCGCCTAAATTGTATTTAACGATTTTAAATTTGAATATTAAACTGTGCCAACTGGCACAAATACTCCCCCCAGATTGGAAAAAAAAAATTTTTTTTAATATGTAATGTATTCCTTGAAATGTTTCGGCCAGTGGACTTTCCTACCCGTTTTTGTCGTGGGTTTGGTGTCCTCGTCATTTTCTGCTGGTCTCCCATGTTCTAAGGGAATTTGTTCTGGTGGGGAAATTGTCTGAGGGTATTCCTCAATGTATGCTGGTTTAATTCGGTCGATCGCGATGTTGTCTTTCCTGTCTTTCCGTTGGACAGTAAAATATTTTTCACTTCTGTCCAAAACTTGGTATGGTCCAGTGTAATTTGGACAAAATGGCTTTTTGACTGTATCATTCCTAATAAATACATATTTGCATGTGTGAAGGTCATTCGGTATATATGTTTGTTTGTCAGCCCTCCTGGTGGGGGTAAATTTGAGAGAAGACATTTTGTTCTTTAATTCCGTCACAAATGTAGCCGTGGGTGAAATATCTGTGTATGCATTAAAATACTGTCCAGGTAATGTGACTACGGATCCAAAAACTAGCTCTGCTGGTGTGCTTTGTAAGTCTTCTTTTATTGTGTTTCGGATCATTAATAGGATTAATGGTAAATTATCTGACCAGTCCGCGTTGTTAAGACTCGTGGCAAAAGAAGTTTTTAGCTGTCTGTGAAAGCGTTTGACGAGGCCGTTTGAGCAAGGGTGATAAACAGTAGTCTTTATGTGGGTTGTTCCCAACAATTGGTTGAACTCTGCGAAGAGTTTCGATTGAAATTGCGAACCTCTGTTCGTTGTGAGTATTGACGGTACTCCAAAAATTGCTATCCAGTCTTTTAGTATTGTTCCAGCTACTGTCCCTGCCGATGTGTCTTTCACGGGTATGGCTGTTGGCCATCTGCTGAACCTGTCGACTATGGTGAGAATGTGGGTGTGTCCTTTTGAGGGCGGTAATGGCCCCACCAAGTCAACATGGATATTGGTGAACCTGGCATCAGCGCACTGAAAGTGCCCACAGCGGTGACTTCGTGTGCCTGTGTATTTTATTTTTCTGACAGGATACACACGTCTTGGTCCAATTTCGAATATCTGCATTCATATTCGGCCAAACAAAGCGGTCTGTTATTATTTTTACGGTGGCTCGTTTGCCTGGATGCAACATATTGTGAAAATGTAGAAAAACATGTCGTCTGATGCTTGGCGGTATGTATGGACGCGGTTGTTCTTTTGCTGTATCACAATAAAGTGTTGTTACACTAAAAGGTACGGGCATTTCCTTCAGTTGCAAAGACGTTTTCTGTTGTACGTCAGTGAGTGTAAATTTGAATATTAAACTGTGCCAACTGGCACAAATACTCCCCCTAGATTGGAAAAAAAAAATTTTTTTTCTTGTCCGTCTTCTGTTCTTGTGCAATTAATTCCATAGTTAACGAACTGGAATTTAGTGAAGTTATTGCAGCTCGTGATAATGCGTCCGCCACAATGTTTTCTTGCCCCTTGACGTATCTGATGTCTGTGGAATATTGGGCAATATAATCAAGGTGTCTGATTTCTCTTGGACCATATTTATCTACATGCGTATGCAGTGCATATGTTAACGGTTTATGGTCAGTGTAAATACAGAAGTTTCTTCCTTCTAACAGATGTCTAAAATGTTTAATTGACAAATAAATTGCTAATAGTTCCCTTGAAAAGGTACTGTACTTTGTCTGTGTCTTGCTCAGTTTGGCTGAGAAAAACGATATAGGGGTCATTGTATCCCCTGTCAGTTGATGTATAACTGCTCCTACAGCTATGTCTGACGCGTCTGTTGTAAGTGTAAGCTTCGATTCTTCGCTGTCCTTAATATAATTCAATTTTGTGAAATTGACTAAGGCAGTTTTAGCTTGATGGAAAGCTTTTAAAGCTGATCCGTCCAGTTTTAATTGTTGGTTTTTCGTTTTGTTCTTCAATAATGACGTTAACGGTGCAAGGATTGTGGAACAGTTGGGTAAAAATCGTCTGTAGTAATTAATTATACCTATGAAGCGACGAACTTGTCTAACAGACGTAGGTTGTGGAAAATCCGTAATGGCGCTTACTTTTTCGGGTAATGGTGATATACCATCCTTATCAATTGAATGTCCAAGGAAGTTTACTTCTTGCTGACTGAAAATACATTGTCCAAATTTATTTTTAAACCGTAATGGGACAGTTTTTGAAAAACTTGTTCCAAGTGTTGTTTATGTTCGTCGAGGTTTCTACTAGCAATTAGGACATCGTCCACGTAAGCGAATACGAATGGAAGGTCCCTAAAAACCTCGTCTATTAACCTTTGGAAGGTTTGACAAGCGTTCCTAAGTCCGAATAGCATTCTGACGAATTCGTAAAGTCCAAATGGTGTGGTCAGTGCTGTTTTGTGGATATCTTCATCCGCCACCAGTATTTGGTAATACGCTTTTACTAAATCCAGTTTGAAAAATACCGTGGCATTTTGCAGTCCGATTGCAAAATCGTGAATGTGTGGGATAGGGTATCTATCCGGTACAGTTTGTGTCTTTAATCTCCTGAAATCGCCGCATGGACGCCATGTTGTCGCGTCTGCTTTCTGTATCATGTGTAGAGAGATGACCACGCACTTTTGGAAGGTCGGATAATTCCTTGTTGCAACATGCGTTGAAATTCGTCTTTTGCGATCTTGTACTTATCCGGCTTCAGACGTCTGGGGGTGGCGTAGACTGGTTGTCTATTCGTTTTAATATAATGCTTTGCATTATGTTTAATATTATCCGTGACTTTGAATGGCTGAGTAAGTTGTGGGTATTTTTGAAACAGCCGACGAATGTACGTCTCTTCAGGTAAGGCAGAACTAATCCCAGTAGACTGGTATCTTGTGGTGATACCTTTAATTACGATTTTTGTTTGGTTATCAGTCAATGTGCGACTAGTCATGTCTACCAATAGATTAAACCGTGCTAGGAAATCTGCTCCTAATATTGGTGTAGTCACGTTGGCTATGGTAAAAATCCACGGAAATGTGCGGCGCAGGCCGAGATTGACGTCTAAATATTTTTCACCGTATGTCGGTATTTGTGTGCCATTAGCTGCTTGGAGGTGGTAAGGCTGTGGAATAGCTTTTTGTTTACGTAGAGGTGGTATCACGCTGATTTCAGCTCCAGTGTCTATTAAGAAATTATATCCATGATTATTATCACGAATAAAAAATAAACGACCTTTAGTGGAAAATCCAGCGACAGTCGTCGTCTCTACTGGCCGGAATATTCGTTTCCCTGATTCCTGTTTTTAAAAGAACAAGGATAAGTGCAACGCCGAGCTTGTGTGCCGAATTTTTTTTGGTAAAAACAGATTTCGTTCGCTCGTTCCCGTGTGTTGCTTCGACCTCTACTAAGACTTCGTTTTCGGTAGTCCGATCGTTTATTAAATGAGTAACGATGGTTTATTTGCATTAATTCCTGCACTTGTCGAGTGAGATTTTCGACTGTCATTTTTAGTCCCAATATATCGTCGTCGCACGTCTGTTTCTGCTGTGCTTGTGCTGAGTTTACTTTGCGGTGCCTCAGATTTTCATGGATTCGATCTGCCATATCGGCGAGTTTTTCAATATTTGTCTCTTCCGTTGTGGGTGCTAGGATTTGTACTGTTGTGTCTGGAAGTTTATCCAGCCACAGACTTCTCATTATATTTTCGGACATTTTGTTGTCCCCTAGCAATGTACGCATGTATCGCAAAAGTTGTGACGGGGTGCGATCTCCCAATCCTACTTGGGTGAAAAGATTGCGTAACCTTGTTTCGTTTGAAAAGCCTGTCCGTCGTAAGATGGCCTTCTTAAGTTCGTCATATGGGTTGTCTTCAGGCACATTCTCCAATAAATCCGCCACCTCTTCGACGACGTCTGCCGGGAGTTTTTCCACCAAGTAACAGTATTTGGTTCGTTGAGACGTTATCCGCTTTGCGTCGAAAAGGGCCTGGATTTGGATAAACCAGGTCTTTATGTTGGTAGGATTAAATGCTGGTATATTTACCGTTAACGTTGCCAGAGGTTTTTTAACACAGAAAGGTTCCATGTTTGTTTTCTTCGCTTGAAAGTGATTTCAAAGCCTTTAAACTGTCAACTGACTTTTTCCGATGACGCGGAGCTTGAAATTGTGGTCGAAAAAAAATTGTCGCTTTTTCCGCTGAGTCATGGTTGTTTAATAGTTTATAAGATTCCGTTGTGCATATGATTTCTGCGTCGGGTCACCAACTTGTGGGGGTCGCCTGGCCTATTTTTTTTTTTTGGGGGGGGGGAACTGACTTCCTCCACAAATAATAAAAATAAAAATAAGAAATCTTATGTGCAACACAAACGGAGGTTTATTTCTGGAATAGAAATAACAAACAATAACAAGTTAAAACATAGTTCTCAATATTTCAGAGTTCTTTTTTTTTAGTTCATATGAAAGGTGGAGAGTCTCTTTTTTGTGTTCTTTGAATGTTCCAATATGTAACATAGACAATATTAATGTTCGTCTGTTAAAAGAGAGTATTAATGCGCGGAGCAGTGGAAATGAAATAATTGATGTTTGCATGCGTTGTAAGTCCTAATGAGAAAGCGTTGAATGAGTCGGAAGAGTTTAAAGAGACGAAAGAATGCTCGAAAGGCTAAAAGACTAAAGAGATAGATTTTGTGTTTGTGCATGTTTATATTTGGTTTGATTGGCTCCAAACGAGCTCTAGAAAATCAGTTTTAAAATGTGTCCTAGGAGGAATTCCATTGGACGGAAGACATCACATGGGGTGCTTTCAACTACGTACGCACCTTTGGTATATAAAGGTCACGCCGGAATTTGCGTGGGTGTCATTTTTCATTTTTTTAACGCACCGAAACAATCAATTGCACTGCGCGCCTAAATTGTATTTAACGATTTTAAATTTGAATATTAAACTGTGCCAACTGGCACACCTTACAAACAAAACGTTTATCCTATCGTTCATCTATGAACTCTTCTCTTTTTTCTACGAACAGAAAAAAATAATCAGTTTAGTCTAAATAAAACGACTTAATGAAGCTAGATTTTATATAAGAAATAGACGGTCGACTTATTATAAATAGATGTTTGTTATAATTACGACAAGCGTATGGTAGCAAGAAAAACGTGAACACGGAGATTGTGTATATACATATATATATGCATATATTTATTCTCGACAAACGAGATGTATGAAGAAAAAAGAAAAAAAAAAGAAAAAGAAATGATCTTTCGTATTTACTCGAAGTTCTGGGACGACGATAAGGTATCGGCTGTGACGTCGTGGTGAGAAGAGAGGTGGTTGAATGTTGACTCGTGCGTCGGTGAAAATAGCAGTCGTGGCGACGGTGGAGACGACGTCGTAGACGGCGGAGGAAGCCGCGAACAAGAAGCGTGGTGTGTTTGACTGGTCGGTCTGTCTAAAACTGTCGATTTGAACATGCTGCCCCTTTTTTATATCGAAGCGCGATGAAAAAGTGGCCCCAGAAAGCCTGTGTTTAATTTAGGTGGGAGGCATTGTTATTGGCCGAAAATATAAATGTTATTTTGCCGATGTCTGTGGAATTGCGCGTAAATCGTCTGAGATTTGTATTTCTGTTTTATAACAAAGCTCCCCCAGATCTCAGACAGATTTACAATTTGTGGGTGTGTTTAGTAGTGTAGTATTTAGATCATGACAAAGTCCCTGAAGCGGGTGGGGAGGTTCCCTCTTGTTGTTCTCACCGGGGGTAAGGTCGAGATAGTGTTATTGTCGTGTGGTGATGATGTTGAGGGGTTCATGTTTTGATTTTGTGGGGAGTTATTTGGAAAATGTGTGGCGTGAAGCTGGTTGGTGTTGCAAGGTGGGGGCAGGGGGTTTGTTTTGCACAAATGCGGTGGGTGAGGGGCCAAGCGTCTGATATGTGCGCGGTGGATCCAGGCTGTATCGCCCTTTTCATTTTGCACCTGAGACATCATGTCATTTGTTTTTATGATTGTGAAGTCACCTACCCATGGTAGATGAGATGATTGTGCCGTTGCTGATTGTGGCCGATGGAGTAAAACTTTATCACCTACTTGTATCGGGTCCCGACAGGTAAGGTGATGGGTGCCTTTCTCAAGTTTGTGATCGGCCTCGTCGTTGGCCAGGGTGACATGGTAGTGGACCTGTCTTAGCAAAGCGTTGATTTGCATGCCATATGCTCCCGGGTCATCGCTTTTAATTTGTTTATTATGAAGCGTAGGCAAACCAATGTTGGGGTGACGACCGGTGATTGCATAATGAGGGGAGACACCGATAGCGCTATTAGTCGTGGCGTTCATGGATGAGACTACCGATTCGAGGACGTCAGTCCATTCACAATTCCTCTCCTCGCATAGCATGTATAGGGCATTTTTCATTGTCCGATGTTGCTGCTCGATGTTCCCCGAGCTTTGTGGACGCCAGGGGCAGTGGAGCTCCTGTGTGATGGACAGCTGGTCACAGAATTGTCAATAGACTTCTCCCGTGAAGTGTGTGCCCCGATCAGAGGAAACTATTCTTGGAATTTCCCTGTGCCGAAGAAAAAACTGAAACAGCCCGCGGGCCGCGCCAATGGCACGGTCCCTTGCACATGGTATCGCCGTGAAATACCGACTAAAGCTGTCCAAAATCGTCAGTATGTACCGTTTTCCTTTCGAATTCATCATTGTTACAAAGTCGATGAAGACAAGCTCGAATGGCCTTTTTCCACGTTTGCAGTGACCCATCGGCCAGTGGGTGCATTTACCATAGTTCCCTTTGCATTTTGCGCAGGTTTCGCAAGAGTCGACATAGGCCTTAATGTCGCGGTTCTTGAACTCCCACCAGTAGCCGGACAAGAGTTCTCGCATGCGAGTGATGCCTGAGTGGTTGCTGCCCTCGTGGGCCTGGAAGAGGTATCTGGGACGAAGTTTATATGGCACAACCAGTTTGGGGGAGTTATTGCTGTCCCTCATCATCAGCACGGCGATACCCGGTTCCAGAAAAAATTGTTGGAAGTGATGTTTGAAGAGCGTAGCTCGGTGATCGCTAGGATCAAAATGTGGTTCACTGGGGTTTGTTGACTGGAGGGCACTGATGATCTTTGCTAATGTTTCATCCTTCTGTTGTTCGTTTGCAACGCCTAGGTGGTTGCAGATTTTCTCCGTAGGGATGGGAGATGAGTGGTATGCGAAGAATGCATTGCTGATATGTTCTTGGGTGTGGGCGTCCCGTGTTGTGTGTGTCTTGGGAATGAGTTGTAGACTGTGTGAGTCGTTGAGGCACCAAGATGGGATGTATATGCGTAAGGTTGATCCACTTGACTCGAAAGTCTGGCCTGCTGGGGTCGGGTCGTGTGGAGTTTTGATTTTTCTTTGTCCATTACCTCTGCTGAGCATGTCGGCCCAAATGTTGGATTCACCCTCGATGTATTCCAGGACAAATTTATAGCATGAAATTTCTTCCTGCCATCTTCGTATCTTGGCGTTATTGAATTCTCGTTGATCCAAATATGTTAGTGATCGATGGTCGGTGAAGAGAACAAAAGGGCGGCTTCGGAGGAAATAATCGAATTTGATTATCGCCCACTTGACAGCGTCGGCCTCCCGTTCCGTCGTGGACCAGTTCTGTTCCGTGGGGTTAAAAGTATGGGAGGCAACAGCGACGATATTTTTCTTCCCGTTGTCAGTCTCTTGCATTAGTATCGCACCACATGCCACGTCGCTAGCGTCGGTGGTGAGTGTAAACAGCTTGGAAAAATCCGGAAATGAAATGATGGGTGGTGAAGAGAGTCGTTCTTTAATTTTTTTGAAGGCTTTGTCGGCACTCTCTGTCCATATGAAGGGTCTATTGATCTTGTTGAGATCATGTATGGGAGACATGAGTTTTGAGAATGTGCCCGACCTGATTTGTTCCTGCAGGCGCGTCTCAAGGAACTGTCTGATCCATACCAGTCGGCCGATGAGGCTTTGTAGCTCCTTCTTTGATGTTGGGGGCTTCATTTCTTGGATAGCTCGAACGTATTCGGGGTCAGGCTTGAAGCCTTCCTTGGTTATAATGCGACCCAGGAATTTTGCCTCGGTTGTGAGGAATGAGCACTTGTTGGGGTTTAGTTTGAGTCCAAAATTTCGAAGGGCGGTGAAAAGTTGTTCTAGAGCGAGTAAGTATTCGTCAAAAGTTCTTGCGTGAACCAAATTGTCGTCGATGTAGGACGAGATGTTATCATGCGACGTGACTGTAGCCAGAGCTTCTGCTACAGAGCGGGAAAAGATCTGCCCGGCCGAAGTAAGACCGAAAGCCAAACGAGTGTATTGGTAGCACTGGTCTTTTCACGTGAATGCGGTTTTGTATCGGTCTTGCTGATCGATTTCGATTTGTCAATATCCGCTGCGTAGATCTAGGGAAGCAAAGTATGTGTTGCCTTTGCCGATCTTGTTGAATAACTGGTCAATTCTCGGTATTGGGTAAGGGTCTAGATCGACCAAGACTTTGTTCAGTGTCCTTTTGAAATTGGCTACTACGCGGACTGAACCATTTTTCTTGCGCACGGCGAACACTGGGCTATTGAAGCCTTTGGGGTCGGTGCATTTTTCAATGACGCCTTCATTTGCCATGCGATTGATTTCTGCGTCGACATCTGCTTCTAAGGCCTGGGCGATCGGGTGTTGCTTTTGACTGCGGGACTGACCGTTGGTTGGTATGTGGACGGGTCGGATGAATGTCCCCTTTTCGCTGTTATTTGTACCAATGATGTCTGCATACCTAATGAATAGGTCAGCTGTAGCCCCCAATTCGTCACGACGAGGGTGGCTTGGTAATGACAGTCCAGTGTTTTGCTTCAGCCAGGTAAGTTTTTCCTCTAGTGTCCGGTTGTTGGGCTGGAGTTTCGTAGTTAAGTGACTTCGGAAGACAGCGGTTTGGGGTTCAAATGCCGAAATGTGGGTTGACGAAGCCGGCGGTGTGATGGCCGCTGAGTGTGTTAGGTGTCCCGAGGGAAGTATACGTCTGAATTCTATGGTAGAGTTCTGGTTGTCAATTACGTATGAGTTGAGCGTGTTATGGCGCAGGATATTTTGGCCGATCAGAATTGGAGTGTTTTGGGTTGTTACGAGTACGTTCACCCCTCTAAAAGTGGGGGAGTCAAAACTGCCAATAGTGACGTCACTGGTTAATTCGCCGAAGGCGGTGATGCTGCTGTTGATGCCTTTCACTCGAACGTCAGTGTGGGCAATGTGTTTCTTAGCTTCTTTCTGAAGCTGACATAAAGGGATGATGTATGTAGAGCATCCCGAGTCTAGCATCGCGATGGCAGAGAAATAAATATCTTCGATTCTGAAAACAGACTGGATGAGTGGTGACTGGTGGTCAGGTCCTTGATGATTGAACATGTGATGGTTGATGTGGGGGTAGGGTGAACGAGCCATCACATCGCGTCCTGCCCGAAGTGAAAATCCTGGAGGTTTGTGGATTGTTGCGGCGATGTAGGTCTATCGGCTGATGGGTCGTCATCTGTCGTGGCGATGTGGGCTTGAGCTTGGGTATGAGGTGGGTGACGAAATGGGCAGTTACATCCACGGAAGCAGGGTCGACCTCCGAGGTAATTCTGACACAGTGGCGGTCTATGCTGGCGCTTCTTGTGGTATTGAGGGTGGTCCTGTCTTTGTTGTTGGTTGGTTGGGCCGGTTTGTTGAGGGTGTGGCTGCCTACTAGATCGGGGTGATAGATTCGACTTGGGTGGTGCATTCTCCCGATTTGACTGCCATGGTCTTTGAGTGTAAAATGATTCCTGGGCAGTCGCGTGTGTGAGATCAGATTTTATACCGCGATCGAGGTACCTTTGGGCCTCGCAAGCTATACCAATTGCGTTGTAGTGGGAGTCCATAGTTTTGACCAAGTGGGGGTAAAGACTTGGATTCCAAGCCTTCACCTTCTTGCTCATCATGATGGAAACAAGGCCGTCCACTGTTAGTTCGGTGTTTTTATCTTTTTTAAACTTGTTTTTAATGTGGACGGCCACATCTCTGAGGGTGCTTTCTAGGCGAGATGTAGTCTCTTGCCATCCAGTCGCTCCAGGTCCCAGGCACGGCTAAGGTGTTGAAAATTCGTCATCTGGCTGCCGTGTGCTGCCTGTAGGTAGTCTTTCAATGCGTTGAACGTGGATGTGTCAGCCTTCGAATCGACCATTTGTTGAAAGATTCCCTGGTCGAGGAGATCCTTTGCAGATTTGACAAACTCGCCCTCTAGACTGGGGTAGTTGTCTAATTCCGGTGCAACGTGGATGGCGTAAGTCTTGGACAGCGCTGTGATAAACTGGTTGACATCGTTACCCGGTCGGAAGGACTTTTGCTGCCTCATAATGTCCCGTAGCGTCTGTTGCCATATAACCAGACTGTAGTCGCCTTCCGATCGGTTTGTGTGGGGTGTTGTTGAGGTTGATAGCCTCATAGTCGACAACATTTCGTCGATGTCCTCCTGTAACTCGCGGAGGGTATGTTCCGAAGGTTGTGTGTCTCTGGTTTTTATGTTGAACATCAGTGCTTTCTGTTCTCGGATAAGGGTAAAAAGTTCAGCTCGTGTGAAGTCTGAATATTTGTTCATATTTTCCTTGCTGCACGCTCTGACACCAATGTTATAATTACGACAAGCGTATGGTAGCAAGAAAAACGTGAACACGGAGATTGTGTATATACATATATATGCATATATTTATTCTCGACAAACGAGATGTTAGAAGAAAAAAGAAAAAAAAAAGAAAAAGAAAGGATCTTTCGTATTTACTCAAAGTTCTGGGACGACGATAAGGTATCGGCTGTGACGTCGTGGTGAGAAGAGAGGTGGTTGAATGTTGACTCGTGCGTCGATGAAAATAGCAGTCGTGGCGACGGTGGAGACGACGGAGGCGACGAGTAAGACGGCGGAGCGTGGTGTGTTTGCTGTTTGACTGGTCGGTCTGTCTAAAACTGTCGATTTGAACATGCTGCCCCTTTTTTATATCGAAGCGCGATGAAAAAGTGGCTCCAGAAAGCCTGTGTTTAATTTAGGGGGGAGGCATTGTTATTGGCCGAAAATATAAATGTTATTTTGCCGATGTCTGCGGAATTGCGCATAAATCGTCTGAGATTTGTATTTCTGTTTTATAACATGTTCGACGCCACTATTCAACAACATGACCTCTAAAGACAAAACTATAAGAAATCAGAGAAATTGTATTATTATGTCAAGACATCGGATTGAACGATGAATCAATTATCCAGTATTACCTGTCGTCATGACGATTTGGAATCTAAATTTTATTTCGAAACTGGGCTTTTTTGGTGCTAGTATTTACTTTTCTCCGTCTAAGGTTTAGGTTGAACTCTGCCTGACAAGAACATCCGAGAAACCACCATAACAGCCGAACATCAAAGATCCAATATTGACTTATGTAACATACACACGTACATACATACATACATATATACATATATGCGTGTAAAATGCCACTTTTTGACAGCTCTCGATTCTGCAGTCAATGTGCATGTAGATGCCCATCTTTACCCTTGCATAATCGTTCATAAATATAGCAGGTTAACTCGCTAGTATTTAGTGGTGCTTGTAGAGGTACTTTATTATGCACCGTTGAGTGTCTTGTCAAACCACTTGTAGATTTAAAGATCAACCCATGGATATTACAACAAACATTGGTTGTGAGTGTGGCAGCACATTCTTAGAAAATTGTTGGGCTTGTCTAAGATTGTATGATTTCAACATTTCATGAAGAAACCAGCTTTAAACAGAAGAAACCTGCCATATATTGTACATTTCAATTTTTGTTGAACGACGGTAGTAACTGCGGATATATTTTACTTTTAACACGATTTTTTCCAAATTATCTGAGTTTTTCTATGATTACTTTTCTCCACTTGAGTTGATCCAAGATTTGAATTTATTAGTTATTTTTGTCAAGTATATGCTTCTTCTTTTAAGCACATAAAGGATCTCTCAATATGAGTGACTGAAATAGTGGGTAATTTTATGTCATATACTACAATGCACCATCTCCATAAAAACAAAACGATATGAAAGTACTCTTGCATAATTTGACCTGAATTCTCGGGATTTCCCGTCAAGCATGGATCGGGTGAGACCAGAATCATCGGTTTCAACCGAGCGTTGTAAATGACGTAATTTCAAAGCAAACAAACCGGGGCAAAATACAAAAACAAATGATCTACAATAAGAAAAACCTTAAAAGAACTGAGCATTTATTTCTCTTATTTATGTTTTTTTTTTCAAAATATTTATAAGCAACATTTTTTTCTTTTTTCGACAAGAAAAGATGAATGTCTTACTTTTTTAACCGTAAATTGTTAGGTGTAAGTACAAGTTTTTCCCCAAGACTTTTTGTTCTGTCAAGTTTTTGTTTTATTTAGGTCTTCAATAGAGCCATAAAGTTTCAGATCGTCCATAAAGTGTAAATGGCGTGCTCTTTTATTTTCCTGGTTTCTTGTGCCCATGCTGAGATTATATCCAGCATTGGATCGGTCAAGTTTTTCGGAAGGGGGGGTCAGAAATTTTTTAATATGTTTTTTAAAGAAAATACGTAAAAATATGTTTTTATGAAAATCGTAAACTTAGATTAAAGTACAGGAAAAATTTTGTTTTGTTTTTTCAAGAAAACGGAATATTTTATTTTTTTATGGCTGTTCATTTCCTGCGGGAGAACTTTCTTGAGATGAGGATATTTTCTAAGGAATCTTTACTTCGATCCATTGTTGAACGGTGATTGACGGCAACGTTTATTTAGTTTATTTTTTAAGCATTTGTGTTTACAATTCTTGCACCTTATTTTTTGGACATCAGTTTTTCTCCTGACAATATGAGATTTTTGAATCAATCAGTGCTTTCATTTCTTTTTCTAACATGCATAGATTTGTTTCCGAACATGTGATTTTCTGTTTGGCGAGTTTGAAAATATATTTGTTTGTACATTTTTTTCCAAGTAAAAAGTCGACTGTGTTCACTTCAATATCACTTTTTTATTGGTAAATCAATCGCACAGCCAATGAATTACAAAATATAATCAGAACCCCCACACATCATCACATCACTGAAAAATACTAAAAACATTACATAAAAAACAACAAATAAATAAAATAACAATGCTCAGCTGAAAATGATTGCCGGTCTCGCCCGATCCATGCTTGATGTGAACTCCAGAGAATCCAGATCAAATTTTGCAAAAGTACCGATATTAAACACGGGAATAAACCACCTTTTTTGAAGTATGTTATTGTTCTTCTACAAGGAAGACAAATTTGTTGCAACTTATGCGAACACATACATGGGATAAACAATATCCCTGTGACATATTGCAAGGCAACAAAAGCCAAACAAGAGTTACCCACCTCTTTTTCATGGACGACTTAAAGCTTTATACCAAGTGCTGAGTTAAGTCAAATTCTACAGTTCATACAAAATTTCTCCAGAGATATTGGAATGAAATTTGGTTTGAACAAATGTGGCAAGTCTTCTACCAAAACCGGGAAGCAGGTCCAAAACGGAAAACATATAGCCAGTGGCATAGCATCACATTTTGCCGTCTGGGGCGGTCGTAAAATTTCTCCCCCCTCCCCCGCTGGCATATAATTACATGTTTTGCCCCTCCCCTGCATGCATATGCTTACATGTTTTACCGCCCCCCTCTTAGTGCTTACATTTGACAACCTGTTAAAACCTTCAAAAAAGCTCTCAAGATATTTATTTTCATTGCACTAATGTTTACACAATTCCCTTCAGATTAATGTTTACACAGTTCCCCTTTCTTTAATTTTAATTTAACAAATTCTTTTCAATAGTTTGAAAAAAAAGAATATAAACATTAATCTGAAGGGAATTACGTACACGTTAATATGAAAGAAAAGAAACCAATTTTTTTCAAAACAAAAACGTATTATTCAAATAATTAAAAAAAATGTTAAATGACATTAATTGGACACACAAACAAATACAATAATAAATTTAAATGAGAACATTTGGACACCTGAAAAGGTTATGAAATGATAAAATCATTTTTATTTACGTTTTTGTTGTTTTTAAAGTCTGAATTTTCGCCAAATAACATGGCTGTACCAAAGAAAATAGTCCTATGTAGTTTTCTTTTCTTTTTCTTCATAATGTTATTATTAAGAGGTCGAGCCTCTCGAAGAAAAAGCATCTTGTGTCGCTGTTTTGGAAATCTTTGTGTGTAATCGCTCAGTTTAAGCGCAAAATTTAAGAAATAAAAAGTCACACATTTTAGTAAACACTTTTTATAAATTTAAATGAGAACATTTTAAAACATGAAAAGGTTAAGAAATGATAAAATCATTTTTATTTACTTTTTTTATTGTTATTATTTCCGAATTTTCACAAAAACACATGGTTGTATCAAAGAGAGTATAGTCAGATGCAGTTATTCCTTATTCTTCATAATGTTATTATTAAGAGCTTGAGCTTCCTGAAGAGAAAAACATCTTTTATCCGTGCTTTTTGAAATCTGTGTTTATAATCGCTTGGTTTAAGCGCAACATTTAAGAAATTTTTTGTTGTTAATAATGTTTCGATCTTTTTAAAATAGTTTTAATTTTTTTAAATAAATGTATTTTAATTAGGCTATCAATTTATTTTTTTCAGAGAACTATCGCAAAATATCAAGTTGGTTGAAAATTTGCAAACATACTTTTCGCGTTTTTTTATGCCAAAAAGGTGGTAAAACATCAGGACTTTTAGAGATATCGGAATCAGAAAAATGTGTCCCTATTTTATGAGCAGTACACGTCATGGGCGGCTTTTGAGAGGTAAAATACAAAAAATAGAAAAATAAATAAAATCGGAATTTTTATGCACATGTTTGAAAATTGAAATTTAAAATTTTTTGTTAAATTTTATTAATTTTTTCTATTTTCTATATTTACTGTCTCAAAATACTGGCCTCTGACATGGGCCACTGGTAAAATAGGGACACATTTTTCTGATTCCGATACTTCCAAAAGTTCCAATTTTTTTAATATTTTGGGTAAAATTTCCAAATTTTTTGTTAGCTTTCATTTATTTTTTCTATTTTTACCCTCTCCAAATGACACCCCCTGGTATATGCCGCTCATAAATTAGGGACACAGTTTTTTCGAATCCAATACCTCCAAAAGTTCCTTTAAAAAAATATTTCGGTATAAAATTTAAGATATTTTGCTAGCTTTTATTTATTTTTTCTATTTTTACTCTCTCAAAATGCCGGCTTCTGACATGGGCTGTTTGTAAAATAGGGACACATTTTTCTGATTCCGATACTTGCAAAAGTTCCGACTTTTTTTTACATTTTCGGTAAAAAAAATTTCGATTTTATTTATTTTTCTATTTTTTGTATTTAACCTCTCAAAAGCCGCCCATGACGTGTACCGCTCATAAAATAGGGACACATTTTTCTGATTCCGATATCTCTAAAAGTCCCGATGTCTTACCACCTTTTTGGCATAAAATTTCAGATTTTTTCTGAGCTTTCATTCTCAAAATTCTGTTCCCCTGGCACGTGCCGCCCGGGGTAGACCGCCCTCCTTGCTACGCTACTGCCTTCTACAACAGACTAGAAATTAATAAATGAACATAAAATTATAGCATTGCTTTATAAAAACACTTAATAAACTAACATAGAAATAATTAATTATTAATAGCTATTAAATTAAAACGAATAAATGAACACAATAAGATAAAATAATTTTATTATTCATCTGCTAACTTTATTCAACAGAAAACTTAATTGAAAAAGTTAAGAAAACAAGATTTACGAAATAATTGAAACTTTTAACAGGACTGACAATGGTTTATTATAGCAGGACAGGGAAGAGCATGTGTTGTAGTATATTGGTCTATATACACATATGTAACGTGCATATATGTGTGTGTTAGGTTGTGTAGCGTCTATGTAACCGTGTTCATGTAAATGCGTCTCTTGAAATATGTATTGAGTTGTAAGCCATGTTTTGTTTCAGAACAGTTTCTGATAGTTGTTCTATACAACTCCTGGAGATGACTGGTTCTCAATAGACAGTTGTTCTGTACAGGTTCCTAACTTTATAATTTTTTAGCCACAGAGCAAAGGATTCTTCCCGAGTTGATATGAAAAAAATACATTCAAGATTGCTAAAAAAAGTTTTAACTTTTATGGAGCAATTCTGGTTTCTGATTGGTAACAGGACGTGAATTAATTTGATTCGTCAGTTCCTAGCAACAGCATTTATAAATAGAATCTCCCTTGTGTGAGGGAGTATACCCCCTATAATTCAATAACTTGAGTGTTATTTCTTCCGCCCGTCACACCAATAATTTTCTGGGTAAGGTTAACACTTTTGGCCAAACTTCTGTACACGTAATGCACCTTCTCTCAACTCCCAACATACTTCTGCTAATTCAACTTATTTCTTCGAAATCCAACTTCAAAATGAACATCCCTCTAAAAAATCAATCCTCTTTTATCTCCAACCAGGAGCATATCATTTGCATATTGGGTGGTCACATTGAAGGCAGTCATATTTGTTTCTTTCTTTTTCATTCATTTCATTCCATGACCGACCTGTTGAATTATGCACACGTGCTAATTAGGTAAGTCGCACGTTTCCCTACACCCCCATTAATAATAAAAAAAAATGTTGCAACAGTATGTGCAACGTTTTCTCAATATTAATACTGTTCACAACTGCAACAAATAGCGTATATGAGACAGTTCTTTTAATATGACGAATTGACATTTTTTTGTGGCACATTAAACAAAAGAGAAACATACCTTTCTCTTTGTTCCTCACCCTCTCGATGCTTGCCTGCCGCAGGCGATACATCTTCCTCAAAAAGAAAACACTATAACACCAAGTTTTATTTTCATATAACTTTATTTCATTTTTGTAACTTCGTTCTTGCTGCAACGGATAACTCTTCCTCCAAAAAACATCACACAAAGTTATATCTTCATATAACTTTATTTCATGCCTGTCATTCCTTCGAAGATGTATGTAATTCTTTATGTTAAACATCGTTTCTAGTTGGCCCATCTGTTTTAAGGATTCGCAAAGACAAAATCTGTATCTGCTGGTTAATCCACACTCTGGTTCTGTCAACTCTGATTTACTCTGGCTATTAAGTGAATATATCATAACTCGTTTCTTTGTTTATTCTCTTACACAACCAGTCATGTTATCTTATTGTTTATATTAAACTGTATTTTATTCCCAGCTTTAATAAATATTTGTAAAAATTTTATGTTAATGAACTTGCATTCACACGTCCTTTGTTTATTTTTATGAATTAAATTTCAACTGTTATATTTTATTTTGTAACATTCTTCTCCATCGCTGCTGCCCAGGAGTCACAAAATGAAACAATGTTTGATAGTAAGATAATATATTCATCTGTATTGTTCAATAGTGTAGTGCCTTACTCGTTTTTGCTATAGAATGATATGAGTTACTTCAGTCAGAAGACTGATAGGTAGTCTATGTCAAAATTTTGCGATACTAGACTCGATCCAACCTTTACATTCAGGACGTGATTCTTGGCTCTGGTATTTCAGCCTTGTGTTCATAACTTAGACTTATTTTTTTAAGTTACATTTGAGACAATAATTGTTCATAAATGTTGTATGTAATGACTGAAGAGCTTCTATATTCGTTTGTATTTGCTGAGACACAGTGCTTGACTGTTATGGAAATATGAGGGTTGTATCGCCTTTTATTAGCCATATTTTTGAAGCCTCCTTACAAATCAAAGGATTAGTGAAACAACAACAGTAGTTGCTATGGAGTGATGCTAGCTTCTTCAACCAGAAATTTGGTAGGGTGTCTATCCATTAATTTAATACTGGAAATCAATCCAACGTTAACATCCCAGGCATTATTCTTGGCTCTAGCATTTCAACCTTGTTTGCATTACACTGTGATATATTTAACATCTACTTTATCTCTTGTTTGTTGAATGTTTTTGTGTATATTGTGATATATTTGATATCTACTTTATCTCTTGTTTGTTGAATGATTTTGTCTTGTGTAAATTATCATTGGTAATCAATCCAAAGATTAGAATTATCTGCCACTTTCTAGTCCTAATTGATTACCTTATTAATCAACAATTGGTTGTCCTTGCAAAAATTCTCCACCTTGCTAGTTCTTTTTAATCTATACTTCAGACAATAATATTGCACATACGTTGTATGCAACCAGTTGTAGTAAAGAACTTTTATATTGTAGTAAGAAAGAATATTTGTCGCTATTTCTTAGATAGTCCTCTCACTGTTCTGGGGAAGAGTTTGAATGAACTGCAATAAGACATGCTTGTGTAACCTACTTATCAATCAGCGAATCGATGATGTAAACGTAATAGTTTCTATGAAATGATGATAGGTTCTTCAACCAGAAACTTGGTAGGTATTCTATGCAGCGATTCCTGGTGCTTGCATTTAGATTTGTTTTTGTTGTATTGAGATATATTTCATATCTACTTGGTCTCTTGATTATTTTCTGTTTTTTTCTAATCATATTCGTCTAGCTGTGATGATGAGGCATTTTAAAAATTCTAGCATTTCCTTTAGGCGCAATTGTTTAAATATATCTGGAACTTGATCATCGGATATATTTACCAGATAGTTTTTTTTTTTAAATTTACTTCAATTTACAAGATTAAGGGGTTTACTTATGGAGCTTACACTTGATTTCAGATAGAGAATTGCATCAGTAGTGAGATATCTTCTGGAGCGGTAGAAGGATCCCACCATCTTTCCAGCGACCTTAGCAACAGACTTGATGTACGTGTTCCATTTCAGATCAGGAGTAAAGATCATCCCCGAAGCTTGTCAAAACACGGGGCTTCTCCTAGACGAGAGCCATCCATTTCAATTGATGCCAGATGGGGATCAGAGCGTTGATGATGTAAAGATAGGACTTTGGTTTTAGATGCACTAAATGTAACCAGCCAAGTCTTTCCCCACTGAACCACGCGCTCGAGATCAGAGGAGAGAGAATCAGAGAGAACTTTGTCATTTACAGCCTTTGATGTGTTGCCGTACATGGTCATATCATCAGCATAGATGCCAACGAATGATTTAAGTATGTGTTTAGGGAGGTCATTGATGTAGATCAGGAAGAGAGTTGGGCCCAGGATTGACCCTTGAGAGACTCCAGCATTAATACTGCAGGCCTCTGATTTTTGTCCATTGACCACTACTCTTATGAGCCTATCGGAGAGAAATGATTTAATGATTGAGAAAACATTAAGCATAGTTTTAAATGATTTTATACTTTATAATATTGGATGATATTCTTCCTTTTCACTCTATTATGACAATATTCATTAAGAATAGTTTCAACAATCAGGCTGCTATCTGTATTTTGATTCTTTTTTATTTGGCCAGTTGCTCCTATTCCAATCGGTATATTTTGTTTTTAGATCATTTTAAGCTCCTGATATTTTATCATTTCCTGTTTAGGCTTCTTCCATATTACATGACTTGATGGCCCTTTCTTTTATGTATCTGCACAGCTGTATTTTTTGTCATAGAACACTTTTTTGCCATTTTTCTGTTAATGTGGTTCATGTTCCCAGATGTTCAACGAGCTGTCAAATTGAATCTCTCCAAAGACATTGACAAGAATGTGGGCTTTTTTTTTCTCTTTTTCTTATCCTTTTGTTTAAGTCAGGGTGAGGAATCCTACCAGATATCAAACATTCCTGTGCTATTTTATACATTTCAACTGAGAAACCATTTTCATATTTCACTTTTGCACTCCGTTTTCCTGTTTTGACTTGGCTTTTCCTCAGTATGAGTTCTCATATGCGTAACTAAAACAGATTTTTGAGAAAAAGAAAATCCACACACTTTACAAGAATGTGGCTTCTCCCCAGTGTGAGTTTTCATATGTTTCACTAAATTTGATTTTTGAGAAAAAGAATATTCACACACTTGGCAAGAATGTGGCTTCTCCCCAGTGTGAGTTCTCATATGTTTCCCTAAATGTGATGTTTGAGAAAAAGAATATCCACACACTTGACAGGAATGTGGCTTCTCCCCAGTGTGAGTTCTCATATGGCTTATTAAATGTGACTTCGTAGAACAAGAATATCCACACACTTCACAAGAATATGGCTTCTCCCCCGTGTGAGTTCTCATATGGATCTCTAAACTTGATTTTGTAATGCAAGAATATTCACAGACTTGACAGGAATATGGTTTTCCCCTGTATGAGTCTTCCTATGTTTTACTAAACCTGACTTCTGAGAAAAAGAATATCCACATACTTGGCAAGAATGTGGCTTCTCCCCAGTGTGAGTTCTGATATGTCTCACTAAGTCTGATTTTGAAGTGGAAGAATATTTACAAAATTGACAAGAATGTGGCTTTTCTCCAGTATGAGTTCTCATATGTTTCACTAAGTTTGATTTGTGAGAAAAAGAATGTCCACAAACTTCACAAGAATGTGGCTTTTCCCCAGAATGAGTGTTCATATGGCTCACTAAACTCGATTTTTGAGAGCAAGAATATTCACACACTTGACAAGAATATGGCTTTTCTCCAGTATGAGTTCTTATATGTTTCACTATATCCGATTTTTCAGAAGAAGAATATCCGCATACATCACAAGAATGTGGCTTTTCCCCAGTATGAGTTCTCATATTGGTTACAAAATTTATGAAAACAAAAATATCAACAAACTTTACAAAAATGTGTCTTTTTTTCGAGTGTGAGTTCCTATATCTTTTACTCAATCTTTTATCTGGCAAAAGTATTATATCCACACACACATTATTTTTATCTCAGTTATCTTATTATTTGTTCAAGCTGTGGATGCGACACTATAGAAATGTCAAACATATATCTACTACTTCATATATTTCAAAAGAGATATCTTTTTAAATGATATTTCAAAGTATTTAGCATTTATAAGCTTTTACTTTTCTAAAACATATTTAGAGCTATAGTTCCCGGTATTACAGAAAATATGGATTTTTTAAAGTCAAATACTTTTCTGATACCTTATATTTGAACATTACACAGATTTTCACAAAAATTCATATTACCTTCACTCGTGTTATGTTTTCACCACTGTTTAGCAAGTCATTAAACTTTCCAGTATGATAAATTTTCTCACAGATGTTGCAGTAGTGTTCCAAACAAAATAATAACTGTTTACAGCTTAATGTGTAAAGATCGTGATCTTCCATTAAAATTGAAATAGGGTTCAATCAGGAACATCTGTAAAAAATAATGAAGTTTAATATTCTTAGTATTTACACTCACATATTAATATTCTGTTTGTTTATTGTTGTCAATATTATTAGATTGAACCCACATCTAGATTTATTTCATCTAAAAAATTCATATAAAACACATCACAAAAATGATCGGATATTTTCTAACTTGACACAGAGTAAGTTGATACAAGTGTTGCTTAAGTTATTATCTAGTTGAAATAATATTTAGCGTTATGTTAGTTCTTATGGTTTTCCTCATAGTGAGAAGAGATATATTTACATTTATATATACAATACTACAATATATATTCATGTATGTTAATGTAACGATGAAAGTAAATTACCATATGTCCATTAAAATAGTATTCATTGCATACACGTTTTTGCTTTCTTCAAGCACGTATGTATAACTGATATATAAATATGCAAAATTATTACAGCTACAGTGATATTCTATATTTCTATTTTATTCATTCATATGTTTTTCTCATATTTATCAATCCTATTATTCCATCTGCATTTGTTTGAGGGAATATATCTAATCACATCTAATTCATCTGAATATAAAATTATTTGTAACTATAAGCGTTTAACTTATAAGTGGATTATGTTTCATCTGTCCTTAAATATTGGTATGAACAAATTTTTAGTTTACTAATTGTCAAATACATTAGCAAATAACTTCAGAACATTAGAAAGCATTAGTGAAAGAATGTGGGTTTTTGTAACCCTGCTGGAAAATGTCTTTGGACTGGGACTATGCTGGACGCATACATTTGCATATGCATTGAGCATTGTTGCAACATAGAGACGGCTTCAAATACCATAACAATCTTCTTAGATAAAGGGTTAAAAAATAATTTTTAATCTAATAGGTTCCGCCCCGTTGATGTCTCTATATACTGAAAAACCTTTACTTACTGCTCTCTCTCTCTCTCTTTCTCGCTCTCTCTCTCTCTCTCTCTCTAGGTCTGCTAAACTCTAGAATTCCCTCTCTGTTTTCTGATTTCTTGAATGTACTGAAATTCAGTTGTTTAAATGTAATGCGAACAGACATCTAGTTACTCTGCTGTTAATAATAATCCCAAATAGTTGTCCTTTACATCCAGGTGGAAATATAAATTATTTAGGATGAAAAAGAGTAGCAAAAATGTCTTGAATGTTTTATCTTTAAATATCTGTTCATCCTAATTGATATGAACATCAAAATATTTTTAATAACAGGTTTGTAACTTATCCCCATGTTGAATGTTTTATCTTTACATATCTGTTCATCCTAATTGATATGAACATCAAAATATTTTTAATAACAGGTTTGTAACTTATCCCCGTGTTGAATGTTGATTTTTAAATATTAGTGACTAAATATTTACATTATTGTCAACAGATAATTAATTTTTAACCTGATCATATTATCATATGATATCCCTATATTTTGAGATCCATCATAGTTTAGCCCCAACATGGTTTACCCTCTAAATGTTCAAAATGTATAATTTGTGAGGGGTGGGTTGTTTCAGCACCCCTGAAAATATACGCACTGAAGTAATTAAAACTAATAAATATTTAGATAATATATAAATTATTATATAAATTAAACATAAAATGAGCACCTATTTAATGGCTAGCTAGTTGTCAAAGAACCATGTAATTAGTAGAAGTATCCAATAAATAGACGGAAGAGGAGAGGTCTAATATATATTTTGACTTTATTACGTTCTTAAGAGCCCAGGTGTTAACTATTCGACATTTTCAGCAATTAATTTAACAAACAAAAGACACTGTAAAATATTATTACTGTTGGCTTTCTTAAATGTTAATATTCAAAATCATGTTTGATATTTAAAAAAGTGCTATCCTATTTATTTTTGTTTTACATTCTATAAAAATGAAGAGATTACATTTAAATTTTAAATTTGGAACATTTTTTTTTACTCATACTTTATGTTTTTTTTTTCTGTTTTAAATAAAAAACTAGAACATCTCCGCTCATTAATAATCATTGTATTATTTTGAAAGTTTTCTTAATGCGAGAAAGGGGTATTCTTGCTAACTAATATGTACTTTCACCTAACAATTTAATAAATTAAATGGGCATTTTAGACAAAAAACGAAAAAGTAGTCAAAAATCAAATAAATAACCAATGATTGTTACCTAGATTGGCCTTCGGGACAAGATCAAAGTGTAGTATCTGTTCTTCAGATGCTGCACTTCAATTTCTTGTTCTCTGTCAGTGGAGGAGAAATCCTTCACGACTGAGACAATTTTTATTTTTGTTCCGTTTCTCCACGTTAAAAAACGACCCTGGTGTCTAACTCTGTCCCGTGGGAAGGCATTGTAAATAGGAACCAATGATTGTGAACAAAGGCAACATAACTCTTTTCTTTACTTGGATAGGTTTTTTTTGTGTTTTAATCAATTTTGAAGCATTTACTAACTTTAAAAAGTTTGTACTGAGTCTTGGGTTAGAATTAGAAAAAAATTGGCTTATATAAAAGTCACCCAACTTTTATTATTTGATTAAAACATCGATAATTAAACAAAATACTGGTAGAAAACAAAAAACACAAAATAAATGTCACAATAACACTTGTAAAATTTTTCTATATCCAACGATTTTTTTACTGTATCTTTTAATTATTAAATAGTGAACAGCACATAGGATCTAATCCCCATCCAAAAAACGTAAGAAAAGAAAACCTAATATGAACTCCAAATAAAAATGAAAATTGTGATTGCAGACATTATTGACTGCTTACTTGGCCATTAAGTGTGTGCTTTTTTACATTAAATTTATTTAGGAAAGTGATTACCAACCATAAAAACTTAAATAGTTTTTTTCTTTATGCAGATAATTTAATGTTGTTGAAATGTACAAAAGTCAAAATAAACTTAATTTCTATTTTTTCATTTTTTTTTTTAGAGTAAACTATATTTGGTTAGATTATAAAGTTTTACAACTAGTTTTTCTATATTAAGCTTTTGCTAATTGGTGACGACAAACAAATGTGTTCATTTTATGCAAATTTGTAAATGAAAAAAGGTTTCCATTCTAAAATTTAAATATTGGAGAAAACGTAAAAAAATCAAAAGAAATTCTTCAGAGACATGATAGGTAATATGCACAGAAAAAATATGTTTGACAAAAATCTAAATGTCAGATTAAATAATATAATTTTAACAGATTTTTGGTGCTTGTTTATGTGGAAAAAAACTATTAAGAGGGTAAAGTAGATTACCCAGTGATAGCGTAAGCTCCAAGGGGTTGCAAAGGATGCCCTATGTGATCCCCCCTACTGGGTCGAGTAACAAGTATTGTAGTACAGCGAGCAGTGAGTAACTAAGTTGTGCCAACCGTTCACCAGTAAGTCATTAACACTACTGGTACCAGTCAGAGACACAATTCTTTTATAACAGAAGAATTGTGCCTCCCACTACTCCTCCAAGTCTATAAGAGGCTCGTCCTCTCAACCACTCAGATTAGAATTCTGCCCTCGAGGCCGGCGCCACCATGTAAGCAATCTTCTTTTTTTATTTTTTTTTATTTTCTCACACACTCTCAATAAAAACGAGAAAAAAAACAAAAGGTAGAAGAGAGAAAAGAAAAAGAAAAAAGTTACATCAAAATGACAGACCACCAAAATATTTAATTAAAAAACAACTGTTAGTACAATATATCATGTTAGTAGTAGTCAACCAGTCCAGATATCAATTAAGAAGGCAGCAGGCTAGGTCTACCCTGTCGTTTTTTCAGGAGCACGCATTCTGGGCAATACCACTTTTGCCTGTTGGGAGGTTCTGAGTCGATACCGACACATCGGAAATGGTACCAATCGTCGCACGAGTCACACCCGATCATATTCTGATTTTGCTGCGGAGAGCTGCACAGGGGACACAACCAGACCTGCTCCTCAACACTAGGGGGTGAACCCTACGTCTCGCCTCCCTCCGCAACAGGAGGTCCATCAGGAGTCCTAGAAAGCTCTAAGGTGTTTCAGGGAATGTACTTCCTCCAAGCCGTCCCCTTTTTGAACATGTGCTGCTCTAACGACACCATCATGGTCTGGAATCAGTTCAGTAATAGTTCCTAAGACCCAAAACGGTCTGGGTTTCAAAGGACTCTTAATCAGAACAACATCATCCTTCTGGAGGCGGTTTCTTGCACTGAGTCGGGATCGACCAGGAATCTTCCTTCCCAGCTCTAGCAGGTACTCCTCATACCATAGTTTGTGGAAATCTGTCAGACATTGGTCCCTAAGTTCCAAGGTTTGAATTCGCCTCTCCCTGCTGGGTGGCAACAAGGTAGTTCTATCCTCTCTATTCAGTCGTATCAATAGCCCGGGGCTCTGAATGGGCTTAAAGAACATATTGGGGGTAATTGGAGTAGCATTTTTGTCGGCTGACACCTGGTAAGTAAGAGGCCGGTTATTAACAGACCTCTGAATATCAGATAACACTGTCAGAAGGGTAAAGTCATCCAATCTACCCCTGCCAAGAATCTTAAATAGGCAGTTCTCCATGGTTTTGATACATCGCTCCTATGTTCCTCCATACCAAGGAGAGAACAAGGGAATGGTTTTAAGTTTTAACTTACAAGGACCGTATTTACTTTGATAGTCCGTAAAAAGAGAGAGACGGTCGAAAATCTTTCCACTTCCTATAAACGTTTTCGCGTTGTCACTATAAAGGGTTTTGGGAACGCCATATCGGTTAGTAAATCGAACCAGGGCCTGGAAGAAAGAGGGTACGCTCATGTCGGGAACTACTTCAATGTGTATTGCTCTGATATTCAAGCCAGTGAATAGGAGCAAGTACATTTTCGTATCTCGTTTCCCGTCACTCACCCAAAGATGGCCAGTAAAATCAATCCCAGTGTGTTGATAGGGGATTCTGAAATTGGTACGGTGCAACGGCAGGGCAGCAGCAGCATTCAGTGTCACTGGCATTGAATTATAACGTTTACATCTGGCACAAACAGCCAGTACCTTATTCACAGCTTGTCGACCCTGCGGGACCCAATAACCGCTTTGCTTCAACTCCGCTAGGGTTGACCCAGGTCCAAGGTGGCAACACCTTTCGTGACAATCCAAAATGATGAGTCTGGTAACAGGATGATGTTTCCCTATCAGAATGGGGTTTTTAACTTCATAACTAAAGTGGGAATATTGGTTGATTCTTCCCTGAGATCGAATCATACCGTCAGGGTCCAGAAAAAGATCTAGAGCACGAACCCTAACTGGCATAGGTTTACTACTCGGCTCCTTTAGGTACTCCACTTCCACAGGAAATTCTTGCCGTTGCACTGTCTTCATAAGGTAGATCGCTGCCTTAGAGTTGTAGTCCCATTGTCGATCAAATCGGATGGCTAGGAACTTAA
This sequence comes from Euprymna scolopes, assembly GCF_053919585.1. NCBI lineage: Eukaryota > Metazoa > Mollusca > Cephalopoda > Sepiida > Sepiolidae > Euprymna > Euprymna scolopes. Next base: position 144,151,703 of record NC_136500.1, on the reverse strand, counting down.
ACACCAAGGCAGTAACAGTCAGTAAACCAGAGATATGGCGGAAGTATACTCCTGATCATGGATTAAAGAACAATTCGCTGAATTGCAGGTCATTCGCTGGCATATCTCACTCAAACAGGGCATATCCTGTCCTGGCCATTCAGATATTCCTTTGCATAGCCAGGAAGGGCCTGAACACAAAAATTCCATTTTAGATTGGAACTTTCTCAATGTTAATCCTCTTGTTAACAAATCCGCTGGGTTGAGTGTACTATCAACATATCTGAAGAGAGTCTTCAAGCCATAGCGAGACTCCAACTCCACATTCATCTGCAGAATGTCTTTAAGTCTATTTTTTGAAAAAACATTTTTGCTAGCCATGTTTTGAGATAAAATCCAGCACAAGACCACCTGTGCATCCGTGGCTATACACAAATTCATAGGGACAAATCCTTCACAATTGTCCAGGATTGTGGGGAGACACTTGAAGGCGAGGAAAACGGCCATTAGTTCCAACACAGTCAAAGCTTCCATCCCGTAGCTCTACAGGAAAGCACTCCGCCATGGGATCCAGGTATGTTGATTGTGTTTCAAAGACAAAACATAAATGTGATGCATCGACCTGGGGAGTATGTTCCATCACCGAATTAAACGAGAGGTGAATAACCTCAGAGGGGGGCTTATCCTCCAAAAAAAAGAGTCCACTGCTTCGAACGGGACCAATCCAGGCGGGGTTGCAAAGGCCCATCTATTCAAACACGGGATCAGCTTCAATGAGTCCAGGTGTTCAATCAGGTCTAACCCAATTATTCCCTTGATCGGTATTAAATCCACTCCGATCTCAAAATGGCCGGCCAAAGCATATTTTGCATCCTGAAAGACACGCAATAGAGATTCCAAGTTGGCCACTCGAACCGACAAGTCCATACCATCGGCTACCAAGACAGGAGATGTCACAGTCCTTCCAGAACCCAAGCCAACTCCCAGAACTACCTCTGTGAACCCACGCTGACACTCACCTAGAAAGGTAGACAATCTCAGCTGACAATTGACACCAAGTGGAGGCACCGCCCTTAATCTGTAATCTCTTTATTGCTTCTCCAGTTAGTCTCAATATGGAGGACAAAGGCGGAACCCTCTATCTGTTAGCACTATTATCTCCCCTTTCAATTCGAGAGGAAATTTCCTAAAGAGAATCTTAGCCATCAGTCTGGCTCCGCCAGAATCGTCCACAGAAAAAGGAATTCCCCAGCTCTTCCAACAGTGATGCTGTCCTGGAAACAAAGTCCCCCAGCTCAAAACGGGCTCCACCTTTCTTTGGAACATAGTCCAGAATATCCTGGAATATTTGGTCAATGATTTCATCCAGGTCCAGATACTCCCTCTTCAATATAGCCATGGCTCGCTGGTAATTGGTGTCAGTGCAACTCAGGTGATTTACCAGCCTCAAGGCTCTGTCTGAGAGTGAACACTTCAAGAAGTTCAACCTCTCGGTATCATTGGCCATGCCGATCACGCAGTTCTCAAAACTAGTCAAGAAGTTTCTGAAACTCATGCGGTCGGACTCCATTTCCTGTCTGCTAAATGTAGGCCCTGTGATCTGTATACGTGGGGGTTTAACAATGAAGGAAGAACCTCTCCCGGTAGTTGCAGAAGCCCTTGAGAACTCAAAGGCAGATTCCGAGTAAAGGCTGGGCTCTGGCTGTCGGTATGCTTGATCCAAATCGCCCAAGTCTTCATAATAATCCTTTAGTTGAGGCAGCCAAGCACCCTCAATCTTGGCAGGTGTACTCTCATCAAAGGAGCCTAACTCCAGCTGTGTGATACAAGTCTCTAACTCGACAATGAATTGTTGAATCTCCGTCCTTAAGAATGAGTACGCCGATGGCCTAACTCCATCACGACACATCTTCAGTCGTCCCTGAATCTTCTGAGTCAATGACCCCCTTCTGCGTAGGAGCTACTCTTTCGTGACGTTCATGACAGTAGTTAACCAACGAAAGACTAAAGCAGCAAAACCTTTGCAAGATGTTGAAAAAAAAACTATTTAGAGGGTAAAGTAGATTAGCCAGTGATAGCGTAAGCTCCGAAGGGTTGCAAAGGATGCCCTATGCGATCCCCCCTACTGGGTCGAGTAACAAGTATTGTAGTACGGCGAGCAGTGAGTAACTAAGTTGTGCCAACCGCTCACCAGTAAGTCATTAACACTACTGGTACCAGTCAGAGACACAATTCTTTTATAACAGAAGAATTGTGCCTTCCACTACTCCTCCAAGTCTATAAGAGACTCGTCCTCTTAATCACTCAGATTAGAATTCCACACTCGAGGCCAGCGCCACCACGTAAGCAATCTTCTTTTTTATTTTTTTTATTTTCTCATATTTAAAATAGAGTCGATAGTTTATTATGTTTTTGTTTTTAAATATGTCGTTTTAAGCAAAAACATTATTATATACTTCAGTGTAATTTCGAAAATATTAATATTTTTAAAAATTACGAAAATTCATCAGGTAGTAAGTTATGTATAGGTAACAGTAACTTCTTCGGAAAATTGGGTAAAATTGCATTTTTCTTAGATGTCATAGAGTAAACAATGAAGATTTAACACAGTCGGAACGCCAATTTTAGATTAAACCAATATAGTGAACGAGTGAACGACTTCTTTTTTTTTTTTTTTTTTTTTTTTTACTAAAATACAATAGCAGTTGTTCAGTTCAATGAGTTTTCGTAATTTTTGAATATTGTTAATCTGCTATAAAACATTGCAGAATTAATATTTTATTGGATTGCAATAAAAATGTTTTTTAATGTTTAAAATTATTTTTAAACGTTAATAAATAAATTTATTTTTAAAATACTAAAATGATCGAATGATTTTTTAAAATTTTTAACGTAAAATAAAAGAAAGAAGTCTTACCTTTCATTAACAAAAATCGGCATGAATTCATTTTTTCTTTTGTGTTCAAAACAGAAAATTTGTTTTGTTTGTTAGGATTTCTTTAGTAAATTGATACAACTTTTCTTTTGAGTGTCCAATTCATTAAGGAATAAAATATATGAAAATATAAAACAATCAAAATTAAAAAATGAAAAACACGATTTAAACGTGAAATAAGTAAAGAAAGAAAATCAATTGCAAGTCATCGTAAACCGGTGTAAGCATTATTTCGTTCCTCGTGTAAAAATGTCCGTTCATTAGTTTATTAGTGTCGAATTGTTTTCCTATCAACTTATTTTTGTGAATGTTTAAGGCTTGTTTGGATTTCTTTATTAAATTTATATTTTGCATGTATTATCATTCAAAACTAAAATATATAAAGATATAAAAATCAGGTTTATTTTTTAAGATTGAACATTTCATTTATATTTGAATTAGTCGAACTACTGTTGACATCCAAAGTCCGAATAATCCAAACAATCGTCACACAAAAAAATTGCGAAAATGAATATATTCACAAAAACAACTCAAATAAAAGAAAGGAATTGCACATACAGCAAAATCAGTCAAATGACAAAATTAGATTTGAACGAAGGAAATAAACTATGATTACTAGGTACGTGCAAAATAAATGCCGATGCTTCAAATGTATAAACATTTTGACCCCTCACTTTACTTAAAAATTCACCAAAACTCAGCAAATTAGCCAATTTTAATGAAATTTTCAGTATTTATAAAATAATTACCACGGATTATAATGAACTAATTATTTCTATTTAAATCGTAGTGGAAATGTGTTATTTTGTTTAAACAAAAATATATTTACTAAAGTTATGTTTTTCAGTAGTAAGAAAATGCATGAATTTATTTTTGCTTTTTATATAAAAAATAAAGCATCGTAGATTGTAGCAATTAAAAAAAAGAAATATTATTTTATTCTTTGTAATTATTACAATATTCGATTCTATAATAATTAAAAAAAAAACAACAACAAACTTGTAAAACTTCCCTTATGATTTCAGACCGAAACCTGCTAATGAGCCTGTTAAACATAAACTCAGCTTTTCTCATACCAGCTATGTTTTGCCGTATCCTTATTCTTACGAGTCAGAGGTAAGTCTTGTTAAAATGAAATAACTTCAACTCAATTTTATGAGTTTCATCATCCCAGGAATTAACACCTCCTTTCAGAATGGGGTAACTAATAGTCAATAAATAAAGCACTACTCAATAAGGGATCTTTCTGTGTCATTATTTTTATTAATTTTATTATTATTATTATTATTATTATTATTATTATTATTATTATTAAAAAATACATGCCATACATTTATAAAAGTAAATAGACATATTCATACAAAAAATACATGCCATCTATATATATTAAAGCAAAAAAGTGTGTATGTATGTATGTTCGCTTTTTGTGTATTCCGCAAAAGGATTTTTTCGGCAGCTTCTTGAGGCCGTTGCTCATTTTTAAAACTTTTTATGTCACGTCGAAATCATAGTATCTACGAGTTACGAACGGGGGTTGCATGTTTATTTAATTTGCCCGACTTTCAAAAGCTAAATATTCAACATTTCTTTTGTTGCAGCGGTCGCCAGGAATGTCCAAAAGCAATCAGCTTTGATCAATGCGGGTTTTTCCTTATATCAGACAATTGCTATTCAATTTGGACAGTTTCCTTTCAATGGGGAGCTGGTTTCACCCTCCCTCCACATCATATTGGGGAAGCCCAAACTACCCCGCAGTAAATGGAAAAAACGATCCTGCAGTGAAACAAAGTAAACAAACGCAAAAAAAACTGCCCCATCATCGTAACGCTTCCGCAATGACCTCAGTAAGCTGCCACCTGTCAATCAAACCTCCTTGACTTGACTCACTTTAATTGCTCTTACATTAACATTGTCACCGTAGTGCAGGTGTTAAGGCTCAGTCCATAGGCCTCAAGGCTCTGGGTTCGAGCTCACATGCCATCAACCCCCCATCTTTTTTTTTTACATCGCTATCGTTAAGTTTCCTTTTTGTTCTGATTTACCCCCCTCCCCCAACACACACACCTACAAATACCTGGGCAATGCCAGGTACCCCCTGCTAGTCTATAAATATAAAAGTGAAAATGTATGTATGTCTGTAAAAGGCTTTTTTCGCTGGATTTCTCGGTCGGCTCATTCCTTCTTAAAACTTTTTATATCACGTCTAAATGATAATATCTATGAGTTAACAATGGGGGTCGCCTGTCTATTTAATTTGCTCGACTTTGAAAAGATATATATTCAACATTTTTTGATTGCCGCATGTGCATTAAGCTTTTTCATATAATAAAACTGAAACTAATTTTTGCCAGAAACGTACAAAAGCAATCGGCTTTGATCAATGTGGATTTTCTCCTTATATCAGACAATTGCTATTCAATTTGGACAATCCCCTTTTTATGGGGAGCTGGTTTCCCCCACACCATCTTGGGGAAACAAAGAAAAATGCTGCCCCGCAGTAAATAAAATACTCATAAGGAGTAGAAACCTCCCTTCATAAGGAGTAGAAACCTCCCTTACTCTCTTGAGGATATTCGGCAGATGACAAAGGACTGTATTGTTTGCAACAAGTGAAAACCAAGATTTTTCCGCCCTGTTGATGGGCATTTAATCAAATCAACTCAACCTTTCGAGAAGTTGAACCTCGATTTCAAAGCACCTCTACCTTCATCTACTCCAAATAAGTATATGTTGTATTAGTTGATGAATACAGCCGCTTTCCATTTTTATACCCTTGTAAAGACACAAGTACCAAGAGTGTACTGCAATCTTGCTCCCACCTGTTTTCTATATTTGGCATACGCAGCCAAGTTCATTCAGATAACAGGAATTGTTTCAAGAATGCTGAATACAAGAATTGTATGCACGGCAAAGGGATCTCCACCACTTACAGCACTCCATATCACCCACAGGGGAATGGTCAAGTAGAGCGAATGAATGGAACAGTGTGGAAAACTATTTCATTAGCATAGGAAGACAAAGGTTTTGCGACTGAACACTGGGAAGAGGTTGTAACAGACTCCCTCCATTCCATTCGGTCTTTAATATCCACAGCCACAAATGAGACACCTCATGAGCGCCTGTTTAAACACCCAAGAAGGTCAGCGTTCAGGACAGTGGTACCATCTCGGATGATCGAATCTGGTTTTGTTTTAATGCGGAGACACAACCCGTTAACTAAATATGAACCTCTAGGTGATAAGGTTGAACTTTTAGATGCTAACCCTCATTATGCCTTTGTTCGATCTAACGAGGGTAGGCAGATGGCTGTACCTACACGTGACTTGGCCCCGTTGAAAGACTTCCAATTCACCGATCACCCACATGACTCGGAAAACTGGAATGATACACCAGCAGATCAGCAAGAGGAAAATTCACCCCCACCAGTAGAACCACCTGTTTTGCGACGGTCAGAACGTAGTAGAAGACCACCAGATAAGTTTAATTTGTGATTCTAGAGTTTAGTGAATCTTGATTAAATTTATTTTGTGCATCAGAACTATTAAATTGCACTCCTTGTGCTGAATTAGTGAGTTTTAACATTGAGAACCTGAACTATTAAACTACATTCCTTGCATTGGTTGTGATCAACCCACCTTCATACACTAATACTTGAATGAACTTTCCACCCATGGCAGGAACTTTCTAATTTAATGGAGGGGAGAATGTTGTATTGTGTTTCGTATCCATACGAAATTTCCCAATAGCACTCTCCTTGACGAAGCGCTAGGTCTGTATACTACTCCAGTAGTGTCCGCCATTTTACTTTATAGTGTTTACGTCGGACCCGACGTATCGTTCTATTGTGCTAATAAAAACCTTATTTAAATGGTATACAGTATTTGTTTTACTTACAACAATATTCTTGACTAAAACATGAGGTCCCTCGCTCTTCGTAGGCATGTATTTAATCTTATGTGGTCAGTATAATGTTGTGGGATCCCGTCTGGCGGGAATCAAACAGCATTAAAGAACGACAACACAGACATAAAGTGTTAGCAACAGATCGGTCGATAGAGAACTGCCGCCCGAGCTTACTTTATTGGACAACGCGCATCTAGGATAGATAACTCTTAGAGTTATGCCCCTTTACTTATAGACATCACAGTCAGCATTCATCTTGGTCCGAATAGCATGAGGTATGACTATTCTCTGTCCTCACAATATTAGTCCATCTTGTACAGTGAGTTTATTTCTGTAATCAAAGAACAGGTTGATAGAATTGAGTAAGCTTTTCTTTTTTCTTTTTTTTTAGCGATTACTTCAGCCAGTGATGTCATCTTGGAGTCTTTATCTGTCATGTGGCCAGTCCCTGTAGGTCCCTGCAAATAAAATATAAAAAAACTCGTAATTTCTCTTTTAAAAGTGGGTTGTTTATTTTCTTTATTGATTATATTCCAAAACAAACTGTTAAAGTTGTTTTAAAAGTAATAGACATATTTTTAAAAAAAAAAAAACAGTAATTAATTTTACGAACTCAATATTTTTCAATTTTTAAACTTTAAAAATCTATCAAAATTTTTCTATTGATTCTATTTTCACGATATTTTCAGAGTCAATGTGAAATTTTATGCTCTTTCCAATAAACCGAATATAATATTTTAGACAAACGTTTTTTTATTCACGCCCCACCCCCTATTTTCAAGTGTCTATTAAAAAGTAAATAATTAATTTACCCACCAAAGTTTTATATATCACAAATTGAAGAGAAAAGCTCAATAAATAATCTATTCAAATTTAAAACAAAAGAAGTAGTGTTTTTTTTTTTAGAAATTTACCTGTAATGTTCGAAGTTTAAAACCTTTTTTTTTTTTTTAACCACATTGTTTTTTTTTTCTTTTGTTTTTTTAAATGAAACCTTGGTCCTTGCTCCTTTAATTGAAAAAAAATTAGGACTTGACTTACATCTTTTGAGTGGTTATAAACTGGGAAAGACAGGGGGTCGAATAATTCACGCCTCCCATTTTGAAATGTCTATTAAAAAGTAAATAATTAATTTACCCACCAAAGTTTTATATATCACAAATTGAAGAGAAAAGCTCAATAAATAATATATTCAAATTTAAAACAAAAGAAGTAGTGTTTTTTTTTTTAGAAATTTACCTGTAATGTTCGAAGTTTAAAACCTTTTTTTTTTAACCACATTGTTTTTTTTCTTTTGTTTTTTTAAATGAAACCTTGGTCCTTGCTCCTTTAATTGAAAAAAAATTAGGACTTGACTTACATTTTTTGAGTAGTTATAAACTGGGAAAGACAGGGGGTCGAATAATTCACGCCTCCCATTTTGAAATGTCTATTAAAAAGTAAATAATTAATTTACTCACCAAAGTGTTATAGCTCACAAATTGAAGAGAAAAGGCCAATAAATAATATATTCAAATTTAAAACAAAAAAGTGAACATTTTTTAGAAATTTAGCTGTAACGTCCGAAAAAAAAACAGGTTGTTTGATATTTGTTTTTAATGAAACCTTGGTCCTTGCTCCTTTAATTGAAAAAAAAATTAGGGCTTGAATTACATTTTTCGAGGAGTTATAAGCTTGGAAAGACGGGGTAGAATTATTCACTATTTGTCACGAAATTTCTGACACACCTCCTTGCGAGCCTGTGGTCTTTTATCAGTTCTTTGTCAAATTATTAACTAACGTTACTTTTTCAAACTCTGGCTTGTTTGTTGGTGCTCTAGGTGTATCAGACTTTTGGGGAAATTTTTGACACCCCTAACACGAAACTGCGAATAAAATATAAAAAATTGGCAATTTCACTTTTAAAAGTGGGTTGGTTATTTTCTTTATGGATTATACTTCCAAAATAAACTATTAAAGTTGTATAAAAAGTAATAGAAATATTATTTTTTTATTTTTTAAAAAAACAGTAATGAAATGAATTGAATTTTACGAATTAAGTATTTTTCAATTTTTAAACTTTAAAAATCTATCAAAATCTTTCTATTGATTCAATTTTTACGATATTTTCAGGGTCAATGTGAAATTTTATGTTCTTTCCAATAAACTTAATATAGTATTTTAGACAAACTGTTTTTTTTAAATTCAAGCACCCCCCCCCCCGATTTTGAAATGTCTATTAAAAAGTAAAAAGTTAATTTACTCACCAAAGTGTTATATATCAGAAATTGAAGATAAAAGATCAATAAATAATATATTCAAATTTAAAACAAAAAAAGTATTTTTTAGAAAATTTCCTGTAATGTCAAAAGTTTAAAACCTGTTTTTTAAACCACGTTGTTTTTTTGTTTTTTTAAATGAAACCTTGGTCCTTGCTCCTTTAATTGAAAAAAAATTAGGGTTTAAATGACATTTTTCGAGTAGTTATAAGTTTTGAAAGACAGGGGGTCTGATTATTCAATATATTTCACACATACGTGAGGTCAGTTTTTGACACACCCATTGGTGCTCGTGACATATGGTAATTTATGCCAATAAAAGAACAAATTCTGGCTTGTATTGGTCTGTAGTTCTTCATGTTCTTCTTGGTCTTTCCAACATATGACCAGATTATCTTGCAAGAAAGGGAATATATCTGTTTAGGAGTTCAGGCCAAACAGTAACCTACACCAACAGTATGTCTGAAAAGTGAACAGGTCACTTAACACATCATTGGGCTCAACATGTCAATATCCCGATGAGAGGTCCACTTTTCTGAATATTTTTGCATTATCGAGACGTTGTATGGTGTAGTGCTCTCGCATGTGTGCTTTGTTGAGCTCGTGAGAACATTTTTCTTTCTTGTATCGACAAGATGACAAACCACGAAGTGGCTTTTTCCACTGACAGCCCACTCGGGAACGCTGATCATGCAGTGATAATGGTCGAAATCGTCCTAAACTCTACAGCCAAAACAGTGCGCAAATGAGACTACTGAATGGTTCAAAACGGCAATTGAATCACATGTTCCCATGCAGAAATTTTATAGCAAGCCCCACTCTCCCCAATGGTTTACTTCTACTTGCGCAACTGCCATTGCTCAAAGGCAGCAGGCATACCACGGATTTAACCGACATAAGTCCAGTTTAAACAGACATAAGTATATAGAAGCTAGAAGTAACGTTAAGAAAGAAATAGTTACAGCTAAGAAAAAATTTACTGAAGCCACCAAAAAACGAACCAAAGCACAAAGATTAGGAACTCTAGACGTCTGGAAAATCTACAACAGTGTAGTAAATAATGGGCAATCAACAATTCCCCCACTAACCAACAATCACGAGGTTGTTTACTCAGCAACCGAAAAGGCTAACATGTTTGCCAGTCGGTTTGCCTCAAACTCCACACTGGACCCTTCCAACCACCCCCTACCTGACTTCCCTTTGTGGACAGACGCCACGCTAGACGATCTAAAAATCACCCCTGCTTAGGTGCATACTATCAGAAAAAACCTTGACACTTCAAATGCATGTGAACCCGATCTCATCCTAGCTGTGCTATTAAAATGTGTTCAGCCAAAGTAGCTCCAGTTCTCTCCAAACTCTACAACAAATGCCTTAATGAATTTTGCTTTCCGGACTGTTGGAAAACTGCTTCTGTGGTACCAGTATTCAAGAATTCTGGCTAAAGAACTGACCCAGTAAATTATCGCCCCATTAGCCTCTTCCCACTTTTCGCCAACATATTTGTGACCATAATTAACCATGCTCTAGTCCATCACCTTACAGATGCTAAACTTCTGACTGACAAACAATATGGATTTAGGCAAGCCCGTTCCACAGCAGAATCCTCCCTGTAATCTCTGAACGTATATACCATTCACTGGACAAAGCGGGGGAGAGCAGAGCGGTTGCTCTAGATATATCTAAGGCTTTTGACAGGGTATAGCATGAGGGTCCCCTCAGGAAAATTAGATCATATGGTATCACTGGTAGAATACTTAACATAATTAAATCCTTCTTAGATAACAGAAAAATCCAGGTTGTCCTCGACGGTCGTACATCTAAACAATATGATATAAATGCGGGAGTGCCTAAAGAGTCTATCTTTGGACCTCTATTGTTCCTAATATTCATAAATGACCTCACTGACAAAATTGTCTGTGAGATGGGTATATATGCTGATGACACCACACTCTATAACAGGCAAAACAGGAAAACAAATGAACACATCTAAAGAGATGGCAAAAACGCTAGAGAATGACTTCCAATCCGTAGTGGAATTGGGACAAAAATGGATGGTCACATTCAATGCTGCCAAGACTAAACTGGTTTCCTTCAATAATTACAAGAAACCTTCTCTGCTACCAAATAGCAATGGCAATGGCCAGTGACTCTTTATCTGAGAATACATCTTTCAAACTGCTTTACCTAACGTTCACAGGAAACATGAGTTGGAACAATTACATTGAAAGCATTGTCAGGGCCACTGCGAAAAAGGTAGGCTCTCTCTACCGTGCTAGAAAACTACTACCACTCGAAAGTATCCTGTACCTCTATAAGGCCACCATTCTCCCATGTATGGAGTATTGCTGTCACATTTGGGCTGGTGCATCTGCTACTAGTCCGTCGCTTCTAGACAAGATTCAAAAGAGAGTCGCCAATCTGATAGGCCCTGAACTGGCATCTAAGTTTCAGCCTGTCCCATCGACGAAATGTTGCATCCCTCTGCCTGTTCTACAAGTATTTTAGTGAGGAATACTCTGGCAAACTGCAGACACTTGTGCCCCCACGATGTACCCCCACACAGTAGAGATCCCTAGATGTAAAAGATCTTTTTACTCAAGTAGTTTCTTCTCCAGAACCGCTAGACTCTGGAATTCCATTCCAGGTCCCTGCTTCCCCAACTGTACTGACATGCAGAAGTTCAAGTGTAACCTGAACCGACATATTGCTGCCCAAATCCTTACATAGTACCCCAGTAGTTCTTATCCTTGATAATTTCAAAGAAATATATTCAAAACTTCAGGTTTTTGCTTTTTATAAGATTTTAACTGTAAATAATTTACCTGACGGGTTTGTTTTATTATACACATTGTGTCGCCGTTTTCGAAATCTTTGTGTGTAATTGCTCAGTTTAAGCGCGAAATTTAAGAAATAAAAAGTCACACATTTTAGTAAACATTTTCTATAAATTTAAATGAGAACATTTGAAAACATGAAAAGGTTAAGAAATGATAAAATCATTTTTATTTACTTTTTTTATTGTTATTATTTCCGAATTTTCACAAAAAAACATGGCTGTATCAAAGAGAGTATAGTCAGATGCAGTTTTCTTTCCTCATTCTTCATAATGTTATTATTAAGAGGTTGAGCTTCCTGAAGAGTAAAACATCTTTTATCCGTGCTTTTTGAAATCTGTGTTTATAATCGCTTGGTTTAAGCGCAACATTTAAGAAATCTTTTTTTGTTAATAATGTTTCGATCTTTTTAAATAAGTTTTAATTTTTTTAAATAAATGTATTTTAATTAGGCTATCAATTTATTTTTTTTCAGAGAACTATTGCAAAATATCAAGTTGGTTGAAAATTTGCAAACATACTTTTCGCGTTTTTGTATGCCAAAAAGGTGGTAAAACATCGGGTCTTTTAGAGATATCGGAATCAGAAAAATGTGTCCCTATTTTATGAGCGGTACACGTCATGGGCGACTTTTGAGAGGTTAAATACAAAAAATAGATAAATAAATAAAATCGGAATTTTTATGCACATGTTTGAAAATGTAAATTTAAAATGTTTTGTTAAATTTTATTTATTTTTTCTATTTTCTATATTTACTGTCTCAAAATACCGGCCTCTGGCATGGGCCACTGGTAAAATAGGGACACATTTTTCTGATTCCGATACTTCCAAAAGTTCCAATTTTTAAAAATATTTTGGATAAAATTTCCAAATTTTTGATTAGCTTTCATTTATTTTTTCTATTTTTACCCTCTCAAAATGCCACCGCCTGGTATATGCCGCACTTAAATTAGGGACACAGTTTTTTCGAATCCAATACGTCCAAAAGTTCCTTTAAAAAAAATATTTCGGTATAAAATTTAAGATATTTTGCTAGCTTTTATTTATCTTTTCTATTTTTACTTTCTCAAAATGCCGGCTTCTGACATGGGCTGTTCGTAAAATAGGGGCACATTTTTCTGATTCCGATACTTGCAAAAGTTCCGACTTTTTTTTACATTTTCGATGTCTTACCACCTTTTTGGCATAAAATTTCAGATTTTTTTCTTAGCTTTCATTCTCAAAATTCTGTTCCCCTGGCATGTGCCGTCCAGGGCAGACCGCTCTCCTTGCTATGCTACTGCCTACTACAACAGACTGGCGAGGCGACGACATATCATTGAGGACAATGAAAACGATTATAAGGTTCTGCCACATGAAGAAGTTACATTTACTTGCTGTCGGCTGAGTGACTTGGACGATCATAGGGTCACACATTGCTGACCTGCGATCAGGATAGGTCACAAATAACTATTAAATTAAAATTAATAAATGAACATAAAATTATAGCATTGCTTTATATAAACACTTAATAAACTAACATAGAAATAATTAATTATTAATAGCTATTAAATTAAAACGAATAAATAGACACAATAAGATAAAATAATTTTATTACTCATCTGTTAACTTTATTCAACTGAAAACTTAATTGAAAAAATTAAGAAAACAAGATTTACGAAATAATTGAAACTTTTAACAGGACTGACAATGGTTTATTATAGCAGGACAGGGAAGAGCATGTGTTGTAGTATATTGGTCTGTATACACATATGTAACGCGCATATATGTGTGTGTAAGGTTGTGTAGCGTCTATGTAACCGTGTTCATGTAAATGTGTCTCCTGAAATATATATTGAGTTGTAAGCAATGTTTTGTTTCAGAACAGTTTCTGATAGTTGTTCTATACAACTCCTGGAGATGACTGGTTCTCAATAGACAGTTGTTCTGTACAGGTTCCTAACTTTATAATTTTTTAGCCACAGAGCAAAAGATTCTTCCCGAGTTGACATGAAAAAAATACATTCAAGACTGCTAATACAAGACTTTTAATTTTTATGGAGCAATTCTGGTTTCTGATTGATTGGTAGCAAAACGTGAATTAATAGCAACAGCATTTATAACAAGCATTAATTTGATTCGTCAGTTCATAGCAACAGCATTTATAAATAGAATCTCCCAACTGTGGGGGAGTATACCCCCATTAATAATAAAATAAATATTGCAACAGTATCTGTAACGTTTTCTTAATATTAATACTGTTCACAACTGCAACAAATAGCATACATGAGACAGTTCTTTTAATATGACGAATTGACATTTTTTGTGGCACATTAAACAAAAGAGAAACATACCTTTCTCTTTGTTCCTCACCCTCTCGATGCTTGCCTGCTGCAAGGGATACATCTTCCTCAAAAAGAAAACACCAAATTTTATTTTCATATAACTTTATTTCATTTTTGTAACTTCGTTCTTGCTGCAACGGATACTCTTCCTCCAAATAACATCACACCAAGTTATATCTTCATATAACTTTATTTCATGCCTGTCACTTCCTTCGAAGATGTACGTAATTCTTTATGTTAAACATCGTTTCTAGTTGGCCCATCTGTTTTAAGGATTCGCAAAGACAAAATCTGTATCTGCTGGTTAATCCACACTCTGGTTCTGTCAACTCTGATTTACTCTGGCTATTAAGTGAATATATCATAACTCGTTTCTTTGTTTATTCTCTTACACAACCAGTCATGTTATCTTATTGTTTATATTAAACTGTATTTTATTCCCAGCTTTAATAAATATTTGTAAAAATTTTATGTTAATGAACTTGCATTCACATGTCCTTTGTTTATTTTTATGAACTAAATTTCAACTGTTATATTTTATTTTGTAACATTCTTCTCCATCGCTGCTGCCCAGGAGTCACAAAATGAAACAATGTTTGATAGTGAGATAGTATATTCATCTGTATTGTTCAATAATGTAGTGCCTTACTTGTTTTTGCTATAGAATGACATGAGTTACTTCAGTCAGAAGACTGATAGGTAGTCTATGTCGAAATTTTGCGATACTAAACTCGATCCAACCTTTGCATTCAGGACGTGATTCTTGGCTCAGGTATTTCAGCCTTGTGTTCATAACTTAGACTTATGTCTAAGGTCCACTAATACTCTTGATTATTTTGCTAAGTGTGATTTCTCATTGGTAATCAATCCAAGCCAAGAATAGAATCCTCTGCTGTTTTGTACAAACTTCAGTGATTATCTTGTTAATCAACTGGTGGGAAAACACTTCTTCCTTCATCCTGATTGTTCTTTTTTTAAGTTACATTTGAGGCAATAATTGTTCATAGATGTTGTATGTAATGAGTGAAGAGCTTCTATATTCGTTTGTATTTGCTGAGACACAGTGCTTGACTGTTATGGAGATATGAGGGTTGTATCGCCTTTTATTAGCCATATTTTTGAAGCCTCCTTACAAATCAAACGATTAGTGAAACAACAACAGTAGTTGCTATGGAGTGATGCTAGCTTCTTCAACCAGAAATTTGGTAGGGTGTCTATCCATTAATTTAATACTGGAAATCAATCCAACGTTAACATCCCAGGCATTATTCTTGGCTCTAGCATTTCAACCTTGTTTGCATTACATTGTGATATATTTAATATCTACTTTATCTCTTGTTTGTTAAATGTTTTTGTGTATATTGTGATATATTTGATATCTACTTTATCTCTTGTTTGTTGAATGTTTTTGTCTTGTGTAAATTATCATTGGTAATCAATCCAAAGATTAGAATTATCTGCCACTTTCTACAGTCCTAATTGATTACCTTATTAATCAACAATTGGTTGTCCTTGCAAAAATTCTCCACCTTGCTAGTTCTTTTTAATCTATACTTCAGACAATAATATTGCACATACGTTGTATGCAACCAGTTGTAGTAAAGAACTTTTATATTGTAGTAAGACAGAATATTTGTCGCTATTTCTTAGATAGTCCTCTCACTGTTCTGGGAAAGAGTTTGAATGGACTGCAATAAGACATGCTTGTGTAACCCACTTATCAATCAGCGAATCGATGATGTAAACGTAATAGTTTCTATGAAATGATGATAGGTTCTTCAACCAGAAACTTGGTAGGTATTCTATGCAGCGATTCCTGGTGCTTGCATTTAGATTTGTTTTTGTTGTATTGAGATATATTTCATATCTACTTGGTCTCTTGATTATTTTCTGTTTTTTTTTTCTAATCATTTTCGTCTAGCTGTGATGATGAGGCATTTTAAAAATTCTAGCATTTCCTTTAGGCGCAATTGTTTAAATATATCTGGAACTTGATCATCGGATATATTTACCAGATAGTTTTTTTTTAAAATTTACTTCAATTTACAAGATTAAGGGGTTTACTTATGGAGCTTACACTTAATTTTAGATAGAGAATTGCATCAGTAGTGAGATATCTTCTGGAGCGGTAGAAGGATCCCACCATCTTTCCAGCGACCTTAGCAAAAGACTTGATGTACGTGTTCCATTTCAGATCAGGAGTAAAGATCAATCCCAGAAGCTTGTCAAAACACGGGGCTTCTCCTAGACAAGAGCCATCCATTTCAATTGATTCCAGATGAGGATCAGAGCGTTGATGATGTAAAGATAGGACTTTGGTTTTAGATGCACTAAATGTAACCAGCCACGTCTTTCCCCACTGAACCACGCGCTCAAGATCAGAGGAGAGAGAATCAGAGAGAACTTTGTCATTTACAGCCTTTGATGTGTTGCCGTACATGGTCATATCATCAGCATAGATGCCAACGAATGATTTAAGTATGTGTTCAGGGATGTCATTGATGTAGATCAGGAAGAGAGTTGGGCCCAGGATTGACCCTTGAGGGACTCCAGCATTAATACTGCAGGCCTCTGATTTTTGTCCATTGACCACTACTCTTATGAGCCTATCGGAGAGAAATGATTTAATGATTGAGAAAACATTAAGCATAGTTTTAAATGATTTTATACTTTATAATATTGGATGATATTCTTCCTTTTCACTCTATTATGACAATATTCATTAAGAATAGTTTCAACAATCAGGCTGCTATTTGTATTTTGATTCTTTTTTATTTGGCCAGTTGCTCCTATTCCAATCGGTATATTTTGTTTTTAGATCATTTTTAGCTCCTGATATTTTATCATTTCCTGTTTAGGCTTCTTCCATATTACATGACTTGATGGCCCTTTCTTTTATGTATCTGCACAGATGTATTTTTTGTCATAGAACACTTTTTTTGCCATTTTTCTGTTAATGTGGTTCATGTTCCCAGATGTTCAACGAGCTGTCAAATTGAATCTCTCCAAAGACATTGACAAGATTGTGGTCTTTTTTTTCTCTTTTTCTTATCCTTTTGTTTAAGTCAGGGTGAGGAATCCTACCAGATATCAAACATTCCTGTGCTATTTTATACATTTCAACTGAGAAACCATTTTCATATTTCACTTTTGCATTCCGTTTCCCTGTTTTGACTTGGCTTTTCCTCAGTATGAGTTCTCATATGCGTAACTAAAACAGATTTTTGAGAAAAAGAAAATCCACACACTTTACAAGAATGTGGCTTCTCCCCAGTGTGAGTTTTCATATGTTTCACTAAATTTGATTTTTGAGAAAAAGAATATTCACACACTTGGCAAGAATGTGGCTTCTCCCCAGTGTGAGTTCTCATATGTTTCACTAAATGTGATGTTTGAGAAAAAGAATATCCACACACTTGACAGGAATGTGGCTTCTCCCCAGTGTGAGTTCTCATATGGCTCATTAAATGTGACTTCATAGAACAAGAATATCCACACACTTCACAAGAATATGGCTTCTCCCCCGTGTGAGTTCTCATATGGATCTCTAAACTTGATTTTGTAATGCAAGAATATTCACAGACTTGACAGGAATATGGTTTTTCCCCTGTATGAGTCTTCCTATGTTTTACTAAACCTGACTTCTGAGAAAAAGAATATCCACATACTTGGCAAGAATGTGGCTTCTCCCCAGTGTGAGTTCTGATATGTCTCACTAAGTCTGATTTTGAAGTGGAAGAATATTTACAAAGTTGACAAGAATGTGGCTTTTCTCCAGTATGAGTTCTCATATGTTTCACTAAGTTTGATTTGTGAGAAAAAGAATGTCCACAAACTTCACAAGAATGTGGCTTTTCCCCAGAATGAGTGTTCATATGGCTCACTAAACTCGATTTTTGAGAGCAAGAATATTCACACACTTGACAAGAATATGGCTTTTCTCCAGTATGAGTTCTTATATGTTTCACTATATCCGATTTTTCAGAAGAAGAATATCCGCATACATCACAAGAATGTGGCTTTTCCCCAGTATGAGTTCTCATATTGATTACAAAATTTATGAAAACAAAAATATCAACAAACTTTACAAAAATGTGTCTTTTTTCGAGTGTGAGTTCCTATATCTTTTACTCAATCTTTTATCTGGCAAAAGTATTATATCCACACACACATTATTTTTATTTCAGTTATCTTATTATTTGTTCAAGCTGTGGATGCGACACTATAGAAATGTCAAACATATATCTACTACTTCATATATTTCAAAAGAGATATCTTTTTAAATGATATTTCAAAGTATTTAGCATTTATAAGCTTTTACTTTTCTAAAACATATTTAGAGCTATAGTTCCTGGTATTACAGAAAATATAGATTTTTTAAAGTCAAATACTTTTCTGATACCTTATATTTGAACATTACACAGATTTTCACAAAAATTCATATTACCTTCACTCGTGTTATGTTTTCACCACTGTTTAGCAAGACATTAAATTTTCCAATATGATAAATTTTCTCACAGATGTTGCAGTAGTGTTCCAAACAAAATAATAACTGTTTACAGCTTAATGTGTAAAGATCGTGATTTTCCATTAAAATTGAAATAGGGTTCAATCAGGAACATCTGTAAAAAATAATGAAGTTTAATATTCTTAGTATTTACACTCACATATTAATATTCTGTTTGTTTATTGTTGTCAATATTATTAGATTGAACCCACATCTAGATTTATTTCATCTAAAAAATTCATATAAAACACATCACAAAAATGATCGGATATTTTCTAACTTGACACAGAGTAAGTTGATACAAGTGTTGCTTAAGTTATTATCTAGTTGAAATAATATTTAGCGTTATGTTAGTTCTTATGGTTTTCCTCATAGTGAGAAGAGATATATTTACATTTATATATACAATACTACAATATATATTCATGTATGTTAATGTAACGATGAAAGTAAATTACCATATGTCCATTAAAATAGTATTCATTGCATACACGTTTTTGCTTTCTTCAAGCACGTATGTATAACTGATATATAAATATGCAAAATTATTAAAGCTACAGTGATATTCTATATTTCTATTTTATTCATTCATATGTTTTTCTCATATTTATCAATCCTATTATTCCATCTGCATTTGTTTGAGGGAATATATCTAATCACATCTAATTCATCTGAATATAAAATTATTTGTAACTATAAGCGTTTAACTTATAAGTGGATTATGTTTCATCTGTCCTTAAATATTGGTATGAACAAATTTTTAGTTTACTAATTGTCAAATACATTAGCAAATAACTTCAGAACATTAGAAAGCATTAGTGAAAGAATGTGGGTTTTTGTAACCCTGCTGGAAAATGTCTTTGGACTGGGACTATGCTGGACGCATACATTTGCATATGCATTGAGCATTGTTGCAACATAGAGACGGCTTCAAATACCATAACAATCTTCTTAGATAAAGGGTTAAAAAATAATTTTTAATCTAATAGGTTCCGCCCCGTTGATGTCTCTATATACTGAAAAACCTTTACTTACTGCTCTCTCTCTCTCTCTCTCTTTCTCGCTCTCTCTCTCTCTCTCTCTAGGTCTGCTAAACTCTAGAATTCCCTCTCTGTTTTCTGATTTCTTGAATGTACTGAAATTCAGTTGTTTAAATGTAATGCGAACAGACATCTAGTTACTCTGCTGTTAATAATAATCCCAAATAGTTGTCCTTTACATCCAGGTGGAAATATAAATTATTTAGGATGAAAAAGAGTGGCAAAAATGTCTTGAATGTTTTATCTTTAAATATCTGTTCATCCTAATTGATATGAACATCAAAATATTTTTAATAACAGGTTTGTAACTTATCCCCATGTTGAATGTTTTATCTTTACATATCTGTTCATCCTAATTGATATGAACATCAAAATATTTTTAATAACAGGTTTGTAACTTATCCCCGTGTTGAATGTTGATTTTTAAATATTAGTGACTAAATATTTACATTATTGTCAACAGATAATTAATTTTTAACCTGATCATATTATCATATGATATCCCTATATTTTGAGATCCATCATAGTTTAGCCCCAACATGGTTTACCCTCTAAATGTTCAAAATGTATAATTTGTGAGGGGTGGGTTGTTTCAGCACCCCTGAAAATATACGCACTGAAGTAATTAAAACTAATAAATATTTAGATAATATATAAATTATTATATAAATTAAACATAAAATGAGCACCTATTTAATGGCTAGCTAGTTGTCAAAGAACCATGTAATTAGTAGAAGTATCCAATAAATAGACGGAAGAGGAGAGGTCTAATATATATTTTGACTTTATTACGTTCTTAAGAGCCCAGGTGTTAACTATTCGACATTTTCAGCAACTAATTTAACAAACAAAAGACACTGTAAAATATTATTACTGTTGGCTTTCTTAAATGTTAATATTCAAAATCATGTTTGATATTTAAAAAAGTGCTATCCTATTTATTTTTGTTTTACATTCTATAAAAATGAAGAGATTACATTTAAATTTTAAATTTGGAACATTTTTTTTTACTCATACTTTATGTTTTTTTTTCTGTTTTAAATAAAAAACTAGAACATCTCCGCTCATTAATAATCATTGTATTATTTTGAAAGTTTTCTTAATGCGAGAAAGGGGTATTCTTGCTAACTAATATGTACTTTCACCTAACAATTTAATAAATTAAATGGGCATTTTAGACAAAAAACGAAAAAGTAGTCAAAAATCAAATAAATAACCAATGATTGTTACCTAGATTGGCCTTCGGGACAAGATCAAAGTGTAGTATCTGTTCTTCAGATGCTGCACTTCAATTTCTTGTTCTCTGTCAGTGGAGGAGAAATCCTTCACGACTGAGACAATTTTTATTTTTGTTCCGTTTCTCCACGTTAAAAAAACGACCCTGGTGTCTAACTCTGTCCCGTGGGAAGGCATTGTAAATAGGAACCAATGATTGTGAACAAAGGCAACATAACTCTTTTCTTTACTTGGATAGGTTTGTTTTGTGTTTTAATCAATTTTGAAGCATTTACTAACTTTAAAAAGTTTGTACTGAGTCTTGGGTTAGAATTAGAAAAAAATTGGCTTATATAAAAGTCACCCAACTTTTATTATTTGATTAAAACATCCATAATTAAACAAAATACTGGTAGAAAACAAAAAACACAAAATAAATGTCACAATAACACTTGTAAAATTTTTCTATATCCAACGATTTTTTTACTGTATCTTTTAATTATTAAATAGTGAACAGCACATAGGATCTAATCCCAATCCAAAAAACGTAAGAAAAGAAAACCTAATATGAACTCCAAATAAAAATGAAAATTGTGATTGCAGACATTATTGACTGCTTACTTGGCCATTAAGTGTGTGCTTTTTTACATTAAATTTATTTAGGAAAGTGATTACCAACCATAAAAACTTAAATAGTTTTTTCTTTATGCAGATATTTAAATGTTGTTGAAACGTACTAGTCAAAATAAAGTCAATTTCTATTTTTTTATATTTTTTTTAGAGTAAACTATATTTGTTTAGATTATAAAGTTTTACAACTAGTTTTTCAATATTAAGCTTTTGCTAATTGGTGACGACAAACAAATGTGTTCATTTTATGCAAATTTGTAAATGAAAAAAGGTTTCCATTCTAAAATTTAAATATTGGAGAAAACGTAAAAAAATCAAAAGAAATTCTTCAGAGACATGATAGGTAATATGCACAGAAAAAATATGTTTGACAAAAATCTAAATGTCAGATTAAATAATATAATTTTAAGAGATTTTTGGTGCTTGTTTATGTGGAAAAAAACTATTTAGAGGGTAAAGTAGATTACCCAGTGATAGCGTAAGCTCTGAAGGGTTGCAAAGGATGCCCTATGCGATCCCCCCTACTGGGTCGAGTAACAAGTATTGTAGTACGGCGAGCAGTGAATAACTAAGTTGTGCCAACCGTTCACCAGTAAGTCATTAACACTACTGGTACCAGTCAGAGACACAATTCTTTTATAACAGAAGAATTGTGCCTCCCACTACTCCTCCAAGTCTATAAGAGGCTCGTCCTCTCAAACACTCAGATTAGAATTCTGCCCTCGAGGCCGGCGCCACCATGTAAGCAATCTTCTTTTTTTCTTTTTTTTATTTTCTCACACACTCTCAATAAAAACGAGAAAAAAAAACAAACGGTAGAAGAGAGAAAAGAAAAAGAAAAAAGTTACATCAAAATGACAGACCACCAAAATATTTAATTAAAAAACAACTGTTAGTACAATATATCATGTTAGCAGTAGTCAACCAGTCCAGATATCAATTAAGCAGGCAGCAGGCTAGGTCTACCCTGTCGTTTTTTCAGGGGCGCACATTCTGGGCAATACCACTTTTGCCTGTTGGGAGGTTCTGAGTCGATACTGACACATCGGAAATGGTACCAATCGTCGTACGAGTCACACCCAATCATATTCTGATTCTGCTGCGGAGAGCTGCACAGGGGACACAACCAGACCTGCTCCTCAACACTAGGGGGTGAACCCAACGTCTCGCCTCCCTCCACAACAGGAGGTCAATCAGGAGTCCTAGAAAGCTCTAAGGTGTTTCAGGAAATGTACTTCCTCCAAGCCCTCCCCTTTTTGAACACGTGCTGCTCTAACGACACCATCATGGCCTGGAATCAGTTCAGTAATAGTTCCTAAGACCCAAAACGGTCTGGGTTTCAAAGGACTCTTAATCAGAACAACATCATCCTTCTGGAGGCGGTTTCTTGTACTGAGTCCGGATCGACCAGGAATCTTCCTTCCCAGCTCTAGCAGGTACTCCTCATAACATAGTTTGTGGAAATTTGTCAGACATTGGTCCCTAAGTTCCAAGGTTTGAATTAGCCTCTCCTTGCTGGGTGGCAACAAGGTAGTTCTATCCTCTCTATTCAGTGGTATCAATAGCATGGGGCTCTGATTGGGCTTAAAGAACATATTGGGGGTA
Source organism: Euprymna scolopes (assembly GCF_053919585.1). Lineage (NCBI taxonomy): Eukaryota > Metazoa > Mollusca > Cephalopoda > Sepiida > Sepiolidae > Euprymna > Euprymna scolopes. The sequence continues at coordinate 144,128,470 of NC_136500.1, read as the reverse complement.
ATTGGAGTAGCATTTTTGTCGGCTGACACCTGGTAAGTAAGAGGCCGGTTATTAACAGACCTCTGAATATCAGATAACACTGTCAGAAGGGTAAAGAATTTCAATCTACCCCTGTAAAGAATCTTAAATAGGCAGTTCTCCATGGTTTTGATACATCACTCCCATGTTCCTCCATACCAAGGAGAGAACAAGGGAATGGTTTTAAGTTTTAACTTACAAGGACCGTATTTTCTTTGATAGTCCGTAAAAAGAGAGAGATGGTCGAAAATCTTTCCACTTCCTATAAACGTTTTCGCGTTGTCACTATAAAGGGTTTCGGGAACGTCATATCGGTTAGTAAATCGAACTAGTGCCTGGAAGAAAGAGGGTACGCTCATGTCGGGAACTACTTCAATGTGTATTGCTCTGATATTCAAGCCAGTGAATAGGAGCAAGTACATTTTCGTATCTTGTTTCCCGTCACTCACCCAAAGATGGCCAGTAAAATCAATCCCAGTGTGTTGATAGGGGATTCTGAAATTGGTACGGTGCAATGGCAGGGCAGCAGCAGCATTCAGCGTCACTGGCGTTGAATTATAACGTTTACATCTGGCACAAACAGCCAGTACCTTATTCACAGCTTGCCGACCCTGCGGGACCCAATAACCGCTTCGCCTCAACTCCGCTAGGGTTGACCCAGTTCCAAGGTGTCAACACCTTTCGTGACAATCCAAAATGATGAGTCTGGTAACAGGATGATGTTTCCCTATCAGAATGGGGTTTTTAACTTCATAACCAAAGTAGGAATATTGGTTGATTCTTCCCGAGATCGAATCAAACCGTCAGGGTCCAGAAAAAGATCCAGAGCACGAACCCTAACTGGCATGGGTTTACTACTCGGCTCCTTTAGGTACTCCACTTCCACAAGAAATTCTTGCCATTGCACTGTCTTCATAAGATAGATCGCTGCCTTAGAGTTGTAGTCCCATTGTCGATCAAATCGGATGGCTAGGAACTTAAACACCAAGGCAGTAACAGTCAGTAAACCAGAGAATGAGGAAAAGGTATGGCGGAAGCATACTCCTGATCATGGATTAAAGAACAATTCGCTGAACTGCGGGTCATTCGCTGGCATATCTCACTCAAACAGGGCATATCCTGTCCTGGCCATTCAGATATTCTTTTGCATAGCCAGGAAGGGCCTGAACACCAAAATTCCATTTTATATTGGAACTTTCTCAATGTTAATCCTCTTGTTAACAAATCCGCTGGGTTGGGTGTACTATCAACATATCTGAAGAGAGTCTTCAAGCCATAGCGAGACTCCAACTCCACATTCATCTGCAGAATGTCTTTAAGTCTATTTTTTGCAATAAACATTTTTGCTAGACATGTTTTGAGATAAAATCCAGCACAAGACCACCTGTGCATCCGTGGCTATACACAAATTCACAGGGACAAATCCTTCACAATTGTCCAGGATTGTGGGGAGACACTTGAAGGCAAGGAAAACGGCCATTAGTTCCAACACAGGCAAAGTCTTGTCCTTCATAGGTGCCACCTTAGCTTTCGCAAATAATAAGGATGACCGACCATTTTGCACGATATACACAGCAAACCCATATGCTTCCTTGGACGCGCTGCAAAACAGGTACATATCTCCAGGCAGCCCTGCCATAAGCGCCTTGCGCAAAAAACGGAAGTGACTCACTCCTGAAAGGTCCCTGGCCAGCTCTCTCCAATCGCTCAAGATTGCCAGCTGGAGTGGATCATCCCAACCTGCACCATTCTTCCACATGGATCTGATTAGCACTCTACTGTGGATAGTAACCGGGAGACATAGGGACAATGGACTGAAGATCTTAGCTGACTTGCAAAGAACACCTCTCTTTGTTGTCACGTCAGGATTGCATTTTACTGGAGCGACATACAACTCCTCCGAATGTGGGGAGTATCGGTAGCCCAGTACTCTCTCCCACTCCTCTTCATGGATACTTAGAGTACCATCCTCCTTCATCCTAGTGCAGAGCGCCTAACTGTTTGAGTTGCATGACTGGATAACAAAGCCCCCTTCCAGCAAACGCTCTCTAACAAGGGAATACAATGTAGTAAGCTCACTTGCATCTGCCACGGATGCCACAAGGTTATCCACATAAAACCGGTCCTCCATCATTCTGCGGCAAGCATCCTGTGGGTATTTTGCTGCATACAATTTTAAGATGCACCCCAACACAAATGGGCTTGAGGTAAATCCGAATATCAAGGTGGTATAGCAGAAGCAGCGCAACCAATCTCCTTGCTTAAGAAAAAAGAAAAACCAGTTCCTATTTGCCTCCAGCTTAAGCCGAATCATTAGGAATGCTTGGCGAATGTCTGCTAGTAGCACATAGTTGTTGGCCTTTAGAGCCAAGAACAACTTTAAGATGTTCCCTGTAAAGTTAACGCCAGAATATGCTGCTTCATTCAGTGATAATTCATCTCCTGTCTTCAAACTATAGTTGAACACTGGTCTGATCCTGGTTGTTGACGTAGTGTCCGACTTGAAAATTGATCTATGTGGTATCCACACATATTTGTCGAACTCCTGAGGGGAGACAAAAATCTCTTCAATTATACCGTCCTCCTGTTGCTGACGAAACACCTCCAAATATTCATCATATATTTTTCTTTTAGTCAAGTTTGCTGCCATCCGGTCTAAAACATGCAAGGAAGTTGCATGATTAGAGGGGACTCTGGCTAATCTATCGTGATGCCAGGGGAGCTCCACATAATAGCTTCACTCCTGTAGCTCTACAGTTTCCTCAAACCGCTTCATCTGCACTTTATCGTAATCAGAGAAGTCCTCCTGACTGGGAAGCCTCAGAGATTCCAACATAAACATTTGTTCTAGTCGTCTTTGCACCATACTGTCAGGAAAGCACTCCGCCATGGGATCCAGGTATGTTGATTGTGTTTCAAAGACAAAACATAAATGTGATGCATCGACCTGGGGAGTATGTTCCATCACCGAATTAAACGAGAGGTGAATAACCTCAGAGAGGGGCTTATCCTCCAAAAAAAAGAGTCCGCTGCTTCGAACGGGACCAATCCAGGCGGGGTTGCAAAGGCCCATCCATTCAAACACGGGATCAGCTTCAATGAGTCCAGGTGTTCAATCAGGTCTAACCCAATTATTCCCTTGATCGGTATTAAATCTACTCCGATCTCAAACTGGCCGGCAAAAGCATATTTTGCATCCTGAAAGACACGCAATAGAGATTCCAAGTTGGCCACTCGATCCGACAAATCCATACCATCGGCTACCAAGACAGGAGATATCACAGTCCTTCCAGAACCCAAGCCAACTCCCAGAACTACCTCTGTGAACCCACGCTGACACTCACCTAGAAAGGTAGACAATCTCAGCTGACAATTGACACCAAGGGTTTCGATTGGGCACAAAGTTCTCAGTACATCTGTCGCCAGATATGTCCGCCTGCTACCTGTGTCCAGTAGGCAATTCACTGACACTGTCTTTGTTCCACAAGAGAATGTAACTGAGATAATGGGTGGCAACGTGTGGGAATACCCGGTTGAAGTTGCATTGTTCACATCCACATGAAAAGAAGGAGTAATAGCGTTCCCCCTACCAAACTTTTGAGATGTATTCTGTCTTACTGTTGATGTAAATGCAGTGGGGGCACCGCCCTTAATCTGCAATATCTTTATTGCTTCTCCAGTTAGTCTCAATATGGAGGACAAAGCGCTATTATCTCCCCTTTCAATTCGAGAGGAAATTTCCTAAAGAGAATCTTAGCCATCAGTCTGGCTCCGCCAGAATCGTCCACAGAAAAGTCACAGGAAAAGGAATTCCCCAGCTCTTCCAACACCGATGCTGTCCTGGAAACGAAGTCCACCAGCTCAAAACGGGCTCCACCTTTCTTTGGAACATAGTCCAGAATATCCTGGAATATTTGGTCAATGATTTCATCCAGGTCCAGATACTCCCTCTTCAATATAGCCATGGCTCGCTGGTAATTGGTGTCAGTGCAACTCAGGTGATTTATCAGCCTAAAGGCTCGGTCTGAGAGTGAACACTTCAAGAAGTTCAACCTCTCGGTATCATTGGCCATGCCGATCACGCAGTTCTCAAAAGTAGTCAAGAAGTTTCTGAAACTCATGTGGTCGGACTCCATTTCCTGTCCGCTAAATGTAGGCCCTGTGATCTGTATACGTGGGGGTTTAACAATGAAGGAAGAACCTCTCCCATTAGTTGCAAAAGCCCTTGAGAACTCAAAGGTAGATTCCGAGTAAGGGCTGGGCTCTGGCTGTCGGTATGCTTGATCCAAATCGCCCAAGTCTTCATAATAATCCTTTTTGAGGCAGCCAAGCACCCTCAATCTTGGCAGTGTACTCTCATCAAAGGAGCCTAACTCCAGCTGTGTGATACAAGTCTCTAACTCGACAATGAATTGTTGAATCTCCGTCCTTAAGAATAAGTACGCTGATGGCCTAACTCCATCACGACACATCTTCAGTCGTCCCTGAATCTTCTGAGTCAATGACCCCCTTCTGCGTAGGAGCTGCTCTTTCGTGACGTTCATGACAGTAGTTAACCAACGAAAGAGTACAGCAGCAAAACCTTTCCAAGATGTGGAAAAAAACAAACTATTTAGCGGGTAAAGTAGATTACCCAGTGATAGCGTAAGCTCCGAAGGGTTGCAAAGGATGCCCTATGCGATCCCCCCTACTGGGTCGAGTAACAAGTATTGTAGTACGGCGAGCAGTGAGTAACTAAGTTGTGCCAACCGTTCACCAGTAAGTCATTAACACTACTGGTACCAGTAAGAGACACAATTCTTTTATAACAGAAGAATTGTGCCTCCCACTACTCCTCCAAGTCTATAAGAGACTTGTCCTCTCAACCACTCAGATTAGAATTCTGCCCTCGAGGCCGGCGCCACCATGTAAGCAATCTTCTTTTTTTATTTTTTTTTTATTTTCTCATATTTAAAATAGAGTCGATAGTTTATTATGTTTTTGTTTTTAAATATGTCGTTTTAAGCAAAAACATTATTATATACTTAAGTGTAATTTCGAAAATATTAATATTTTTAAAAATTGCGAAAATTCATCAGGTAGTAAGTTATGTATAGGTAACAGTAACTTCTTCGGAAAATTGGGTAAAATTGCATTTTTCTTAGATGTCATAGAGTAAACAATGAAGTTTTAACACAATCGGAACGCCAATTTTAGATTAAACCAATATAGTGAACGACTTCTTTTTTTTTTTTTTTTTTTTGCTAAAATACAATAGCAGTTGTTCAGTTCAATGAGTTTTCGTAATTTTTGAATATGTTAATCTGCTATAAAACATTGCAGAATTAATATTTTATTGGATTGCAATAAAAAATAAAAATGCTTTTTAATGTTTAAAATTATTTTTAAACGTTAATAAATAAATTTATTTTTAAAATGCTAAAATGATCGAATGATGTTTTTAAATTTGTAACGTAAAAAAAAAAGAAAGAAGTCTTACCTTTCATTAACAAAAAAATCGGCATGAATTCATTTTTTCTTTTGTGTTCAAAACCGAAAATTTGTTTTGTTTGTAAGGATTTCTTTAGTAAATTAATACAACTTTTCTTTTGAGTGTCCAATTCATTAAGGAATAAAATATATGAAAATATAAAACAATCAAAATTAAAAAATGAAAAACACGATTTAAACGTGAAATAATTTAAGAAAATCAAATGCAAGTCATCGTAAACCGGTGTAAGCATTATTTCGTTCCTCGTGTAAAAATGTCCGTTTATTAGTTCATTAGTGTCGAATTGTTTTCCTATCAACTTTAGCTTATTTTTGTGAATGTTTAAGGCTTGTTTGGATTTCTTTATTAAATTTATATTTTGCATGTATTATCATTCAAAACTAAAAATATATAAAAATATAAAAATCAGGTATATTTTTTAAGATTGAACATTTCATTAATATTTGAATTAGTCGAACTACTGTTGACATCCAAAGTCCGAATAATCCAAACAATCGTCACACAAAAAAATTGCGAAAATGAATATATTCACAAAAACAACTCAAATAAAAGAAAGGAATCGCACATACAGCAAAATCAGTCAAATGACAAAATTAGATTTGAACGAAGGAAATAAACTATGATTACTAGGTACGTGCAAAATAAATGCCGATGCTTCAAATGTGTAAACATTTTGACCCCTCCCTTTACTTAAAAATTCACCAAAAATCAGGAAATTAGCCAATTTTAATGAAATTTTCAGTATTTATAAAATAATTACCACGGATTATAATGAACAAATTATTTCTATTTAAATCGTAGTGGAAATGTGTTATTTTGTTTAAACAAAAATATATTTACTAAAGTTATGTTTTTCAGTAGTAAGAAAATGCATGAATTTATTTTTGCTTTTTATATAAAAAATAAAGCATCGTAGATTGTAGCAATTAAAAAAAAGAAATATTATTTTATTCTTTGTAATTATTACAATATTCGATTCTATAATAATTAAAAAAAAACAACAACAAACTTGTAAAACTTCCCTTATGATTTCAGACCGAAACCTGCTAATGACCCTGTTAAACATAAACTCAGCTTTTCTCATACCAGCTATGTTTTGCCGTATCCTTATTCTTACGAGTCAGAGGTAAGTCTTGTTAAAATGAAATAACTTCAACTCAATTTTATGAGTTTCATCATCCCAGGAATTAACACCTCCTTTCAGAATGGGGTAATTAATAGTCAATAAATAAAGCACTGTTACTCAATAAGGGATCTTTCTGTGTCATTATTTTTATTAATTTTATTATTATTATTATTATTATTATTATTATTATTATTATTAAAAAATACATGCCATACATTTATAAAAGTAAATAGACGTATTCATACAAAAAATACATGCCATCTATATATATTAAAGCAAAAAAGTGTGTATGTATGTATGTTCGCTTTTTGTGTATTCCGCAAAAGGATTTTTTCGGCAGCTTCTTGAGGCCGTTGCTCATTTTAAAAACTTTTTATGTCACGTCGAAATCATAATATCTACGAGTTACGAACGGGGGTCGCGTGTGTATTTAATTTGCCCGACTTTCAAAATCTAAATATTCAACATTTCTTTTGCAGCGATCGCCAGGAACGTGCAAAAGCAATCAGCTTTGATCAATGCGGGTTTTTCCTTATATCAGACAATTGCTATTCAATTTGGACAGTTTCCTTTCAATGGGGAGCTGGTTTCACCCACCCTCCACATCATATTGGGGAAGCCCAAACTACCCCGCAGTAAATGAAAAAAACGGTCCCGCAGTGAAACAAAGTAAACAAACGCAAAAAAAACTGCCCCATCATCGTAACCCTTCCGCAATGACCTCAGTAAGCTGGCACCTGTCAATCAAACCTCCTTGACTTGACTCACTTTAATTGCTCTTACATTAACATTGTCACCGTAGTGCACGTGTTAAGGCTCAGTCCATAGGCCTCAAGGCTCTGGGTTCGAGCTCACATGCCATCAACCCCCCATCTTTTTTTTTTTTAAATCGCTATCGTTAAGTTTCCTTTTTGTTCTGATTTACCCCCCTCCCCCAACACACGTACCTACAAATACCTGGGCAATGCCAGGTACCCCCTGCTAGTCTATAAATATAAAAGTGAAAATGTATGTATGTCTGTAAAAGGCTTTTTTCGCTGGACTTCTCGGTCGGCTCATTCCTTCTTAAAACTTTTTATATCACGTCTAAATGATAATATCTATGAGTTAACAATGGGGGTCGCCTGTCTATTTAATTTGCTCGACTTTGAAAAGATATATATTCAACATTTTTTGATTGCCGCATGTGCATTAAGCTTTTTCATATAATAAAACTGAGACTAATTCTTGCGGCATTTTGCCAGAAACGTACAAAAGCAATCAACTTTGATGAATGTGGAGTTTCTCCTTATATCAGACAATTGCTATTCAATTTGGACAATCCCCTTTTTATGGGGAGCTGGTTTCCCCCACACCATCTTGGGGAAAAAAAAAACATGCTGCCCCGCAGTAAATAAAATACTCATAAGGAGTAGAAACCTCCCTTCATAAGGAGTAGAAACACCCCTTACTCTCTTGAGGATATTTGGCAGATGACAAAGGACTGTATTGTTTGCAACAAGTGAAAACCAAGATTTTTCTGCCCTGTTGATGGGCATTTAATCAAATCAACTCAACCTTTCGAGAAGTTGAACCTCAATTTCAAAGGACCTCTACCTTCATCTACTCCAAATAAGTATATGTTGTATTAGTTGATGAATACAGTCGCTTCCCATTTGTATACCCTTGTAAAGACACAAGTACCCAGAGTGTACTGCAATCTTGCTCCTATCTGTTTTCTATATTTGGCATGCGCAGCCAAGTTCATTCAGATAACGGGAGTTGTTTCAAGAGTGCTGACTACAAGAATTGTATGCACGGCAAAGGGATCTCCACCACTTACAGCACTCCATATCACCCACAGGGGAATGGTCAAGTAGAGCGAATGAATGGAACAGTGTGGAAAACTATTTCATTAGCATTGGAAGACAAAGATTTGGCGACTGAACACTGGGAAGAGGTTGTAACAGACTCCCTCCATTCCACTCGGTCTTTAATATCCACAGCCACAAATGAGACACCTCATGAGCGCCTGTTTAAACACCCATGAAGGTCAGTGTCGAGGACAGCGGTACCGTCTCGGATGATCGAATCTGGTTTTGTTTTAATGCGGAGACACAACCCGTTAACTAAATATGAACCTCTAGGTGATAAGGTTGAACTTCTAGATGCTAACCCTCATTATGCCTTTGTTCGATCTAACGAGGGTAGGCAGATGGCTGTACCTACACGTGACTTGGCCCCGTTGAAAGACTTCCAATTCACCGATCACCCACATGACTCGGAAAACTGGAATGATACACCAGCAGATCAGCAAGAGGAAAATTCACCCCCACCAGTAGAACCACCTGTTTTGCGACGGTCAGAACGTAGTAGAAAACCACCAGATAAGTTGAATTTGTGATTCTAGAGTTTAGTGAATCTTGATTATATTTATTTTTTGCATCAGAACTATTAAATTGCACTCCTTGTGCTGAATTAGTGAGTTTTAACATTGAGAACCTGAACTATTAAACTACATTCCTTGCATTGGTTGTGATCAACCCACCTTCATCCACTAATACTTGAATGAACTTTCCACCCATGTCAGGAACTTTCTAATTTAATGGAGGGGAGAATGTTGTATTGTGTTTCATATCCTTACGAAATTTCCCAATAGTACTCTCCTTGACGAAGCGCTAGGTCTGTATACTACTCCAGTAGTGTCCGCCATTTTACTTTATAGTGTTTACGTCGGACCCGACGTATCGTTCTATTGTGCGAATAAAAACCTTATTTAAACGGTATACAGTATTTGTTTTACTTACAACAATATTCTTGACTAAAATATGAGGTCCCTCGCTCTTCATAGGCATGTATTTAATCTTATGTGGTCAGTATAATGTTGTGGGATCCCGTCTGGCGGGAATCAAACAGCATTAAAGAACGACAACACAGACATAAAGTGTTAGCAACAGATCGGTCGATAGAGAACTGCCGCCCGAGCTTACTTTATTGGACAACGCGCATCTAGGATAGATAACTCTTAGAGTTATGCCCCTTTACTTATAGACATCACAGTCAGCATTCATCTTGGTCCGAATAGCATGAGGTATGACTATTCTCTGTCCTCACAATATTAGTCCATCTTGTACAGTGAGTTTATTTCTGTAATCAAAGAACAGGTTGATAGAATTGAGTAAGCTTTTCTTTTTTCTTTTTTTTTAGTGATTACTTCAGCCAGTGATGTCATCTTGGAGTCTTTATCTGTCATGTGGCCAGTCCCTGTAGGTCCCTGCAAATAAAATATAAAAAAAACTCGTAATTTCTCTTTTAAAAGTGGGTTGTTTATTTTCTTTATTGATTATACTTCCAAAACAAACTGTTAAAGTTGTTTTAAAAGTAATAGACATATTTAAAAAAAAAAAAAAACAGTAATTAATTTTACGAACTCAATATTTTTCAATTTTTAAACTTTAAAAATCTATCAAAATTTTTCTATTGATTCTATTTTTACGATATTTTCAGAGTCAATGTGAAATTTTATGCTCTTTCCAATAAACCGAATATAATATTTTAGACAAACGTTTTTTTATTCACGCCCCACCCCCTATTTTCAAGTGTCTATTAAAAAGTAAATAATTAATTTACTCACCAAAGTTTTATATATCACAAATTGAAGAGAAAAGCTCAATAAATAATATATTCAAATTTAAAACAAAAGAAGTAGTGTTTTTTTTTTTTAGAAATTTACCTGTAATGTTCGAAGTTTAAAACCTTTTTTTTTTTTTTTAACCACGTTGTTTTTTTTTCTTTTGTTTTTTTAAATGAAACCTTGGTCCTTGCTCCTTTAATTGAAAAAAATTAGGACTTGAATTACATTTTTTGAGTAGTTATAAACTGGGTAAGACAGGGGGTCGAATAATTCACGCCTCCCATTTTGAAATGTCTATTAAAAAGTAAATAATTAATTTACTCACCAAAGTGTTATAGATCACAAATTGAAGAGAAAAGGCCAATAAAAAATATATTCAAATTTAAAACAAAAAAGTGAACATTTTTTAGAAATTTAGCTGTAACGTCCGAAGTTTAAAACCTTTTTTTAAAAAAAACAAAAAAAACAGGTTGTTTGATATTTGTTTTTAATGAAACCTTGGTCCTTGCTCCTTTAATTGAAAAAAATTAGGGCTTGAATTACATTTTTCGAGGAGTTATAAGCTTGGAAAGACGGGGTAGAATTATTCACTATTTGTCACGAAATTTCTGACACACCTCCTTGCGAGCCTGTGGTCTTTTATCAGTTCTTTGTCAAATTATTAACTAACGTTACTTTTTCAAACTCTGGCTTGTTTGTTGGTGCTCTAGGTGTATCAGACTTTTGGGGAAATTTTTGACACCCCTAACACGAAACTGCGAATAAAATATAAAAAATTGGCAATTTCACTTTTAAAAGTGGGTTGGTTATTTTCTTTATGGATTATACTTCCAAAATAAACTATTAAAGTTGTATAAAAAGTAATAGAAATATTTTTTTTTTATTTTTTTAAAAAACAGTAATGAAATGAATTGAATTTTACCAATTAAGTATTTTTCAATTTTTAAACTTTAAAAATCTATCAAAATTTTTCTATTGATTCAATTTTTACGATATTTTCAGGGTCAATGTGAAATTTTATGTTCTTTCCAATAAACCGAATAAAGTATTTTAGACAAACTGTTTTTTTAAAATTCAAGCACCCCCCCCCCGATTTTGAAATGTCTATTAAAAAGTAAAAAGTTAATTTACTCACCAAAGTGTTATATATCAGAAATTGAAGATAAAAGATCAATAAATAATATATTCAAATTTAAAACAAAAAAGTATTTTTTAGAAAATTTCCTGTAATGTCAAAAGTTTAAAACCTGTTTTTTAAACCACGTTGTTTTTTTGTTTTTTAAATGAAACCTTGGTCCTTGCTCCTTTAATTGAAAAAAATTAGGGTTTAAATGACATTTTTCGAGTAGTTATAAGTTTTGAAAGACAGGGGGTCTGATTATTCAATATATTTCACACATACGTGAGGTCAGTTTTTGACACACCCATTGGTGCTCGTGACATATGGTAATTTATGCCAATAAAAGAACAAATTCTGGCTTGTATTGGTCTGTAGTTCTTCATGTTCTTCTTGGTCTTTCCAACATATGACCAGATTATCTTGCGAGAAAGGGAATATATCTGTTTAGGAGTTCAGGCCAAACAGTAACCTACACCAACAGTATGTCTGAAAAGTGAACAGGTCACTTAACACATCATTGGGCTCAACATGTCAATATCCCGATGAGAGGTCCACTTTTCTGAATATTTTTGCATTATCGAGACGTTGTATGGTGTAGTGCTCTCGCATGTGTGCTTTGTTGAGCTCGTGAGAACATTTTTCTTTCTTGTATCGACAAGATGACAAACCACGAAGTGGCTTTTTCCACTGACAGCCCACTTGGGAACGCTGATTATCCAGTGATAATGGTCGAAATCGTCCTAAACTCTACAGCCAAAACAGTGCGCAAATGAGACTACTGAATGGTTCAAAACGGCAATTGAAGCACATGTTCCCATGCAGAAATTTTATAGCAAGCCCCACTCTCCCCAATGGTTTACTTCTACTTGCGCAACTGCCATTGCTCAAAGGCAGTAGGCATACCACGGATTTAACCGACATAAGTCCAGTTTAAACAGACAGAAGTATATAGAAGCTAGAAGTAACGTTAAGAAAGAAATAGTTACAGCTAAGAAAAAATTTACTGAAGCCACCAAAAAACGAACCAAAGCACAAAAATTAGGAACTGTAGACGTCTGGAAAATCTACAACAGTGTAGTAAATAATGGGCAATCAACAATTCCCCCACTAACCAACAATCACGAGGTTGTTTGCTCAGCAACCGAAAAGGCTAACATGTTTGCCAGTCGGTTTGCCTCAAACTCCACACTGGACCCTTCCAACCACCCCCTACCTGACTTCCCTTTGCGGACAGACGCCACGCTAGACGATCTAAAAATCACCCCTGCTTAGGTGCATACTATCAGAAAAAACCTTGACACTTCAAATGCATGTGAACCCGATCTCATCCTAGCTGTGCTATTAAAATGTGCTCAGCCAAAGTAGCTCCAGTTCTCTCCAAACTCTACAACAAATGCCTAAATGAATTTTGCTTTCCGGACTGTAGGAAAACTGCTTCTGTGGTACCAGTATTTAAGAATTCTGGCGAAAGAACTGACCCATCAAATTATTGCCCCATTAGCCTCTTCCCACTTTTCGCCAACATATTTGTGACCATAATTAACCATGCTCTAGTCCGTCACCTTACAGATGCTAAACTTCTGACTGACAAACAATATGGATTTAGGCAAGCCCGTTCCACAGCAGAATCCTCCCTGTAATCTCTGAACGTATATACCATTCACTGGACAAAGCGGGGGAGGGCAGAGCGGTTGCTCTAGATATATCTAAGGATTTTGACAGGGTATAGCATGAGGGTCCCCTCAGGAAAATTAGATCATATGGTATCACTGGTAGAATACTTAACATAATTAAATCCTTCTTAGATAACAGAAAACTCCAGGTTGTCCTCGACGGTCGTACATCTAAACAATATGATATAAATGCGGGAGTGCCTAAAGAGTCTATCTTTGGACCTCTATTGTTCCTAATATTCATAAATGACCTCACTGACAAAATTGTCTGTGAGATGGGTATATATGCTGATGACACCACACTCTATAACAGGCACAACAGGAAAACAAATGAACACATCTAAAGAGATGGCAAATACGCTAGAGAATGACTTCCAGTCCGTAGTGGAATTGGGACAAAAATGGATGGTCACATTCAATGCTGCCAAGACTAAACTGGTTTCCTTCAATAATTACAAGAAACCTTCTCTGCCACCAAATAGCAATGGCAATGGCCAGTGACTCTTTATCTGAGAATACATCTTTCAAACTGCTTTACCTAACGTTCACAGGAAACATGAGTTGGAACAATTACATTGAAAGCATTGTCAGGGCCACTGCGAAAAAGGTAGGCTCTCTCTACCGTGCTAGAAAACTACTACCACTCGAAAGTATCCTGTACCTCTATAAGGCCACCATTCTCCCATGTATGGAGTATTGCTGTCACATTTGGGCTGGTGCATCTGCTACTAGTCCGTCGCTTCTAGACAAGATTCAAAAGAGAGTCGCCAATCTGATAGGCCCTGAACTCGCATCTAAGTTTCAGCCTGTCCCATCGACGAAATGTTGCATCCCTCTGCCTGTTCTACAAGTATTTTAGTGAGGAATATTCTAGCAAACTGCAGACACTTGTGCCCCCACGACGTACCCCCACACAGTAGAGATCCCTAGATGTAAAAGATCTTTTTACTCCAGTAGTTTCTTCTCCAGAACCGCTAGACTCTGGAATTCCATTCCAGGTCCCTGCTTCCCCAACTGTACTGACATGCAGAAGTTCAAGTGTAACCTGAACCGACATATTGCTGTCCAAATCCTTACATAGTACCCCAGTAGTTCTTATCCCTGATAATTTCAAAGAAATATATTCAAAACTTCAGGTTTGTGCTTTTTATAAGATTTTAACTGTAAATAATTTACCTGACGGGTTTGTTTTATTATACACATTGTGTCGCCGTTTTCGAAATCTTTGTGTGTAATTGCTCAGTTTAAGCGCGAAATTTAAGAAATAAAAAGTCACACATTTTAGTAAACATTTTCTATAAATTTAAATGAGAACATTTGAAAACATGAAAAGGTTAAGAAATGATAATATCATTTTTATTTACTTTTTTATTGTTATTATTTCCGAGTTTTCACAAAAAACATGGCTGTATCAAAGAGAGTATAGTCAGGTGCAGTTTCCTTTCCTTATTCTTCATAATGTTATTATTAAGAGGTTGAGCTTCCTGAAGAGTAAAACATCTTTTATCCGTGCTTTTTGAAATCTGTGTTTATAATCGCTTGGTTTAAGCGCAACATTTAAGAAATCTTTTGTTGTTAATAATGTTTCGATCTTTTTAAAATAGTTTTAATTTTTTTAAATAAATGTATTTTAATTAGGCTATCAATTTATTTTTTTTCAGAGAACTATTGCAAAATATCAAGTTGGTTGAAAATTTGCAAACATACTTTTCGCGTTTTTGTATGCCAAAAAGGTGGTAAAACATCGGGTCTTTTAGAGATATCGGAATCAGAAAAATGTGTCCCTATTTTATGAGCGGTACACGTCATGGGCGACTTTTGAGAGGTTAAATACAAAAAATAGATAAATAAATAAAATCGGAATTTTTATGCACATGTTTGGAAATGTAAATTTAAAATCTTTTGTTAAATTTTATTTATTTTTTCTATTTTCTATATTTACTGTCTCAAAATACCGGCCTCTGGCATGGGCCACTGGTAAAATAGGGACACATTTTTCCGATTCCTATACCTCCAAAAGTTCCAATTTTTTTTATATTTTGGGTAAAATTTCCAAATTTTTGATTAGCTTTCATTTATTTTTTCTATTTTTACCCTCTCAAAATGCCACCGCCTGGTATATGCTGCTCATAAATTAGGCACACAGTTTTTTCGAATCCAATACGTCCAAAAGTTCCTTTAAAAACAATATTTCGGTATAAAATTTAAGATATTTTGCTAGCTTTTATTTATTTTTTCTATTTTTACTCTCTCAAAATGCCGGCTTCTGACATGGGCTGTTCGTAAAATAGGGGCACATTTTTCTGATTCCGATACTTGCAAAAGTTCTGACTTTTTTTTTACATTTTCGGTAAAAAAAATGTCGATTTTATTTATTTTTCTATTTTTTGTATTTAACCTCTTAAAAGCCGCCAATGACGTGTACCGCTCATAAAATAGGGACACATTTTTCTGATTCCGATATCTCTAAAAGTCCCGATGCTTTACCACCTTTTTGGCATAAAATTTCAGATTTTTTTCTTAGCTTTCATTCTCAAAATTCTGTTCCCCTGGCATGTGCCGCCCAGGGCAGACCGCCCTCCTTGCTATGCTACTGCCTACTACAACAGACTGGCGAGGCGACGACATATCATTGAGGACAATGAAAACGATTATAAGGTTCTGCCACGTGAAGAAGTTACATTTACTTGCTGTCGGCTGAGTGACTTGGACGATCATAGGGTCACACTTTGCTGACCTGCGATCAGGATAGGTCACAAATAACTATTAAATTAAAATTAATAAATGAACATCAAATTATAGCATTGCTTTATATAAACGCTTAATAAACTAACATAGAAATAATTAATTATTAATAGCTATTAAATTAAAACGAATAAATAGACACAATAAGATAAAATAATTTTATTATTCATCTGTTAACTTTATTCAACTGAAAACTTAATTGAAAAAGTTAAGAAAACAAGATTTACGAAATAATGGAAACTTTTAACAGGACTGACAATGGTTTATTACAGCAGGACAGGGAAGAGCATGTGTTGTAGTATATTGGTCTGTATACACATATGTAACGTGCATATATGTGTGTGTTAGGTTGTGTAACGTCTATGTAACCATGTTCATGTAAATGTGTCTCCTGAAATATGTATTGAGTTGTAAGCCATGTTTTGTTTCAGAACAGTTTCTGATAGTTGTTCTATACAACTCCTGGAGATGACTGGTTCTCAATAGACAGTTGTTCTGTACAGGTTCCTAACTTTATAAATTTTAGCCACAGAGCAAAAGATTCTTCCCGAGTTGACATGAAAAAAATACATTCAAGACTGCTAAAAAACTTAATTTTTATGGAGCAATTTTGGTTTCTGATTCATTGGTAGCAAAACGTGAATTAATTTGATTCGTCAGTTCATAGCAACAGCATTTATAAATAGAATCTCCCAACTGTGGGGGAGTATACCCCCATTAATAATAAAATAAATATTGCAACAGTATGTGTAACGTTTTCTCAATATTAATACTGTTCACAACTGCAACAAATAGCATATATGAGACAGTTCTTTTAATATGACGAATTGACATTTTTTGTGGCACATTAAACAAAAAAGAAACATACCTTTCTCTTTGTTCCTCACTGTCTCGATGCTTGCCTGCTGCAAGGGATACATCTTCCTCAAAAAGAAAACACCAAATTTTACTTTCATATAACTTTATTTCATTTTTTTAACTTCGTTCTTGCTGCAATGGATAACTCTTCCTCCAAAAAACATCACACCAAGTTATATCTTCATATAACTTTATTTCATGCCTGTCACTTCCTTCGAAGATGTACGTAATTCTTTATGTTAAACATTGTTTCTAGTTGGCCCATCTGTTTTAAGGATTCGCAAAGCCAAAATCTGTATCTGCTGGTTAATCCACACTCTGGTTCTGTCAACTCTGATTTACTCTGGCTATTAAGTGAATATATCATAACTCGTTTCTTTGTTTATTCTCTTACACAACCAGTCATGTTATCTTATTGTTTATATTAAACTGTATTTTATTCCCAGCTTTAATAAATATTTGTAAAAATTTTATGTTAATGAACTTGCATTCACATGTCCTTTGTTTATTTTTATGAATTATATTTCAACTGTTATATTTTATTTTGTAACATTCTTCTCCATCGCTGCTGCCCAGGAGTCACAAAATGAAACAATGTTTGATAGTGAGATAATATATTCATCTGTATTGTTCAATAGTGTAGTGCCTTACTCGTTTTTGCTATAGAATAATATGAGTTACTTCAGTCAGAAGACTGATAGGTAGTCTATGTCGAAATTTTGCGATACTAGACTCGATCCAACCTTTACATTCAGGACGTGATTCTTGGCTCTGGTATTTCAGCCTTGTGTTCATAACTTAGACTTATTTTTTTAAGTTACATTTGAGACAATAATTGTTCATAAATGTTGTATGTAATGACTGAAGAGCTTCTATATTCGTTTGTATTTGCTGAGACACAGTGCTTGACTGTTATGGAAATATGAGGGTTGTATCGCCTTTTATTAGCCATATTTTTGAAGCCTCCTTACAAATCAAAGGATTAGTGAAACAACAACAGTAGTTGCTATGGAGTGATGCTAGCTTCTTCAACCAGAAATTTGGTAGGGTGTCTATCCATTAATTTAATACTGGAAATCAATCCAACGTTAACATCCCAGGCATTATTCTTGGCTCTAGCATTTCAACCTTGTTTGCATTACATTGTGATATATTTAACATCTACTTTATCTCTTGTTTGTTGAATGTTTTTGTGTATATTGTGATATATTTGATATCTACTTTATCTCTTGTTTGTTGAATGATTTTTTCTTGTGTAAATTATCATTGGTAATCAATCCAAAGATTAGAATTATCTGCCACTTTCTAGTCCTAATTGATTACCTTATTAATCAACAATTGGTTGTCCTTGCAAAAATTCTCCACCTTGCTAGTTCTTTTTAATCTATACTTCAGACAATAATATTGCACATACGTTGTATGCAACCAGTTGTAGTAAAGAACTTTTATATTGTAGTAAGAAAGAATATTTGTCGCTATTTCTTAGATAGTCCTCTCACTGTTCTGGGGAAGAGTTTGAATGGACTGCAATAAGACATGCTTGTGTAACCTACTTATCAATCAGCGAATCGATGATGTAAACGTAATAGTTTCTATGAAATGATGATAGGTTCTTCAACCAGAAACTTGGTAGGTATTCTATGCAGCGATTCCTGGTGCTTGCATTTAGATTTGTTTTTGTTGTATTGAGATATATTTCATATCTACTTGGTCTCTTGATTATTTTCTGTTTTTTTCTAATCATATTCGTCTAGCTGTGATGATGAGGCATTTTAAAAATTCTAGCATTTCCTTTAGGCGCAATTGTTTAAATATATCTGGAACTTGATCATCGGATATATTTACCAGATAGTTTTTTTTTTAAATTTACTTCAATTTACAAGATTAAGGGGTTTACTTATGGAGCTTACACTTGATTTCAGATAGAGAATTGCATCAGTAGTGAGATATCTTCTGGAGCAGTAGAAGGATCCCACCATCTTTCCAGCGACCTTAGCAACAGACTTGATGTACGTGTTCCATTTCAGATCAGGAGTAAAGATCATCCCCGAAGCTTGTCAAAACACGGGGCTTCTCCTAGACGAGAGCCATCCATTTCAAGTGATGCCAGATGGGGATCAGAGCGTTGATGATGTAAAGATAGGACTTTGGTTTTAGATGCACTAAATGTAACCAGCCAAGTCTTTCCCCACTGAACCACGCGCTCGAGATGAGAGGAGAGAGAATCAGAGAGAACTTTGTCATTTACAGCCTTTAATGTGTTGCCGTACATGGTCATATCATCAGCATAGATGCCAACGAATGATTTAAGTGTGTTTAGGGAGGTCATTGATGTAGATCAGGAAGAGAGTTGGGCCCAGGATTGACCCTTGAGAGACTCCAGCATTAATACTGCAGGCCTCTGATTTTTGTCCATTGACCACTACTCTTATGAGCCTATCGGAGAGAAATGATTTAATGATTGAGAAAACATTAAGCATAGTTTTAAATGATTTTATACTTTATAATATTGGATGATATTCTTCCTTTTCACTCTATTATGACATTATTAATTAAGAATAGTTTCAACAATCAGGCTGCTATCTGTATTTTGATTCTTTTTTATTTGGCCAGTTGCTCCTATTCCAATCGGTATATTTTGTTTTAGATCATTTTTAGCTCCTGATATTTTATCATTTCCTGTTTAGGCTTCTTCCATATTACATGACTTGATGGCCCTTTCTTTTATGTATCTGCACAGATGTATTTTTTGTCATAGAACACTTTTTTTTTTGCCATTTTCCTGTTAATGTGGTTCATGTTCCCAGATGTTCAACGAGCTGTCAAATTGAATCTCTCCAAAGACATTGATAAGAATGTGGGCTTTTTTTTTCTCTTTTTCTTATCCTTTTGTTTAAGTCAGGGTGAGGAATCCTACCAGATATCAAACATTCCTGTGCTATTTTATACATTTCAACTGAGAAACCATTTTCATATTTCACTTTTGCACTCCGTTTTCCTGTTTTGACTTGGCTTTTCCTCAGTATGAGTTCTCATATGCGTAACTAAAACAGATTTTTGAGAAAAAGAAAATCCACACACTTTACAAGAATGTGGCTTCTCCCCAGTGTGAGTTTTCATATGTTTCACTAAATTTGATTTTTGAGAAAAAGAATATTCACACACTTGGCAAGAATGTGGCTTCTCCCCAGTGTGAGTTCTCATATGTTTCACTAAATTTGATGTTTGAGAAAAAGAATATCCACACACTTGACAGGAATGTGGCTTCTCCCCAGTGTGAGTTCTCATATGGCTCATTAAATGTGACTTCATAGAACAAGAATATCCACACACTTCACAAGAATATGGCTTCTCCCCCGTGTGAGTTCTCATATGGATCTCTAAACTTGATTTTGTAATGCAAGAATATTCACAGACTTGACAGGAATATGGTTTTTCCCCTGTATGAGTCTTCCTATGTTTTACTAAACCTGACTTCTGAGAAAAAGAATATCCACATACTTGGCAAGAATGTGGCTTCTCCCCAGTGTGAGTTCTGATATGTCTCACTAAGTCTGATTTTGAAGTGGAAGAATATTTACAACGTTGACAAGAATATGGCTTTTCTCCAGTATGAGTTCTCATATGTTTCACTAAGTTTGATTTGTGAGAAAAAGAATGTCCACAAACTTCACAAGAATGTGGCTTTTCCCCAGAATGAGTTTTCATATGGCTCACTAAACTCGATTTTTGAGAGCAAGAATATTCACACACTTCACAAGAATATGGCTTTTCTCCAGTATGAGTTCTTATATGTTTCACTATATTCGATTTTTCAGAAGAAGAATATCCGCATACATCACAAGAATGTGGCTTTTCCCCAGTATGAGTTCTCATATTGGTTACAAAATTTATGAAAACAAAAATATCAACAAACTTTACAACAATGTGTCTTTTTTCGAGTGTGAGTTCCAATATCTTTTACTCAATCTTTTATCTGGCAAAAGTATTATATCCACACACACATTATTTTTATCTCAGTTATCTTATTATTTGTTCAAGCTGTGGTTGCGACACTATAGAGATGCCAAACATATATCTACTACTTCATATATTTCAAAAGAGATATCTTTTTAAATGATATTTCAAAGTATTTAGCATTTATAAGCTTCTACTTTTCTAAAACATATTTAGAGCTATAGTTCCCGGTATTACAGAAAATATGGATTTTTTAAAGTCAAATACTTTTCTGATACCTTATATTTGAATATTACACAGATTTTCACACAAATTCATATTACCTTCACTCGTGTTATGTTTTCACCACTGTTTAGCCAGTCATTAAAATTTCCAGTATGATAAATTTTCTCACAGATGTTGCAGTAGTGTTCCAAACAAAGTAATAACTGTTTAAGCTCAATGTGTAAAGATCGTGATCCTCCATTAAAATTGAAATAGGGTTCAATCACGAACATCTGTAAAAAAAAAAAAAGTTTAATATTCTTAGTATTTACACTCACATATTAATATTCTGTTTGTTTATTGTTGTCAATATTATTAGATTGAACCCACATCTAGATTTATTTCATCTAAAACATTCATATAAAACACATCACAAAAATGATCGGATATTTTCTAACTTGACACAGAGTAAGTTGATACAAGTGTTGCTTAAGTTATTATCTAGTTGAAATAATATTTAGTGTTATGTTAGTTCTTATGGTTTTCCTCATAGTGAGAAGAGATATATTTACATTTATATATACAATACTACAATATATATTCATGTATGTTAATGTAACAATGAAAGTAAATTACCATATGTCCATTAAAATAGTATTCATTGCATACACGTTTTTGCTTTCTTCAAGCACGTATGTATAACTGATATATAAATATGCAAAACTATTAAAAATATTGAAACATTTTCTTAATGTTTGGTTGTTTTTACCCAAAAGACAATAATTTGTTTGAAAAAGCTACAGTGATATTCTATATTTCTATTTTATTCATTCATATGTTTTTCTCATATTTATCAATCCTATTATTCCATCTACATTTGTTTGAGGGAATATATCTAATCACATCTAATTCATCTGAATATAAAATTATTTGTAACTATAAGCGTTTAACTTATAAGTGGATTATGTTTCATCTGTCCTTAAATATTGGTATGAACAAATTTTAAGTTTACTAATTGTCAAATACATTAGCAAATAACTTCAGAACATTAGAAAGCATTAGTAAAAGAATGTGGGTTTTTGTAACCCTGCTGGAAAATGTCTTTGGACTGGGACTATCCTGGACGCCTACATTTTCATATGCATTGAGCATTGTTGCAACATAGAGACGGCTTCAAATACCATAACAATCTTCTTAGATAAAGGGTTAAAAAATAATTTTTAATCTAATAGGTTCCGCCCTGTTGATGTCTCTATATACTGAAAACCTTTACTTACTGCTCTCTCTCACTTTCTCGCTCTCTCTCTCTCGCTCTCTCTCTCTAGGTCTGCTAAACCCTAGAATTCCCTCTCTGTTTTCTGATTTCTTGAATGTACTGAAATTCAGTTGTTTAAATGTAATGCGAACAGACATCTAGTTACTCTGCTTTTAATAATAATCCCAAATAGTTGTCCTTTACATCCAGGTGGAAATACAAATTATTTAGGATGAAAAAGAGTAGCAAAAATGTCTTGAATGTTTTATCTTTAAATATCTGTTCATCCTAATTGATATGAACATCAAAATATTTTTAATAACAGGTTTGTACCTTATCCCCATGTTGAATGTTTTATCTTTAAATATCTGTTCATTCCTAATTGACATGAACATCAAAATATTTTAATAACAGGTTTGTAACTAATCTCCGTGTTGAATGTTTTATCTTTAAATATCTGTTCATCCCTAATTGATATGAACATCAAAATATTTTTAATAACAGGTTTGTAAATTATCCCCATGTTGAATGTTTTATCTTTAAATATCTGTTCATCCTAATTGATATGAACATCAAAATATTTTTAATAACAGGTGTGTAACTTATCCCCGTGTTGAATGTTGATTTTTAAATATTAGTGACTAAATATTTACATTATTGTCAACAGATAATTAATTTTTAACCTGATCATATTATCATATGATATCCCTATATTTTGAGATCCATCATAGTTTAGCCCCAACATAGTTTACCCTCTAAATGTTCAAAATGTATAATTTGTGAGGGGTGGGTTATTTCAGCACCCCTGAAAATATACGCACTGAAGTAATTAAAACTAATAAATATTTAGATAATATATAAATTATTATATAAATTAAACATAAAATGAGCACCTATTTAATGGCTAGCTAGTTGTCAAAGAACCATGTAATTAGTAGAAGTATCCAATAAATAGACGGAAGAGGAGAGGGCTAATATATATTTTGACTTTATTACGTTCTTAAGAGCCCAGGTGTTAACTATTCGACATTTTCAGCAACTTATTTAATAAACAAAAGATACTGTAAAATATTATTACTGTTGGCTTTCTTAAATGTTAATATTCAAAATCATGTTTGATATTTAAAAAAGTGCTATCCTATTTATTTTTGTTTTACATTCTATAAAAATGAAGAGATTACATTTAAATTTTAAATTTGGAACATTTTTTTTACTCATACTTTATGTTTTTTTTCTGTTTTAAATAAAAAAAACTAGAACATCTCCGCTCATTAATAATTATGGTATTATTTTGAAAGTTATTCTTAATGCGAGAAAGGGGTATTCTTGCTAACTAATATGTACTTTCACCTAACAATTTAATAAATTAAATGGCCATTTTAGACAAAAAACGAAAAAGTAGTCAAAAATCAAATAAAAAAACAATGATTGTTACCTAGATTGGCCTTCGGGACAAGATCAAAGTGTAGTATCTGTTCTATAGATGCTGCACTTCAATTTATTGTTCTCTGTCAGTGGAGGAGAAATCCTTCACGACTGAGACAATTTTTATTTTTGTTCCGTTTCTCCACGTTAAAAACACAACCCTGGTGTCTAACTCTGTCCTGTGGGGAGGCATTGTAAATAGGAACCAATGATTGTTAACAAATGCAACATAACTCTTTTCTTGACTTGGATAGGTTTGTTTTGTGTTTTAATCAATTTTGAAGCATTTACTAACTTTAAAAAGTTTGTACTGAGTCTTGGGTTAGAATTAGAGAAAAATTGGCTTATATAAAAGTCACCCAACTTTTATTATTTGATTAAAACATCGATAATTAAACAAAATACTGGTAGAAAACAAAAAACACAAAATAAATGTCACAATAACACTTGTAAAATTTTTCTATATCCAACGATTTTTTTACTGTATCTTTGAATTATTAAATAGTGAACAGCACATAGGATCTAATCCCCATTCGAAAAATGTAAGAAAAGAAAACCTAATATGAACTCAAATAAAAATGAAAATTGTGATTGCAGACATTATTGACTGCTTACTTGGCCATTAAGTGTGTGCTTTTTTACATTAAATTTATTTAGGAAAGTGATTACCAACCATAAAAACTTAAATAGTTTTTTCTTTATGCAGATATTTTAATGTTGTTGAAACGTACTAGTCAAAATAAAGTCAATTTCTATTTTTTTATTTTTTTTTTAGAGTAAACTATATTTGGTTAGATTATAAAGTTTTACAACTAGTTTTTTCTATATTAAGCTTTTGCTAATTGGTGACGACAAACAAATGTGTTCATTTTATGTAAATTTGTAAATGAAAAAAGGTTTCCATTCTAAAATTTAAATATTGGAGAAAACGTAAAAAAATCAAAAGAAATTCTTCAGAGACATGATAGGTAATATGCACAGAAAAAATATGTTTGACAAAAATCTAAATGTCAGATTAAATAATATAATGGTAAGAGATTTTTGGTGCTTGTTTATGTGGAAAAAAAAACTATTTAGAGGGTAAAGTTCCAAGGTTTGAATTAGCCTCTCCCTGCTTGGTGGCAACAAGGTAGTTCTATCCTCTCTATTCAGTTGTATCAATAGCCCGGGGCTCTGATTGGGCTTAAAGAACATATTAGGGGTAATTAGAGTAGCATTTTTGTCAGCTGACACCTGGTAAGTAAGAGGTCGGTTATTAACAGACCTCTGAATATCAGATAACACTGTCAGAAGGGTAAAGTAATCCATTCTACCCCTGCCAAGAATCTTAAATAGGCAGTTCTCCATGGTTTTGATACATCGCTCCCATGTTCCCCCATACCAAGGAGAGAACAAGGGAATGGTTTTAAGTTTTAACTTACAAGGGCCGCATTTTCTTTGATAGTCCATAAAAAGAGAGAGACGGTCGAAAATCTTTCCACTTCCTATAAACGTTTTCGCGTTGTCACTATAAAGGGTTTCGGGAACGCCATATCGCTTAGTAAATCGAACCAGGGCCTGGAAGAAAGAGAGTACGCTCATGTCGGGAACTACTTCAATGTGTATTGCTCTGATATTCAAGCCAGTGAATAGGAGCAAGTACATTTTCCTATCTCGTTTCCCGTCACTCACCCAAAGATGGCCAGTAAAATCAATCCCAGTGTGTTGATAGGGGATTCTGAAATCGGTCTAACCCAATTATTACCTTGATCGGTATTAAATTCAATCCGATCTCAAACTGGCCGGCCAAAGCATATTTTGCATCCTGAATGACACGCAATAGAGATTCAAGTTGGCCACTCGAACCGACAAGTCCATACCATCGGCTACCAAGACAGGAGATGTCACAGTCCTTCCAGAACCCAAGCCAACTCCCAGAACTACCTCTGTGAACCCACGATGACACTCATTTAGAAAGGTAGACAATCTCAGCTGACAATTGACACCAAGGGTTTCGATTGGGCACAAAGTTCTCAGTACATCTGCCGCCAGATATGTCCGCCCGCTACCCGTGTCCAGTAGGCAATTCACTGACACTGTCTTTGTTCCACAAGAGAATGTAACTGAGATAATGGGTGCAACGTGTGGGAATACCCGGTTGAAGTTGCATTGTTCACATCCACATGAAAAGAAGGAGTAATAGCGTTCCCCCTACCAAACTTTTGAGACGTATTCTGTCTTACTGTCGATGGAAATGCAGTGGAGGCACTGCCCTTAATCTGTAATCTCTTTATTGCTTCTCCAGTTAGTCTCAATATGGAGGACAAAGGCGGCACCCTCTATCTGTTAGTGCTATTATCTCCCCTTTCAATTCGAGAGGAAATTTCCTAAAGAGAATCTTAGCCATCAGTCTGGCTCCGCCAGAATCGTCACAGAAAAGTCACAGGAAAAGGAATTCCCCAGCTCTTCCAACAGCGATGCTGTCCTGGAAACGAAGTCCCCCAGCTCAAAACGGGCTTCACCTTTCTTTGGAACATAGTCCAGAATATCCTGGAATATTTGGTCAATGATTTCATCCAGGTCCAGATACTCCCTCTTCAATATAGCCATGGCTCGCTAGTAATTGGTGTCAGTGCAACTCAGGTGATTTATCAGCCTAAAGGCTCGGTCTGAGAGTGAACACTTCAAGAAGTTCAACCTCTCGGTATCATTGGCCATGCCAATCACGCAGTCCTCAAAACTAGTCAAGAAAATTCTGAAACTCATGCGGTCGGACTCCATTTCCTGTCCGCTAAATGTAGGCCCTGTGATCTGTATACGTGGGGGTTTAACAATGAAGGAAGAACCTCTCCCGGTAGTTGCAGAAGCCCTTGAGAACTCAAAGGCAGATTCCGAGTAAGGTCTGGGCTCTGGCTGTCGGTATGCTTGATCCAAATCGCCCAAGTCTTCATAATAATCCTTTAGTTCAGGCAGCCAAGTACCCTCAATCTTGGCAGGTGTACTCTCATCAAAGGAGCCCAACTCCAACTGTGTGAATTGTTGAATCTCCGTCCTTAAGAATGAGTACGCCGATGGCCTAACTCCATAACGACACATCTTCAGTCGTCCCTGAATCTTCTGAGTCAATGTCACCCTTCTGCGTAGGAGCTGCTCTTTCGTGACGTTCATGACAGTAGTTAACCAACGAAAGACTAAAGCAGCAAAACCTTTGCAAGATGTTGAAAAAAAAAACTATTTAGAGGGTAAAGTAGATTACCCAGTGATAGCGTAAGCTCCGAAGGGTTGCAAAGGATGCCCTATGCGATCCCCCCTACTGGGTCGAGTAACAAGTATTGTAGTACGGCGAGCAGTGAGTAACTAAGTTGTGCCAACCGTTCACCAGTAAGTCATTAACACTACTGGTACCAGTCAGAGACACAATTCTTTTATAACAGAAGAATTGTGCCTCCCACTACTCCTCCAAGTCTATAAGAGACTCGTCCTCTTAATCACTCAGATTAGAATTCCACCCTCGAGGCCAGCGCCACCACGTAAGCAATATTCTTTTTTTTATTTTTATTTTTTTATTTTCTCATATTTAAAATAGAGTCGATAGTTTATTGTTTTTGTTTTTAAACATGTCGTTTTAAGCAAAAACATTAGTATATACTTAAGTTTAATTTCGAAAATATTAATATTTTAAAAAATTACGAAAATTCATCAGGTAGTAAGTTATGTATAGGTAACAGTAACTTCTTCAGAAAATTGGGTAAAATTGCATTTTTCTTAGATGTCATAGAGTAAACAATGAAGATTTAACACAGTCGGAACGCCAATTTTAGATTAAACCAATATAGTGAACGACTTCTTTTTTTTTTTTTTTTTTTTTTTACTAAAATACAATAGCAGTTGTTCAGTTCAATGAGTTTTCGTAATTTTTGAATATGTTAATCTGCTATAAAACATTGCAGAATTAATATTTTATTGGATTGCAATAAAAATGTTTTTTAATGTTTAAAATTATTTTTAAACGTTAATAAATAAATTTATTTTTAAAATGCTAAAATGATCGAATGATTTTTTAAAATTTTTAACGTAAAAAAAAGAAAGAAGTCTTACCTTTCATTAACAAAAAATCGGCATGAATTCATTTTTCTTTTGTGTTCAAAACCGAAAATTTGTTTTGTTTGTTAGAATTTCTTTAGTAAATTGATACAACTTTTCTTTTGAGTGTCCAATTCATTAAGGAATAAAATATATGAAAATATAAAACAATCAAAATTAAAAAATGAAAAACACGATTTAAACGTGAAATAATTTAAGAAAGAAAATCAATTGCAAGTCATCGTAACCCGGTGTAAGCATTATTTCGTTCCTCGTGTAAAAATGTCCGTTCATTATTTCATTTGTATCGAATTGTTTTCCTATCAACTTATTTTTGTGAATGTTTAAGGCTTGTTTGGATTTCTTTATTAAATTTATATTTTGCATGTATTATCATTCAAAACTAAAATATATAAAAATATAAAAATCAGGTTTATTTTTTAAGATTGAACATTTCATTAATATTTGAATTAGTCGAACTACCGTTGACATCCAAAGTCCGAATAATCCAAACAATCGTCACAGAAAAAAAATTGCGAAAATGAATATATTCACAAAAACAACTCAAATAAAAGAAAGGAACAGCTATTTCTATTAATGAACCAGATTTCACTGCCACCTTTGATCATCAAAACCGAACGTGGACCGCATGCATCGTGGAAGTGGTCTGAGGACCACCCCCCTGGAAGACTACACAATCGAGTGTCAGAATACACAGTGCCGGCAGAAATCCGTGAAGAATACACGCAGGAGCTCCACACCTGGATAGATAATGATTGGCTCGTGCCGTACCCAGAGGATAAATTGGGACCTCCCAAAGGCCTAATTCCCCTGATGGCTGTGATGCAGCAGAACAAAGCCAAAGTGCGCCCAGTAATGGTCTACCGGGAGCTAAATGATTACGTAGACGCGTTTATGTTTGTGCGGCTAAGCTCCGCGAATGGAGACAAAAAGGTGCTAACGTGTCTCTACTGGACCTCAGGAGAGCATACCTACAAGTCGGGGTCCATGAGACACTGTGGCCATACCAGACTGTGGAAATCGATGGGAAGAAATATTGCCTGACCCGTCTGGAGTTCGGTTTGAATGTGGCTCCCCTGAACATGAGAGCAATTGTCAGCAAAGTATTGTCTCAGGAAGAAGTTGTAAGCCGCGCAGCATCTGCTTACATCGATGACATTTTTGTCAACGAGGACGTGGTGCCCGCGACCCATGTAAGAGAACACCTAGCGCAGTTCGGGTTGGAATGCAAGAACCCAGAGCGGTTGAAGGACGGTGCACGGGTGCTGGGATTGGCGGTCTGGATGGAACACAGTGAACTACGGTGGAAGCAAGGAAATGCAATTCCAGAGGCTCCCAGCATTGTTACGCGATGAACATTTTTTTCCCTGTGTGGTCGACTTGTCGGGCACTTTCCGGTGTGTGGTTGGCTTCGTGTGGCTTGTGGAATACTTAGAAAGAGAGTAAGTTTAGTAACAAAGGGCTGGGATGATGAAGCAAGGGACGCCGTACTGCATCGTATAATGTTCAAAACCTTGGAATCTGTTCAGCGGAACAATCCGGTCCGGGGAAATTGGTGTGTGGATGGCAAAGAGCTGAATGTATGGGTCGATGCTAGCTCCCTAGCAATTGGTGCAGCCTTGGAGATGCACGAAACTCTGTTGGAGGATGCATGTTGGCTGCGACCTGAAGGTGACTCTCAACATATCAACTTAGCCGAGCTGGATGCCGTATTGAAAGGTATCAATTTGGCTCTACAGTGGCAGAGTAAAGTGCTACACATAAAGACAGATTCTGTCTGCGTATACCATTGGGTCTCGGACACGCTAACTGGAAAGGCGTGAGTGCGCACCAAAGCAGCAAGTGAGATGCTTATTAGGAGGGGGCTAAGCACTCTAAAGGAGCTCGTGAAAGAGTACAGGCTGACAGTGGACGTGACGCTGGTTCCATCAGCACGAAACATTGCTGACCGATTGACACGAGTACCACATACATGGTTTGAGGCAATGAAAAAGAAAAACGGGCTTGACCCGGTGATAGGCGCGGTTCACACAGACGAGCTGGATGAGAGTCAAATCATGGCTATTCACAAAGGTAGTGGACATCCGGGGGTGCGACGCACTACCTACTTTGTCAGGAGAAGTTGCCCAACCACAACAAAAGCAACCGTTAAAACGGTCATACGGAAATGTGAGGAATGTCAGTCCATTGACCCAGCGCCAGTCAGGTGGGAAAACGGAAAGCTGGAAGTTAACGAGAATTGGCAGAGAATTGGAATGGATATCACGCATTATGGCACCTTCCATTTTTTAACTCTAGCACACTGTGGTCCATCGCGTTTCTCCATTTGGAGGAAATTGGCAAGGCAGGACTCGGCAAGCGTGATCCATCAGTTGGAAACAGTGTTCCTCGAGCGTGGCTTGCCGCATGAAATCCTTTTAGACAATGACATGGCTTTCTGCAGCAACGCATTCCAAGCATTTGCACATAAATGGGGAGTTCACTTGCGATTCCGTTGTGCGTACGCTCCAGCCAGGAATGGCATAGCGGAGCGATGTCACTGTACAGTGAAATGAATAGTGGCTAGAATGCGCTGTCCCATAAAGGAAGCTGTCTACTGGTATAACATCATACCAAGAGACGACACATCTCCCTTCACTGCGCTTGCCAACAGGATTTATCGATACAAAGTTCGAGTAAAGGAGACCAATCTCGCAACTGCGTCCGCAGATCCCAAGGACAGCTTTTACCAGGTTGGAGATCGCGTGTGGGTCAAAAGACCGCAAAATCGATGTACCACAAGGTTCAGCAAGGGTGAGGTGATCAAGGTAATCAGCCCTCAATCGATTTTGGTGGACGGTGTGCCTTGCCATGTGAAAGATCTGCGCCCTCGCCATTATGTTGTTACATCGGAGGAAGAGGAAGACGGTACAGTGTCTTCTGAACGAGCAGAGAGTATAATGCAGGACGATGGAGAGCCATATAATGCACATACTAAAGAAGCGGAAGAGGGACCATCCGTCTTGCCTTTACGAAGGAGTACCCGACAAAGACGGATACTGCCCCCTTGTCCCTGTCCTGATTGTGAAACACCACCTATGGAACAGACTGGCGGCAATAACGGTGGTAATGAGGAAGATGACAAGGAGGAAGTGCTGCCTCTGGTTCTTCGAAGAAGTACCCGACAAAGACGACTGCCCCCATGCCCCGTTTGTGATCATGAGATCAGGGGATAGTGTAGCAGAATTAGCAGTAACCAAAATGAGAAATAGAGAGCTTACCTCGGATACGTCTGTTTTGGGCTGAGCGAAAGAGAGAGTTCCAAGATGGCGTCCATGGGCTTTTATTAGCGTTTACCCAATGTAATTATCGTTGAATCACGTCTGCTCTCGCATGATTATGCAAATATGTCGTTCCCGGCCGCTATAAAGGCAGGACACTGGAAAGGAGAGGGAGCGTTCTGTAGATTGTGTGTAGGTGATTCTGGCGAGTAGATTGTGCTTGTTACGACCCACGTGTCTGCGAGAAGCGAGTTTTTGTTCCATCTGTTTTTAGTTGTATTTTTTTGTTTGTTTTGCCTACTACATTTTTGTTTCATAAACATATCAGTTTTGCAATTTTATGATCCAGACAGTAAATTAAAAAAAAAATTATTACAACAAAAGTATGAAGATAAATTGTTACCTATATCATATGTATCACGTTCGACAAGTTCTGCTGAATAAAACTACTGACCGATTGAATTATAAACAATCAGCTTCGGAAATATTTTCTTATCTCGTGTGAAATATGAATACAAAACAAAATATTTCACACATTTTACTAATAAACGAAATTTTTTAACGAGGAACAAAATAATGATTTCACCGGGTTAGGGCGGCCTAAATACATTGTTCTTTAGCGGTTGATTTTCTTTCTTAAATAATTTCACGTTTAAATCGTGTTTTTCATTTTTTAATTTTGATTCTTTTATATTTTCATGTATTTTATTTCTTAATGAATTGGACACACAAAACAAAAGTTGTATCAATTTACTAAAGAAATTCTAACAAACAAAACAAGAAATACTGATTCATCCGGATTTTTCCCTATTCTTTTTTACACGTAAGTTGTTTTGTTTGTTTTTGTTTTGTATTTGTTTTTCGTACACTTTAAACAATTCTATTCAATATGTTTTAAAATAATCTTAAATATAAAAATTATTTTATTTTTTATTGGACTTCAATAAGAATAAAATATTGATTCCATTATATTGGTGCTAATGCAGTGAATGCACTTACTGATCCGCGCTATTTTTTAAATCGTATTTCCAAGTTTTATGATACTTTTTTTTTCAATTGTAAGGTTAAAGTCCAGAATAGGTATAAAACCCCTCCCTATCCCCATGTTAAGAACGGTTTTTTAAATAATAACGTTATTATTTCAGCACGGATCAATAAGTGCATGAGTACTATCATGTTTTATAACAAAAAATAATTAAAAAAGTAATGAAATAATTTTTTTTTAAATAATGGTACTTGTACAGTTTAGTTCAGAGATTAAAAAATGGAAATAGGGGAAAAAGTTTAAATTGTATGTATCCGTTATAGAACAAAGTTCTCCGAAGAAAAAAAAAATTCACATAATTTCATTAAGTAGTTTTTGTTTTTGTTTTTTTTTTACAGTGGAAAAACACGGTTTTCAGAGCCCGTTGAAGGCGGCCATCTTGGATTTGAAAAAAAAAATTTGTTTGAATTTTAGAAATGACAAAGGGAGATAACTCCAGTTCAAGCGCTGAAACCCCTCCCCATCTCTAATACTAGCTTTTCTTCCTAAAAATCGAACATTTTCCTCGGTATCATAACAAATTGTTTTTTCGCTGTAAAAAAAAAATAAATAAATAAAAACTACTTGATGAAATTAAGTGAAATTTTTTTTCAGAGAACTTCGTTCCATAACGGATACATACAATTTAAACTTTTTCGATATTTTCATTTTTTAATGTCTTGACTAAACTGTACAAGTACCAAAATAATAATAAAATTGTTAAAAGTATGAATCTCCGATATCATTCAAGCTGATATTTTGATTTTTGTAAAAAAAAAAAATTAAAAAATGCGCAATTTTTGTAAAAATTGTGTGATTTCTAAGAAAATAAATACAATACTTTCATTCGAATTTGCTCGAATTATTAGACAAATGAGCGCAAATAACTGCTTTCCCGGTATTTAATTGACAAAAGATTTAATACTTGTTTTAACATTTTAAAAGAATATGTTTCTGTCTACACTTTTCTATTCGAGGTTTGATTTTTTTTGTACTCATGCAGAGAGTGATCCGTGCTGAAATAATAACGTTATTATTTAAAAAGCCATTCTTAACATGGGGAGATGGGTGTTTTGTATGTATTCTGTACTTTAACCTTACAATTAAATAAAAAAAACATATCATAAAACTTTAATTAAACTTGGAAATACGATTTAAAAATAGCACGGATCACTCTCTGCAGTAGCACCGATGTTTTTAATGTATTATTCAATATTTTAAAAATAATATTTTCGGGTTTGTTTCACTTCACACGTAGATTTGATAAAAGTTGTCAAAAAACAAATATATAACGAATAAATGTTATCAAAAGCAAGATAAGTTACTTTTCTACCTAACTGGGTAAGTTTTTAGTGTTTTTATTTAATGTAAAATGTCAATTCGGTTAAAAAAAACATGCAGTGTTTATCGTAATATTTGAAAAAGACAAATGCCGATGAACTTGCTGTTGGATACGTTAGGTTTGGGAAAATGTTAAAACTAAAAATCAATACAAAATACTGTTAGAAACTCACTCAATATATATTACCGGGACATAGGCTGGCATATAGTCAGTGGGTTTCTAACAGTATTTTTTTTTTTTCAAATTTATGTGTATAGTAAAACAAACCCATATTTCCTGTCTACCCTAACCAATTATGCCATTAAATAATTTCGTTTGATTTTTTAATGTTTTATCCAATATTTAACATTTTAGAATGGGATCAATTTCTTTTATAAAGTTTACATAAAATGAGCACACATTTATTGGCAATCACTAATTAGCAGGGACTTAATGTAGATAAATATTTGTGATTCTTTACAATAGATTACCTCAAAAACAATTCTACTTTTTGCCATTACGTTTCAAAAGTTTAAAAAAAAACATATGCAAAGATGTAAGTTAGATTTAAAAATTCTAAATATTAAAGATTTTAGTGTAGAGTATCACTCTTTAAAAATTTAATGTATAATGAACACCAACTTCGTGGCTAGTTAGTGTTCAACGAGATATGAAATCTTGGTGCTAGTGCACTTACTGATCCGCACTATTTTTTAAATCGTATTTCCAAGTTTAATTAAAGTTTTATGATATGTTTTTTTTATTCAGTTGTAAGGTTAAAGTATAGAATAGGTACACAACACCCACCTCTCCCCATGTTAAGAATGGCCTTTTAAGTAATAATGTTATTATTTCAGCACGGATCAATAAGTGCATGAGTACCATTATGTTTTATAAGTTTTGCGGTTTCAAATTTTTGTAGCAGGGGAAGATAGACGGGCTCATGTCGATTTTAGCGTTCTTATCTTTTTTGATGCGGAGGGATGAATTCAAGCCCACGTGTCGTTTACCATCCTGTACTTTCATCTAACAGTTAAATAAACAAAAGCTGTCGTATAAATATCGTCGGTCATAACAAAACTTTGCAAAAAATGGGTTTCTACCAGTATTTTGCTTCTTTTTCAATTTTTGAATGATTCTTCTGATGACTGTCTTATATCAGAATGTTTTCTTGTTCAAACATAAGACACAGCACTAATTTTTTGAAAGTAAATAAATGCTTTAAAATAAGTTATGTAGTGAAAAACGAAGAGCCGAATACCTTTGTAAAGGTTTTATTCACAAAAGAAAGCAAGTCACAAATAGCGTTAATTACACAGCATTTATAGTTAACGGAATAGTTCATTCAAGGGATGAGGGGTTAGGGATATTACAAGTTAAAATACAAAGACTTATCCAGGTAGGTTGAAGAGTAACTTATATTGCCTTTGGTAACATTTATTTGTCATATATTTGTTTTTGACCGTACTATAAAACCCCCTTTTGTTTATTAAATTGTTAGGTGGAAGTATAAGTTAGTTAACAAGGAACTCTCCCCATGTTAAAAATGGCTTTCTAAATTAAAATGTTATCATTGAAACATAAAATAGATGAGTAAAAAAACATGCCCCGTCCCTAAAATGAAATTAAAAATACAAATATTTTCATAAAAAAATAATAAAAACATAAATATGAATATTAAAAGGTATGAAAGCCAACTGGTTTTTACAGCTTCTTTTATTTATTAAATTGTTAGATAAAAGTACAGAATAGTTATCAAGAGCTGGGCTCTAATCCCACTAAAAAAATCGCCCAAACCGGTATGAATCCACCTGCCACCAAAAATTGGAACTGTGAACGATTACATGTCTCCTTGACCGCTATCTAGCCACAAAGTGGATGCTTATTAATTTATATAGCAAAGGGAAGAATAGATGAAAAGAGATGTTAATAAATATCGTTTGTGATTCTTTCCTGGCCTCCTGTTTCCTATGAACATGCAGAAATGTTAATGTGATATGAACAAACATCGTTTCACAACTCATTAAGGATGTTCTGTTCTTGTGGTCTCTAATATATAGTATCCCTTATGTGTCAATGTACCCAGTTTGGGATTAATGATATTTTTTAAAGTAGTTAATTAATATGAAGAAAAGGTCTCCGACCATACACGCTTATTTTATTGAGTGAAAAAGCGCTAAAAAGTCAAAGGGTTTTGTATTTATATAAAAAGCCATGGGATTTTGTGCTTACTTAGTGGAGTAATACCGAGAAAAGGCCTGTAATCATACACACTGGTTTGAGTGAAAAGTGGCGCTAAAACGCCATAGGGTACAGATCTTTATATGTGTTGCCTAAAGACTCAAACAAAAAGAACTTATTGTAAAGATATGCAGACATTGATCACAACATTTTTAAGACACAATGATAAACCAAGGGTGATAAAAGAGTATTAACTCGTCGATCGTTTTTTTAGAAGAAGCAAACGCGTTCAGAAAGACAATTAGAATTAAAATGATAATTGTCCATCAGCCTAATCAAACACTGAAAAAGTTCTTGGCATGAAACAGAATGCACCTGTGAAATTGATAAATGTAAGAACCTCACAGGAAGGTACACACACACACGCACGCACACACACACACATATATATATATATATATATATAACTACTTCATTTACTCACATAAAATCAATATACGAAAGTATAGATTTATGCGTAAACTTTAAGTATTTACTTCAAAAGTGCTGAATATGTAGGTAGAGCTAGTTAGTAATTTAGAAAATATATATGGCGATTAAGCTACACTGAATATTCGGCGTTTCATCCACTCTAGGACCCTTCAGGCTTATGCGCATAAGCCTGACGAATCCTAGAGTGGATGAAACGCCGAATATTCAGTGTAGCTTAATCGCCATATATATTTTATAAATTACTATATATATATATATATATATATATATATATATATATATATATATATATATATACGAGCAAACAGTTTATAAAACATGTTAAAAAACACTTTGAAGTGAGTTAAAAACATATTTAATCTGAATAGGAAACACTAGATAAGTGGATAGTCCTTAATCCGCGGAGTTTCGAAGAAATACTTTCCTTCTCATCAGAGGGTAGGAATTAGCAAAATACGGGATCGCATATATATATATATATATATATATATATATATATATATATATATAGTAATGTGATTGACAATTTAAAATTCAAATTAGAATTAAAAATGTGTTTCATAAGAAGAAACAACAACAAAGGCAATAATCTGTACGATCGTTTAGGAAAACAATGTTTTTATTGTGATAGACATTAAGCCACAGACAATAATTTTGACACATAGTATTTTTTTTAACAAAGTCTCCTCATCAGCAAAAATTTTTGGTAGGGTTTTTTGATATATGTAAAAGACACCATAAATAAACCTAGCATTTTTAAGTAAGGCAGATGTATCTGGAAAAAATTAAAATAAAAAGGAAGATATTTACTTAATAAGCAAATTAATATGGGTTGAGGATAAAAAATAAAAATAGAATAAAATTATAAATCTGAATTTGGTTTAAATATAAGGTTATAATAATAAAAATTTAAAAAATACATATATACATATGCACACATACGCACACACACACATATATATATATATATATATATATATATATATATATATACATACATACATACATACATACATATGTATATACATTTACTTATTTACCTTTTAATTCTCCGCCTTTTGAAAACCGTAATTATCGTCAAAGCATTCATTTGGATGTTGATTGTAGCTTATAATCGCATGAAATGATGGATTTTCAAAAAGAACGCCAATGGAAAATTTAATATCGGTTAGAATATGTTTGTAAACGCTTAATTTAAAATAAAGCAAATATTTCAAAAGAGGGGAAGATAATCTTATTTCTTTAATTAAATAATCAAAGGGAGATAATTAGTGTTTATTCTATTTATATTATAATCTATTTTGAATTTACTGAATTTAGTATTTAATAATTTATTTATTGAAATTAATAAATATAGTATAGGTTAAGGTTAAGTATATATTTAAATAATATACAATAATGGTACATATATCGGATAAACTAATAATAATAATATTGATGATCAAAATTTTTATTAATAAGGGTATTAAGTTAAACTATAATTTCAAGATTAAATATTAATAAGTAACATTTTTAATGAGTTATGGTGTTTTTTTTTAATGAGTTATGGTTAAATTTAAACCAACGTTTATGACTGCATGCGGAAATAAGTTCCTCTCTTGAATTTAGGAGGGTGGTTCTATTTTTGATATCGTCATATTTTAAAATCTTTAGGGTCTCTTGTATACAAAGTGCACAGAATCTATCTCCTGGTGTATATGCTTTATATAATTATATTATTTGCCATTTCAAATTGAATGAAATATTCTTATCTTTGAGTCGCCAAATATGCTTGGATAGGGTTGTTTGGTTCAATAGGGAGTGGTTTTTAAAGGAAGTTTTATGGGTTGAAATTCTATGCTTAAAAAGTCCAGATATGGAACCAAAGTAGATTGCGTCTTTTTTAATGTAATTATTTTCAGGTAGATTAGGGGTTGCATTGGTATGTGGTGGGTTAATCTGTATTTGATTGGTAGATTGGTTAAAGTTGGTGTAGTTATTTAATTGGGTGGTCGAGTTATGATTGCTGTTAAATTCATTTACATTTGGGGTTTGTGATACTGTGCAACTATAGACTACATTTTTTATTTTGCATGAGCCTTGTAGGGGACATCTATTTTTTCTTCTACAGTTACAGCCTGCTATATTTTGTATATTTGTATTTTGTATCTTATTAATTTTTTTATTGTTAGAACTAATTATTTTTATGGAGGTTTGGCATAGTTGAGTAAGACACTTTGATTGTGTTCTTATTAAAGATTTTACTGTATCTATGAGGGGCTTTAAAGTTTTTATCCAATATTTTAAAAAATTCTCTGGCTATGTTTGTCTCAAAATTTTTGGAATATGGACGGTTGAACCATAGGGTCTCCCTATGTCTGTTTTTACATTTACGGGCTTTGGTTTGCTGTTTATTTGTTTTAGTATCTAATACTTGTGGTTTGATTTTGCTTTGCCTTGCTTTTTGGTCATTTTTTAAAATTCCTACACGGGATGACATGGCCATATTATAGGTTATTATGCTCTTAGTAGGTTTATTTTCAATGCAGTTTTTGTTTCTATAATTTTTATTTAAGAATTGAATTTGTCATTTGTATCCTGAGTTTTTAAGGGCTTCATTGTAATATTTTTCATTTTTGTTAAATACAGATTTGTTAGAAGATAGCCTAGAAATTCTTAAAGAGACATTGGGAACTATTGATTTCAATGTTGATTTAGGGTGGTTTGATTCGTTATGGACATATAGTACAGATTGGTTAGCTTTATGATAGGGTTCAAAGGTAGAGTTTTCAAGATTTAAGGTTATGTCTAAGAAATTAAATTGTTTTTCCTTCTTATGAAACAGATTTTTTATTTTTTATTCTAATTTGAATTTTAAATTGTCAATGACATTACTAAATATTAAAGTAGTTCTAGGATATTTACCTATCGAGC
This sequence comes from Euprymna scolopes, assembly GCF_053919585.1. Taxonomy (NCBI): domain Eukaryota; kingdom Metazoa; phylum Mollusca; class Cephalopoda; order Sepiida; family Sepiolidae; genus Euprymna; species Euprymna scolopes. The sequence goes on along the minus strand of NC_136500.1, from coordinate 144,089,711 downwards.
TTATTATATATCTGAATTACAACGAGAACTGTTCTTTTCTTGTATTTTAATTTAATTTTTAATAGTAATTTTACTATCACATTAAAATACACTCTGCTCTTTAGATTACTGTTCTAATCTCCTTTAAATTTATATATATATATACATGCACACACACACACACACAGACACACACACATATATATATATATATATATATATATCATACTCATCAGTTCAGTATGCCCTGTATTTAAGAATTCTGGTGATCGGTCATCTTCTCATTACAGACCAATTAGTCTCTTGTGCGTCATAAATAAATTGCTGGAATCAGTGATAAATAGAGAAGTAACCAACCGCCTCAAAAATAATCTTCTTAGTGGCATACAATATGGTTTCTGTTCTGCTAGATCTACAGCAGATGTGCTGACAATATAACCGCCATAGAATTAGTGAATATTTTGACGGCGGCTTCCTTTCTAGGACAATTGCGCTTAACATATCAAAGGCTTTTGACAGGGTGTGGCATAAAGGTATAGCTGAAAATCAGAAGCTTACAGTATTAATGCTGGAGTCCAACAGGGGTCCATCCTGAGCCCAACTCTCTTCCTCATCTGCATCAATGATCTTCTAAATAACATCCTAAAATCATTCGTTGATATCTATGCTGATGACGCTACCATCTATGGCAACACATCAAAGGCCGTCTGACTCTTTCTCCTCTGATCTTAAGCATGTGGTGCAATGGGGAAAGTGGTTGCTGGTTACTTTTAATGCTTCTAAAACCGAACTTCTATCTTTATATCATCACCAATCTGATCCTCATCAGGCATCAATTGAAATTAATGGCTCTCGTCTTAAAGAAACTGCATGTTTTGATAAACATCTGGGCTTGACCTTTACTCCTGATCTGAAATGGAACACATACATCAAATCCGTTGTCAAAGCCGCTGGAAAAATGGTAGGATTCTTCTACTGCTCCAGAAGATATCTCACTCCTGGTGCAATTCTCTACCTATATAAAAGCCAGATACGGCCAATGATGGAGTACTGTTGCCACATCTGGACAGGAGCTGCTAGAAGCAGCTTGTCCTGCCTTGACAGAGTTAAAAATAGACTTCGTATCTTAGTGGGGGATGCCCTTTTCTCTTTCCTACAACCTCTTTCCTACAGAAGAGATATTGCGAGCCCGTCTCTGCTTTATCATTGTTTTCTTGGCAAGTCCTCGTCTGAGCTTCAATCTATGGTACCCCCCTCATCAAACTTTCATGAGAAACACTCGTCTAGCCAAATCCACTATCAATGATTTCCCACACTCTTTATCTGTGCCTAAACCTAAACATAGATTCCATGAACAAAGCTATTTTCTTAGAAATACACGCTCGGGGAACTCTGTTCCGTTTGCTTGCTTTCCAGTTTACTACAATTTGATTGTCTTTAAGTCTAACGTAATTAAGTTCATAATGAACTATCCCCCTAAGTAATTCAATTTACAACATTTCCACTACTCATGTATACCTATTAATCCTTATCCTCGAGTGACCTTCGGACTTTGATAAGTGGTGATTCCTTTGTAAATATATATGTGTGTGTATATATATATATATGTTTGCGCGTGTGTGTGTGTGTGTGTGTGTTTGTTTCTTGTTTTCTGACCATGATTAAAATCCTACAATTAACCATATAAAATAGCTCTATGCATAATTGTCTTTTAGCAATTTCTGGGGATTTTGTTATGTGTTTAAATTAATCTATAGGTTGTGAGCTCAATCCCAAAATATTCAAACATAAAAATAATATCATTTTAATGCTGATACTAAAAATCTTGAATTTCTTTTATTTTTCATTTACAGATGTTCCAGCTTAAACTGCTTTATTGAACTTTATTGGACTTTAATGGACTATCATTTTCTTTAAACATTATTGTTTAAACAGTTATTGTCCTATGTGAAAGACGATAGAGACATCTAAGTGGATATTTATTTCTATTGATGCAACTACAAATTTTCTGAAATAGTTAAAAATCAAATATTTTGAAGATAATATTTATATTGACGAAAAATGTTTTAACATCCAAACGTACAAAGAGATCAAAGAACAAAATGTGGCTTTGGAAATAATTCTGAATTGTGTTTCTCTATATTGCTAAAACATATGTAAACTTGAACAAAAACTGCAAGCATAAAAGACCATATTATTTATTATTACGTTTTTTAATCTTATTCCAGGATAACTTTCATAAAACATGGAAGTACACTCTGAGAAAAAGCCGCATTATTGTGAATTTTGTGGATATATGTGTTCTAGAAAATCAACGTTAGTGAAACATAGGAGAATTCACACTGGGGAAAAGCCACATGCTTGCGAAGTGTGTGGATATTCTTCTACTGAAAAATCAAATATAGTGAGACATATGAGAACTCACACCGAGGAAAAGCCTCATTCTTGTGCAATGTGTGGAATTTCTTTTTCGGAAAAATCAGATTTAGTGATACATGTAAGAACTCACACCGGGGAAAAACCATATTCTTGTGAAGTGTGTGAATATTCTTCTGCTGCAAAAGCAAACTTACTGGCACATATGAGAACTCACACTGGAGAAAAACCACATTCTTGTGAAGTTTGTGGATATTCCTGTTCTCAAAAAATAGATTTAGTTAGACATATGAGAAAACACACTGGGGAAAAGCCACATTCTTGTAAAGTGTGTGCGTATTCTTGTTCTAGGAAATCGCATTTAGTACAACATGTAAAAATTCACACTGGGGAAAAGCCACATTCTTGTGAAGTGTGTGGATATTCTTCTTCTGGGAAATCAAACTTAGTGAGACATATGAAAACTCATGCAAGCAAAAAGGTCAGTGCAGGTTTTGCCATTCAATGAATAAGAACCCAAGCCATTTAATGTCTGGATGCTCAATCATATTGGTAGATGATCTTTACACTGTCTGCCACAACAAAGTATGTAAATACCTCCATTGGAAGATCTGTGGAGAGATGCAACTTGACGTATCATCCAACATCTGGGAACACGAACCCTCACTGATAATATCACATGGAAAGCAACATGATCTCTGTAAGAAATACACATTATACCGGTTGTGATATAAGCAACTGGCCTAATGATAAAAATCTAAGGAAATACTTGGAAGCAATACCTAAAAGACCGAGTTGTAACAAAATATGGATAGCAAACATAAAGAGAACAGTGTCTATTTTTAAAAGACATCCTTGGATATAAATTGTAATGAAAACAAGTGTTAGCCCTAGGACGGAGCCCTTGATATCATAATACTTACTAATGTAAAATAATAAAAAAGGAAAGAGAGCCTCGAATATAAATCCAAATCTTTTGAAATTAACTGAAGTAAATTATAAAAAGGAATGAAAAAGTCAAACTGGAGAATAGGCCTCATTCTTGACGAAACTATTCCGAATTCCTATTGCTAATAGTATAGAGCAAGAGGAGTGAATATAACAATATGAGGAACTATTGAATTATTTTATAAATAAAATGAAAGAAAGAAATATTATGCATATTATTATAGGAGGACCAAAATCCTAAGAAATACAGACACTATCTTTGGAAGACTTGTAAATCTACCCAATGAATCAACTGCAAGATATATATATAGTATAAATGTATAAGATAGCGAGTGAATGTCTTGTATTAGTTAATATGTTCCCTCTGTATTATAGGAGAAATTTAAAAAAAATTATTAATAAAGACCCAATAGATATTCATTATAGCTCAATGTAAAGAAAACAAGACTGAAATTCCAGAACTTGTAATATTAGCCGGAATGTTAAAGTATATCGTTAGATCTAGAAAAAATCAGTGCATATAATGCTGTGTGATTTGGATTTTATTTTTAAAAATACGATGCACACAAAAAATATTAACAAACATCCATTAGATATTGATTATAGTTCAATGTAACGAAAACAAGGCTGCAATTCCAAAACTCTGTGCATTCAGCAAATATCTGGTGGAAAAAGCTAGCAACATTCGATAGCAATTACAATGCTTGTTTCACCAAATGGTATCGATATTTTGACAATTCTTCTTTATAATTTTTGTAATGCTGTGTGATTTGGATTTTATTTTTAAAAATACACAAAAAATATTGACAAAGGCACATTAGAAAATGATTATAGCTCAATGTAACGAAAACAAGGCTGCAATTCCAGAATCCGTAATATTACTTGGAATATTATCGATATAGTTGAATCGATTACAGTATACAAAATCCGTGCATTCAGCAAATTTCTAGTGGAAAAAGCTAACAAGACTCCATAGCAATTACATTGCTTGTTTCACCAACCTGGTTGATAAGGGGGTTTCTAATATAGATGTTTTCACAATACTTCTCTATCTCTCCTGGATTTTATGTTGTTATATTGAAATGTCTTGAAGATATCGATATTTCGACTGTTGTGTCTGCACAAATAATTAACAAGAACACGGAAAGTAAAGGTATTGCAATAATAGGACGAAAAGTTATATACATATTTACATGTCTTCAGATATACTTCAGTTGGAGATATTCCGGCAGATGGCGTGTTGCATGTCTTACTGGAGGCAACATAGGCGTCTTGCATATTTGGCGGTCGTTGCCGAACTCTCCCAGTATTGGTGATTGATACCTTTATATATCTCACTCACCCACCTGTGTTAATTAGTGGGCGTCTCCACAACAACGACAATACTTCTTTACACTTTTCATAATGCTGTGCGATGAAGATGTTATTTTAAACAATACTATACACATATATGTAAATTTCTGATGAATATCATCGATATTCTAACAATACTAATCTACAATTGTTGTAATTATGTGTAATTTAGTTTTATTACAATTCTATAATTATTGTGATATTCTCAGGTTTATTGCATTTTCATGCTTCAGTCGTTTATGATTTCTTTTATATTTTTCATTTTCAGTTAGATTTTCCCAGTTTAATAACCTTATAGTTTTAAATAAAGTTTTAATTCCAGGAGAGAGTCCCTTGATCTTTTGAAACTAACTGACGTAAATTAAAAAAGAGGAAATGAAAAGTCAAACTGGGGAATGGGCCTGATACTTGTGAAATGTGTGAATGACAAAACTGTTCTAAATTACTATTGCTAATAGTATAGAGCAGAAGGGGAGAATATAACATAAACAAAAGGCAGGGGTAAAGAGTCATCCAGCGTAAGTGACAAGTTTCGCCGTTGCCTACAACGCACCCACCCTTACCGTAGTCCGTATGTCTGTCTGTCTGTCTCTCTCTCTCTCTATATATATATATCTTGTCAATGATAATCATCGAATTGTAAATAAACTCGTATGGTGACAACAACTATCATAACAACAAAAGAATTTGCAAATGTATATATAATTTTGCAATATTCTGAAAAAGTGCAAACCAGAAAATTATATGTACATTCAATAACGGAAATATCTACTTAATCGAGAGGGCAATTGAAAAAAATAACATTACGGAACCTCAGATATTGAAAATTAGCTACTTCCCTTTTAAAGGAGAAGTTAATGCCTGGCAGTATTCAATTCATGACAAATAAAGTCTTATCTCACCAGATGATAACACGAAACCAGGCTCATATTAGCAAAAAAAAAAAAAAATTGAAAAGGTACTTCACTTTTGCTATGAACTTACTGTGTTCTAACATGCAAGGTTTAAAAATGTCATTGTAAGTTTTATCGAATAAAAACTAATTAAAATAATGCTTTTTATATCTTCATATAATTTTTTTAATGACTTTGACACACACACCAAAACATACACTAAATAAATTCCAAGAAACCTTGATAAACTATTCTAAAGTGTGCCGATTTCCAATAGGAAGCATTATATATGTCACATCGTATTACAGGAAGCATCGACTCAAGACGGAGGGGGTGATCTTAGCAAGGCAAAAAAAAGTCTTTCACCTAACAATGGCAACTGATGGAGAAGAGGAAATAAGAAGAGTATACCTTACCTTAATTTTTGCAACAGATTGCTGATGTTGCGAACTCGTGTAAAAAACCCTGTAGCAAGGCCCGGTAGTTTCGGGGAATAATAGTAATAGTAGATCCAAAAGGATCTTGATACGGAAATACAAAAAATAACGCTTGAGCTGCCAAAGGGAAGAGAAGAGAGAAAAGCAAAAAAATGGGTGCACCGAGCCTCGTTTATGGCAGACGAGTGCCACGTGACACTGATTACAAATAAAGTTAATTGTTAGCAAGGCACTCACTTCCTAGTCTCAAGCATCTCCGTCAGAAGCTGCAGGAAGGTGAGTACTGTAACTTTTTCTGGCATTCTCCCATCTCAAAAAAATAAATAAAATAATAATAACAATAAATAAAATAAAGAATAAAACAATATTAATCATCATGCTGCAAGCTTGAGAGGATTGACTCATTAGTCGTCTCTCTGGTTCAGGCAATCACGACAATACCAACCTTCCTCGATTGGTGCAGGTTGACATATACCCACGCAATAAAAATGATACCAGTTATCGCACTGATCACAACATACCATGGCCCTACCATCATCTGGTTGGTCGCAGTCAGGACAGATCCAAATGCGACAACTATCTTCTGCTGGAAGATAATCAGGATGAAAGGACGAATGGCCATCAGAATCGACAGAGTCATTTTGATTTTGTAGTAGCAAACCAGGACACTCAACAGGATCCTCAATCGACAATTCCAAAGGATGGAGGTGTTTCAGAGAATGAACAAGCAAGGATCCATCTCATCGCTTGATTTGAGCAGATCTAACCGATCAATCATCCCCTGGGTAAAGATGTGTGACTCTACCCAAGCTTTATTAGGTATCTTAACTATTACAATCTCTCCAATCTTGACTCCAGATGCAGATCCCTTTAATTGCTTTTGGGCATGTTCCTTTAGGCTCAATAAATAGTTTTCGTACCAGATCCTTTTAAACATTTTCAATGCTTCGTAGTCAAGGAGTCCAATAGCTGTCTTCTCAAGGAGGTTCGAGTTGGTAGATATGTTACATATTTATTGTCATTATTGTTCTTGTTGTTATTGTTTGTTGTTAGGACTTTTTAATAGTGAGAGTCTTAGAGAGAGATGTTGTATCTTAGAGAGATGTTGTTGAGTGAGATGTTGTTGTAAGAGAGATTGCTTGTGTTATGACGCGATTTATATATATATATATTAAAATGTTCATACTTAGAAGTGTAATAGAAGCTCTTAGAGTGAGGAAACAGTGTTCAGACAGTCTTAGTATTCACATTGTAGATATGAGATGTGTATGTCAAGAAATTTTAAACCACATGATATACAAGACATAAAATAATAATTTTCACTTTACCTTTTGGTAGAATTACAACACAAAGACGACGTTTATAAAAACACATGATGGGTTTATTTCTTCTCACGACCGGTCGTGGTTTTCATCATCAAGAATTCAAAGCTTCACATATTAAGTTTCAAAAGTGACCGTCTCGCTTCTAGACGTTCGAATCCCAACTCAGACTATCGTCTCGTCCTCAAACTCCCTCTGACTCTCCCTCAGTCTCTCCTTGCTTAACTCTAAAGTTTTCTAACTATATTGAGAACTTCCCATTTTTCATGACGTCATACACATGTTAAAACATGTGTCTTCTTTCACGTGTTCTGGAAATGAGAGTCCAAAACTTTTTCCTTTGTTTACAAAAGGAATTTTAACCTATATTCCCAGTAACCTATATTTCCAATATGTTAAAAACATGTTTATTAAATTATCTTGTAGTTGCATTCCTCAATTGAATTTTTCATAACAGAATTGACAACGCACATTCTTTTCTTGAAACTATTTTATCTCTAAGCTAAACAATGGTTTGTTTTCACATTCCATTGCTAATTCTCTCTCTTAATCTATTTCTTAACCTAAATTACGAGGTTCGAATCTCGTCTATGCTATTTCATTTTCATTTTAACTAAGTCTCTCTATTTTTATACTTACATGAAAAGAGGAATGTCCTTATCATGTAACAGATACTCCAATTGTTCAGTCTCAATATTATCTTTGGGTTGACGGTTGGGTGCAAAAAATGATTTGGAGTTATGATTTCCAAGCTTGGATCTGCTGAGCTCCTATAGGTCAATGGTCGATCATTGACAGCATTCTGAACATCAGAAAGGATGGTCAACAGATTGAAATAAGAGTAGCTGGCACGGCTAATCAATTTATATAGACAAGATTTTATGGTCTTAATTAATCGTTCCCAAACGCTTCCATACCAGGGTGAGTGTAGAGGTATCTAAATGTTCTGAATTACACTAGCACTCAAACCTTCCTAAAATTCACTGGATGGAATCACATCCTTCAACGAAGGACTTGGCATGGTCACTATATGTGTGATGGTATGCCATAAATGTTACTAAATCGGATAAACGCCATCAAAAATAAGTACATCGTCATGTCTTCAACCACTTCCAAATGTACTGCCCTCACCTCCAAACAAGTGAACACAAGGATATACATTTTCGTCCTTTCTCCACCATTTAGGGCCCACAGATGACCCGTATAATCTTCTCCATTATGTAGGAAGGGTTTTATCATATTAACCCGATGCTTGGGTAAATCCGTCATCCTTGGGTAGGTGAAGGAGATGGTGTTAAATTTCCGGCACCGGATACATCCAGATAAGACCTTTTTTACAGCTTCTCTGCCTTGAGGTATCCAATAGCCAAACAGCCTCACCTTATTCAGGGTTGTGGAAACGCCAAGGTGCTTGCAACGCTTGTGGCAGTCCAATATGATGAGGCTGGTCTACCGGTGGTCCTTAGCTATTAGTATGGTATTGATAACTTTGTATTCATATACTGACATCTTACCAATTCTTCTTCCCGAACAAATCGCTCCATCCTTATCCAAAAATAAATCCAATCTGCCCACCCTCTCATGTACTGCCTTTCCAGAAGATCTCAAGGACTCCAATTCTTCAAAGAAGGCCTGCTATTGCATTACTCTTATTAGGTGGAAGCGAGCCGCTGTAATAGGATCCGCTTCTTCCTTCCTTAAATTATTAATAAACCTAAACACATAGGCTGTAAAGTTCACAAGTTTAGACAACTCCGAATACCTGTAAAATTGGACAATAGGTTCATCCAGACGACTCGTTGCGGTGTAATATACCGAAGACACAATCCTCCTATTTGCAGGGCTTAAGCAGGGCAAGGCATTCTCAGGCCAAGCAGTTGGTTCTTCTATTATCCAAGATGGTCCAGAAGTCCAAAATTCTATATTGCTCTTCAATTTGGCGGTAGACAATTCTCTGGTTTCAGCAGGATTCTGTCCTGAGGGCACGTATTTGTAGTGAATAGAGGTTTTAAATTCAGATGTTAATTCAGCTTCTAGTTGAGAAATTTCTCTTAATCGGGTTTTGGCAAAAAATATTGTTATTGTTAGTTTGCTAGGTTAATAACCAAGACAGAACTATCTGTGCATCCACAGCAACAAACACGTTTTTGAAAGTTACCCCAGAATATGCCTTCAGTAATGTTGGGAAACATTTAATAGCCAGGAATGCTGCTAATAGCTCAAGCGTAGGCAAAGTTTTTGATTTTAGTGAAGCTACCTTGGCCTTGGAAAAAACTAAAGAAGAAAGGCCCCTCTGAGCAGCAGAGGCCGCAAACCCATATGCCCCTTTAGAGGCATCACAAAATAGAAATAAGTTAGTCTCCATGCCCTCATTAAGGGGTTGCCTTTGAAAATTTATGGAACTAAGTTATGATAATTCCCTCGCAAGGGATGCTAATCTAGACTGAAATTCCTTTGGAATAATCTCAGCCCCATCTTCCACAACCCACTGATGAGAATTCGAGCTTGTATGGTGACTGGTAGATACAGAGAAAGGGGGTCAAATATTTTGGAGGCATCAGACAGTATGTGCCTCTTGGTTCCTTTTCCGGGGTCACATTCATGGTGGGCAATGCTGATGGTATCGGTTTTGGGGTTATATCGATAACCTAATACTTTCTCCCAAGAGCATTCGTGTTTTACCAGTGTACCCTTTTTCTCCATTAATTTCCGTAGTCTAGGATTATTTGAGTTGCAGGATTAAAGTTCAAACTCTCCCCTCTGGAGTCTCTCCACTACTTGCGAATATAGAGATATTAATTGACTTGGAGAGTTGCTCGTTTTGATAAGATTGTCCACATAAAAGTGGGATTGCAACATTTCAGAGCAACTGTCCGATGGAAACTGTCTAGTGTGATATTTATAACACAATTCCAGATAAATGGACTTGCATTAAATACGAAATTAGAAAAAAGCAACATTTATTTTTATCCGAATCCCGTGCTAAGTAGATCATCAAAAATGCCTTCCTGATATCCGCCAGAAAGACATACTGATTAGTCCTGAAACGTAATGCCAGATTTAGCATATTTTCTGTCAAATTCACTCCAAGCTAGGCCGCATCATTGAGCGAAATAAAATTCTTAGTTTTGAAGGAGCAGTTGAACACAGGTCGGATTTTGGTTGTGCTGGTGTTCTCGTTCTTTAACACTTGTCTATGAGGAACCCATACATAGTCCTTATACTTTTCAGGTGGGCATTCTAGGGGCTCGATTATTCTCTTTTTCTCCTGGTCCCAAAACACTTTTACATACTCCTGGTAGAGGTTTTTCTTCTCTAAATTTTGGACCACCCTATCCAGATCCTGAAGGGCTACATGATGATTAAAGTGGACATGCCGCAATCTGTCTTCATGCCATGGTAACCTCACCAAGTAATGACCATTCTGGTATTCAATGCTGTGCATGAATTCATCCACTTTTTGATGATCATAATCTGATATAATTTTTGCCTCTGGGAGGTCCAGATACTCCAGACTAAACATCCATTCTAGCCCCTATCTACTGAACTCTCTTCAAATATATCTGCAAAAGGATCCGAATAGGAAGGTGCAGGATGTATAATGCTGTGTACAAGGGAATCGGGGTAAGAATGACCCTTGACCATCTGATCATAGTTCTGAATGTTGGTAACTGTGTTGCTGGGATTGATCTGTTCCTCGTGCAGGAAATGGTTCGTGTTTCCGATTGGAATAATTCCAGTTGGAGTCTGCCATGCAGTGCCACTCATACATCTTACGACCTAAATAGGGTGCATATATTGAATTAAGTCCACTCCCATGAAGCCCCACAACTGGACACAGCCACTTCTTATCTCTGCTGCGAACTCATACTTCTTGAAATTTTTACAGACTACTGGTAAGTCAGGCACTTTATATGAAAGATTTAATTACTCATCAATGAGAATAGGTAGCTGGGGAGAACTTTCTGGAAACAACTCCACAATAGCCGTCACCTGCCCGAACTTTCAGTGTTTCCTCTCTATAAAGGTCACTACCTCCATTGCCACTTCTTCCAAATTCTTGTGGTCACACCTCAGATGATCCAATATTTCCTTTGAAAAATACGATCTTTGACTGCCAAAATCAATGAGACAATTCAGAGAAACCGAGTATTTACCCCTTCTGATGGTGATCTTCACCATAAGAAGAATGTTCTGTGTGTTTTCCATCTGAGCATTTATGCTGGTATTTACTTGGGTTTCCTCCGATTTAAAATGAGGACACACAGATGAAAAGTGTTTCCGAGATCTGCAAAACCTGCATGGATATCTAAATCCTTTGACACCAGGACAGGATTCACCATCATGGCCCGCAACTGTACAAAATTCACTGTAGTACTTACCAACAAAACAAACGCCCACGTGTTTGTGCCTTGTATAGGCATGCGTGACAACAAAACTTGGGTTTTTATAAGCGGAAGTCTCGAGGTTGTCAGGAATCTACGGGCGCATGCGCAAGAGCAGGGATTGAGATAGTGGTATAAAAGGCAGGTAGAGTGAGAAGGTTGTTGTTGTTGTCATTCGATGTTACAGTGACGCGTGCATTAGCAGGTGATTAAGAGGCTGTTTTTTTTTAGTGTCAAGTTGCACACCTCGGTGAAGATCATATAAGTCATGCACCTCGGTGAAGGTGAAGGTCATAAGGTATTTCGGCTATTTCGTTTTGTCTCTTTTCCTGGACAACTATTGCTTGGGCAAAGTTTGATTTAAAACTGATACCCGAATTCGACGGATCCACTTCTGTTGTCGACTGGGTTGAAAGGGTTGAGCTGACCTGCAACCTCTGTGAATGAGTGGGGTGTCCGACTACGACTGTGATGTGCTTGTGTGCCATCAGGGAATGGCATTGCTGAGAAGAGCCATCGCAGCATCAAGAGAATTGCTGCCAGAAAGCAATGCACCATTACAGAGGCCACGTATTGGTATAACATCACACCAAAGGATGGGAAGACGCTAACAACAGCACCGGCCAATACCATACACAAATACCGTGTTAGGATAAAGGGCATTGACACTGTCCAGCCAATCGACGAGGAGAGCCATGACAAATACAAAGGTAGGGGATCCAGTTTGGGTTAGACCCCCTGGAAACCGGTGCACCACCAAGTTCAAGCGAGGACAAATATCTGGAGTGATCAGCCAGCAGTCGGTCCTTGTTGATGGAACGCCATGTGCGCGATCTTCGCCCAGCTAGTGAAGTACATCCCACAACTACAGAGAGTGATGAATCATCAGATGATGAGCTGCTGATGAGTGAGGTCACCGAGCAAGAGAGTGGTAGTTGTAGTTCGTCTGATCAGGCAGGATCAGAACCAGAACCAGAACCACACCCAGAACCAGAACATGAATCCGAGATTGTAAATATCACCCTTCGCAGAAGCCAACGAACTAAGAGGCCACCCCCGGAGTGCACTCTATGTGATCATCAGATCAGTGGGAAGTGTAGTACTTACCAACAAACCAAACGCCCACATGTTTGTGCCTTGTATAGGCATGCGCGACAACAAAACTTGGGTTTTTATAAGCCGAAGTCTGGAAGTTGTCAGGAATCTACGGGTGCATGTGCAAGAGGAGGGATTGAGATAGTGGTATAAAAGGCAGGTCGAGTGAGAAGGTTGTTGTTGTTCTCATTGGACATTGCAGTGATGCGTGCGTTAGCAGGTGATTAAGAAGCTGTTTTTTTTTTTTTGAGTGTCAAGTCGCGCACCTCGGTGAAGATCATATAAGTCGTGCACCTCAGTGAATGTAAAGGTCATATTCACATATCCCGAGCTGTCCACAGCGCATCAAGCGCTCATCATAGGATGGATAAATCTTGCAGTTGAGACTGTCATATCCATTCCTTGCGCAGAAATTGCAATAATATATATGTCTGCAATGTTAATATCCGCATGAAAACTTTCCAAGGCAGATCCCTTGGACGTGTCTTTTGTCCAAGCAGGAACTTTACTTTTTACTCGTAAACTGGAGTTTGTTCGAGGAGTCAAAGTTGGTCTAACCCGGATTAGTGCTCTTATAACATCCTTACTATTTTGCAGTAGGCAATTACAGCTAGGATATGAACTGTTTGCCCCCCTAATAAGTTCAGCCCTGATATCCTCTGGGATCCTATCAAATAAAATATGTGCCACCAGAGCTCCACGACCAGAAAATCATACCCATAATCTGTATCTAATTCCCCCAGTTCATAATGAAGCTGAGCAAGATATTCTTTTATTTGCTGGTAAGACTTATCGATTTTTGGTGCGAAATTTAATATTTTCTTAAAGATTTCTTCTCGAATTCATTCTTTGTCACAATACTCCTCCTTCAGTATGTTAATAGCCATGTGGTAGTTTCGGTCGTTTTCTGACAGATGATGGATCAAGTGGAAAGGGACTAAGACATTGGAACAGACATTGCAAGTCTCCAAAGGTGCTGAGTTCAATCCTGAGCAAAAGCAGTGACAACACAATGGCAGCGACAGCAATAGACGTAGCAGCAACAGCAGTAAGCGGTAGCAGCAGGGACAGCCTGAATGGAACGAGAACATGGTACCCCCGTAACAATAAAGGGTTGGGTTCGAAATTCCAAAAAAACAGTTCCCGAGTTCGAGATACACATGAAGAAGGCCTAAGGATGATACGGCTGAAATGTAGTGGAAAAAACACCGAAGGTGAGGAAGTGAATCCAAAAAATGAAATCCATAAAAAATTACTGCCCCTTAGAATTGGAAGCACTCAGCATAGTGTTCGCCTGCAACAAATTCCATCAATTTATCTTTGGAAGAAAATTTCTCATAGAAAATGATCACAAAACATTAAAGCAAATTTTTTTAAAAATCCATTACAAAAAGCCTCCAAGAATACAAAGATTCTTACTTGCGCTTCAGAAATATGAATTCAAAGTAATATACATTCCAGGGCGAGAATCCGTAATTACTGATGCATTATCACGTGCATATCAAACAGCGAACAAGAAATATCGGATACAGAAATGGACAAATATATCCATACCATTATAAAACAATACCCAATGAGCGACCTAAAACTCAACATATACCGTGAGGAGACTGGGAAAGACCCAACACTAAAACTGCTCATGAAATATGCGACATCAACTTGGACAGAAAATAAGGACATGCAACACACAATAGCACCATATATGCCAGTCCGCGATGATACATCAGTCGTGAAAGGACTAGTATTGAAAGGTGCATGAACAGTAGTCCCAACCTCCCTAAGGAAGGAAGCCCTACAAAAAATCCATACTGACATTTAGGCATAGAAAAGTGCATTGCAAGAGCGAAAGAGGTCGTATATTGGCCTAACATAAACAATCAAATAAAAGAAATCGTTAGCACATGCACACATTGTCTAGATCACAGAAACCGACAACCGTCAGAATCACTAATACAGCATGAAATACCCGTGACACCATGGACCAAACTTGCGACAGACGTATTTTACTTATATAGTAAAACATATGTAGTGATAATAGAATACACAAGATATTTCGATATCCACAAACTTGATGACTTCAAATCAAGTACAGTGATCAATAAAATAAAGAACACCTTCACAAAATTTGGCATTCCACAAATAGTGATTAGTTACAATGGACCTGAGTACCGATCATCAGAATTTAGACAATTTGGTAAAGATTGGGATTCCAGGCATATCACGACAAGTCCGAACTACCCACAGTCCAATGGCTTAGCAGAAAGAAACATTCAAACAATTAAAAGAACATTAAAGAAATCGTTTAAAAGTAGACAAGACCCATACCTAGCAATGTTAGCGTTACGGACTTCACCATTAATAGATAAAACCCCGTCACCAACCCAACAGTTGATGAAAAGAACGCTAATGACAAATCTTCCAAATATCATGCACAACAAAACAATGAAAAAGCATGAAATAAATAAAAAGTTCAAAGAACTACCAAAACTAAAGAAAGACGATACTGCCCGTATTCTTTCACAAGAAAAATGGAACCTAAAAGGTAAGATTGTGAAAAAATTAAAAGAGCCTCGTTCATATCTAATAAAAACAGAACAAGGAAAATATGTACGGCGTAACAGACGTCACATTTTAAAAACAAAAGAAAATAAAAAGTTTAAAGTCAGACATGACTGAAAATATATTTAACCAAGAAAATACTAAAAACAAGCCGTATCAAAAACAAGCTCAGAAAACGAAATAATACCAAACTCCACAAAGAAAGGGAGACCAATTAAACGTCCAGCCCGATACAGAGACTAAATGAGAAAACTTTAAAAATAAAAATACTTTTATTTTTCAGTAAAAAAAAACAAACCTGGAGATGGAGTAAACATGAGTTATTTCCCTTCGACTTAGTAACTGCCACCATCACTCTTGACTGCAACCTCCCACTACGGTTGAGTGACAACGTAGTCAACTGCTTCTTTCTATTCAGTATAAATAAATTCCTTGTTACGATACCACATGCGTTTCGTCTCTTCAATGAATGTTTCACTAACAAATTATTAACATGATTCTAACTAATAGTCACCTGTATCAACCCATAATATAAACCAAATTAAAACCAATTTGAAAATATTATTGCACAATATTAAACATTTTGTAGTCCCACCCCCTCATATTTTCTTTGTCTCTTTTTACCGAACAAAATATAGAAACCCGTAGGTAACCAAAAGAACATTCAGTAAAACCGTATTTCATATTTAATATACAAATGTTTATAATATTATTAATCATTAAACTGTGTAAATCTTAAAACCTAATGGAATTATAACAAAGATTAATTATTAATTGCAGTTTGAAGAACATAAACAAAGGTTTTAAAAAGTCATTAAGTCGCTTCTGCTTTTTCATAGTTTGTATAGTACACACAAATCTGACGTCACGGGAACATGCGGTCCAATCTTCACAATCGTTTGGCAGTCCCTAGAAAACAAATTCGGACACTCACTTGCACTGCACTAATGAACGGATATTTTTATACAAGGAACGACATAATATTTACACCGTGTTACGATGACCTAAATTCATTGTTCTTTGGCAGTTGATTTTCTTTTTAACTAATTTCACGTTTAAATCGTGTTTTTTTTTTTATCTGTTACATTGGATTTTTTTTTATATTTTCATATATTTTTATTTGTTAAGAAATGAGACACACATAAAACGGTGTATCAATTTACTAACGAAATCTTAAGAAACAAAACAAATTGAACAAACAATTCAGCCCGGTTTTTTTTCGTATTAAATTCCTGTAAGAAAAGGTAAGTTTTTTACACTTTAAACAAATTAAATAACTTTTAAAATTATCTCAAATATAAAAACAAGTTTGCTTTTATTGCAATCTAAAAAATATATACATATATTAATGTCGCCATACTTTATAACAGGTGGATTAAAAAAATAAGCATCTCCGCTTAAAAAAAAATATCTCAAAAATATATTATTCAATCTGACATTAGATTTTTTTCAAAAATGTGTTTATTTTAGTAGAATTTGTGAATTTTTTGAAAAACATAATAATGTTTACTATAATAATTGGTAATGGTGTAGGTTGGCCTTCTTTTGTTTACAAAGCCATTTGACGGAAGTGACGTCAGACATATTTTTATCTACGGATGGGCAAAACCGTATAGAATTAACCTTCTTTTTTTCTTTTCTTTTTAATATATATAAGTTTTATTCAAACAGTCTTTATTTGAACTTAATGGACTGTGTTTTTTTATTATTATTATCTGTTTTATTCTTTTTATCAAACAAAAATAGAACTTTTATAATGAAACATCGAAATTTTAAAATTAAAGTTTTATTTAAAAAAAAAAGACCATTAGAACTTCGCGCCAGTGGAACTCTCTGCCGCTTGCCTATTTCCCACCTGACTACAACTTGGATGTCATCAAGTCCAACATAAACAAACTCCTGACAAACCGCCCCCTTAAGTAAGACACTCTATCAAATCTCCAATACTAATGATTACTACAATACTATCTCATTGATTACTGTACACGCAATAACCCTTATCCCTGAGTGGCTTTCAGGCCTTGATAAGTGGTGACCCCCATGTAAAAAAAAACAAAAAAACTTTGTAAATCCTGTCTCTGTTACATTTATTGAGTAGGTTTCGACAAGTATTTTGTTTAATTTTTAATTTTTTACCGATTATCGGGACTCTTTAAATGACCGTCTCATGTCTACCATTTCTTTTCTTGTTCTAACTAGACTATGCAACTTTTTCAAAGAAAATAAACGCTTCAAATTAAAGAAAAGTACAACACCTAGGTAGGTAGAAGAGTAGCTTATTTTTAATAAGATTTGTTTATTATTTATTTCTTTTTTACTACCTTTTCGTGTTTTTTTTTTGTATAAACTATAAAAAATCGCTTTGTGTTTAGAAAATTGTTTATTCTATATTTTTATATATATATATATATTTTTGGTTGATAAACTACAAAAACAACTTTGTGTTTATTAAATTGTTAGATGAAAGAACAAATAAGTTAGCAAGGAGCCCATTCCCCATGTTAAGAATAACTTTCAAAATAATAACATTATTATTGAAGGGAGATATTATTTGAAACTGAACAAAAAAATAAACTAATATGAAATAAGATAATGCCTCCTCCCCAAATTCGAAATTTAAATTAGAAAAAATTGAATCCCTCTATTTTTATAAAACAAAAAAAAAAAAAATAAATGAATAAATTGACAATTTCATTATCAAATATGAATTGCAATAATCAAAATTAAGAAAGCCAACAAAAATATTTTAGACTGTTTTTTGTTTATTAAACTTTTAGGTGAAAGTGCAGAACACTTATCAACTCGTAAAGTCAAATACTCCCTAATAAGATGTGAGAAAACATATATCAAGTATGTATATATATATATATATATATATATATATATATATATATATATATATATATACAGTGATGGTCATATTTATTGGCACGGTAAAATAAAAGTTAAATTTTGTCTAATAAATTCTAAAAAAGGGATTAAATTAAAGAAAATAACAAAGTATATTATGTATTTTTAACTGGCCTTTCCGATGCAGCAATCGGATTTTAGAAAAAATAAATAACAAAGGAACAACAAACATAATTGCAAAAAACCCTTGTTCAAAATTATTGGCACGATTTATTTAATAATCAATTGTATAGCCTTTGGCCTTGATTACCTTCCTCAGTCGCTTTTCATAGTTTACAACCAAGTTGTTGCACTCTTCAGTAGTAATTTTAGCCCACTCTTCCTGACAATAATCCTCCAATTGAATAAGATTCTTAGGCTTCCTTTGCATTACCCTCAATTTTAATGTTCTCCATAAATTTTCAATTGGATTAAGGTCTGGGCATTGTGATGGCCACTCCAAAACATTAATATGATTGTCCTCAAGCCATTTCTTAGTCAGTTTAGCCGAATGCTTTGGGTCATTATCTTGCATGAACCACCAACGACGACCAAGTGAGAGCTCTTTAGCAGAGTCTTTCAGGTTTTCATCCAATATTTTAACATAATCTTCCTTTTTTATGCTACCTGTGACCTTAACAAGTCGCCCTGGTCCAGAGGCAGCAAAGGATCCCCAAAACATCAAACTGCCTCCACCGTGCTTCACTGTGGGTATGGTGTTCTTAGGCAGGAAAGCTTCGCCAGATTTTCTGTAAATATAAGGCACTTTATTATGGCCAAATAACTCTATTTTCGTTTCGTCAGTCCATAGAACACGTTTCCAGAATGCAACATCTTTATCAATATGACGTTTTGCAAAGGCTAGCCTTGCTTTCAGGTGCATAGGCTTCAATAAGAGAGTCTTTCTCGGACGACATGCTTTTAAACCAGCTCTCTTCAAAACTCTACCAACTGTATGTCGAGATACATTCACTCCAGAGGTGCTCTGTTCATCAACA
The DNA here is from genome assembly GCF_053919585.1 of Euprymna scolopes. Classification (NCBI taxonomy): domain Eukaryota; kingdom Metazoa; phylum Mollusca; class Cephalopoda; order Sepiida; family Sepiolidae; genus Euprymna; species Euprymna scolopes. The sequence goes on along the minus strand of NC_136500.1, from coordinate 144,070,477 downwards.
ATCTCCCCAACAGAGATCCTTGGGTTTTGTTTTACTTGTCGAACAATTTTCCGTTCATCTCTTGGGGAAAGAATCCTTTTTCTCCCTCTACCCTCTAAACTCATAACGTGGCCTTGCGATTTGAACTTGTTTATTATGGCTCTAACAGTGGATTTGGGAAGGTTTAGCTTCTTTGAAATCTTATCATAGCCCTCCCCATTGGTATGGCATGCTACAACAAGCTTCCTGACGTCTTCGCTGTGTTCCTTAGTTTTAACCATGGCGATTGAAAATTATAATTTAGTCACTTATAATAGTTTAAATAAATCGCTATCTAAAAATTATCTGAAAAAAATTATTCACTGAATTAGCGTTAAACAAGCATAATATGGCTATAAAAAAGTTCAGAAAGCACGTAAACCGGAAATTGATTGATATTATACTGATACTAAAAGAAAAACAAAGCCGTGCCAATAATTTTGAACAAGGGTTTTTTGCAATTATGTTTGTTGTTCCTTTGTTATTTATTTTTTCTAAAATCCGATTGCTGCATCGGAAAGGCCAGTTAAAAATACATAATATACTTTGTTATTTTCTTTAATTTAATCCCTTTTTTAGAATTTATTAGACAAAATTTAACTTTTATTTTACCGTGCCAATAAATATGATCATCACTGTATATATATATATATATATATATATATATATATATATATATATATATATATATGATATAATTTGTCATATTTCTATACCAAGTATATTTATATATAATATACTTTTTCATATTGCTATATCAAGTATATGGATATGTATATATAATTTGTCATATTGCTATATCAAGTATATGTATATATATAATTTAATTTGTCATATTGGTATATCAAGTATATATATATATATATATATATATATAATTTGTCATATTGCTATGAAGTATATGTGTAGCAGTTAACAAACTATTTACTATGAGCGGATCAATGCCCATTGCCAAAGTGATTTGGCCACACTGACCAATCGTTTGGCAGGGCGCATTGATTTGAGCTGTTCCCTTAAGGACTATTTTTAGCCCTTTGGGATCTCAACTGCGATCGCCAGAGCGACGCTAGCAAGCGACCTATACAGACCTCTCTCACTCAGCCCTCCCACTGCTACTTGATGACTGTAGTCTGATGGCAGACGACACATTCAAACCGACATTTACACTTTCTTTCTTTCTCTTCAATCTGAGATACAATCTCGCCTTTTCTAAATAAACCCTTTATTATTGTTTTGTTAAAAGCAATATCGTTTGGCCTTGATGTCACTCACCTTTGCCTACTGTTTGAACGGTTTCAACAATACCAGGTTAGAATTAACCCTGGTAAATGTGTTTTGGTGCTTCAGAGTTAGTTTTCCTGGGCCACATCATCAGCCCAGAGGGTATATCTCCCTTACCTGAAAAGGTTAAGGCTCTACAAGACCTTAAACCCCCTACTTCACATTGCCAACTTAGGCACTTCCTCGGCCTGCTAAATTACTACAGGCGCTTCATCCCACACTGTGCGGATCTCTTGTCTCCTCTTTCTGACTTGTTACGTAACAGGAAGGAGAAAAATGATCAGATTTCACTGAATGATATTCAGCTGAAAGCCTTTAAAGAAGTGAAGGAGAAACTAGCAACACACACATTACTTGCACATCCTGTGCCTGATACCCAGTTTTCACTGGTTGTGGATGAATCGGGCACAGCTGTAGGTGCAGTGTTGCAACAACAGCACCAACAACAACTACAACCCCTCGCATATTTTTCGAGGCAGCTGATACCAGCAGAACAAAGTTACAGCACGTTTGGCCGCGAACTCCTGGCTATGTACCTCGCAGTGAAACACTTTCAGCATTCACTCGAGGGCTGACAATTTGTGGTCTACACTGATCACCGTCTGCTTACATCCGGACTGCGTGCTAAGCCAGACAAATATTCACCTCGCAAAACTCGTCACTTGGATTTTGTTCGCAATTTACCAGCGATATTCGATATATCTCTGGGGAACAGAACACTGTGGCAAACGCTTTATCCCGCCTCCCTATTAATTCTCTCTCTTTCCGTTTGGATATCGATTTACAACAAATGGCCTTAGGACAGCGAAGTCTGGACACATTGGATCTGTCGTCACCTGAATTTGCAACTTGCAAATTTGCGTATCTGCCTGTGCCTACTTCGGATATGCAGATAATATGTGACACTTCAACAGATTTACCTAGACCGTTTGTTCCCATGACTCATTGTAGAGCTGTTTTTGACACACTACACAAGCTGGCACACCCTGGATGCAAAGCCACAATGAAGCTGATTACAGCTAGATTTTTCTGGCCTAATATGGGGCGTGACATCACTGCCTGAACACATTCCTGCATTTCCTGTTAGAAGTCAAAGGTGCACAATCATATCCGCGCACTCCTGGGAACATTCAGCACCCCAGATGCTTGGTTCAGCCATGTTCACATCGATCTGGTTGGACTATGGCCAGTCAGCCAGGGATTTACTTATCTCCTGACCTTCATAGACCGTTTCACACGGTGGCCTGAGGCTATTCCCCTTTAAGGACATTTCGGCTAAATCTGTAGCACGAGCCCTTATATCGGGCTGGATATCGCGCTATGGAGTCCCCACAGCAATTACCACAGACCGTGGAGCACAGTTTGAATCCCACCTGTTCCAGGAACTTTCCAGGATTTTAGGGATCAAATGTACTTGAACAACAAGCTATCACCCAGCTTTGAATGGGATGATAGAACGTTTCCATCGACAATTGAAAGTTTCCTTATGCACTTACCCTAACCAACAGTGATGGAGCGAATACATACCTGTTGTCCTTCTTGGCTGTCGTGCAGCTATCAAAGAGGGCCTAGGATACTCTCCAGCCGAACTTGTCTATGGAGTACCTCTATCGCTGTCAGGTCAGATGCTGATACCGATAGAACTATGATTGTCAGATCCAGCTTGGTTTATAAACAGACTGCAAGCTTACTTCAGTAAGGTCCCACCCATGAAACCTAGAGAGCATACCATAAAATCTTCGTTCCCCAAAGATATTTCTTCATGGACACACATGTTTTTAGAAAAGACTGTGTGAAAGCCCGTCTAACTCTGCCTTATACTGGTCCTTAGCGCATATTATCACGCACTTCTAAACTTTTCACCCTGGATATTAGGGGCAAAAAAGAAACAGTATCTGTTGACAGAGTGAAAAGAGCTTTTCTTGACTCAGAAACACAAGACACACATATCCCACCTACATTCACACAGCAAACACCTGAAGTGAATACTGAAAATGACAACTATATCATTACTACACGTTGTGGCCGCCATGTACATTGGCCAAAAAATTATGCAAAACTTTGTATATTTAAACCCCTGTAAATTTGGTTTATTTAAAAAAAAAAAAAAAATTTAAATAAATTTTATCTGGAACTTTCTATTCTCATTACCCCTTTATATATTCTTTCTTCAACAACATAAACTTCCAGACATTACGTTGCCTTGTGTTCTGTATTTTTCTAAAGACTGTTACCTTTTTATTTTTCTTTATCGGCTTTTAGCCTAAGCAGGGGTGATGTAGCAGTTAATAAACTATTTACTATAAGCAGATCAATGCCTGTTGCCAAAGTGATTCGGTCACACTGACCAATCGGTTCGTATGGTGCATTGATTTGAGCTGTCCCCTAAGAGATTATTTTTAGCCATTTGGTATCTCAGCTGCGATCACTAGAGAGACGCCAGCAAGCGACCTATAAAGACCTCTCTCACTCAGCCGTCACATTGCTACTTGTTGAAGACTGCAGTCTGATGGCAGACGACACCTTCAACATAAATTTACACGTTCTTTCTTTCTCTTCATTCTGAGATACAATCTCGCTTTTTCTAAATGAACCCTTTATGATTGTTTTGTTAAAAGCAATGTCGTTTGGCCATCTGTTTATTGAAGTAATTATTAGGAGAGAAATGCACAACATTTCCCTCCTATACATGTATATAATATAATTTGTTATATTGCTATATAAAGTATATGTATATACATAATATAATTTGTCATATTGCTACCAAGTATATGTATATATATAATATAATTTGTCAAATTGCTATATCAAGTATATGGATGTATATAATTTGTCATATTGCTATATCAAGTACATATATATATATATATATATATGTATATATATATAATATAATATAATATAATTTGTCATAATGCTATATCGAATATATGTATATATATATTTGTCATATTGTTTTATAAAGTATATGTATATATAGTATAATTAGTCATATTGCTATATCAAGTATATGTATATATAATATAATTTGTCATATTTCTATATCAAGTATGTGTATATAATACAATATAATTTGTCATATTGCTATATCAATATGTGTATATATAATATAATTTGTCATATTGCTATATCAATATGTGTATATATAATATAATTTGTCATATTGCTATATCAATATGTGTATATATAATATAATTTGTCATATTGCTATATCAAGTATATGTATATATATATATATAATATAATTTGTAATATTGCTATATCAAGTATATGTATATATATATATATATATATATATATATATATATTTAATATAATTTGTCATATTGCTATACCAAGTATATGTATATATATAATTTATCATATTGCTATATCAAGTATATATATATATAATTGTCTTATTGTTATATCAAGTATATGTATACATAATATAATTTGTCATAATGCTATGTCGAATATATGTATATATATAATATTTGTCATATTGCTATATCAAGTATGTGTATATATAATATAATTAGTAATATTGCTATATCAAGTATATGTATATATAATATAATTTGTCATATTTCTATATCAAGTATATATATAATTATCTTATTGCTATATCAAGTATATGTATATGTATAATATAATTTGTCATATCAAGTTTTGTTTTATCGTTATTTCCATGGCAGGTGCTCGTCTGAGCTCCAATATCTGGTCCTCTTTCGCCTATCTTTTCTGAAAAACACCCATCTAGCTGAAACCACCGTCAAAAATTTTCCAGAAGACTGTGAGCATAACCTTGCCAGCGGAGGGCTGCGCCCTTGCCTTCTTTGAAGGTTGTGAGTCCAAGTGCTTCCATTGCATTGACTGTGCTTTGATCTCTGAATAATAGTAATGGACTCAGGTTTCATCCTGTGTAATCAGTCTTTTGAAAAAATTGACTCATCTTCTTGGCACATCTTCGAATTCATCCTTGAGCACTCAACACGTTCTTGCTTCTGGAATGGTGTGAACAACCTGGGAATCCATCTTGCAGACACCTTATGCATATGCAAATGGTCATGAATGATAGTTTCCACAGACCCTGTACTAATCTTGACATCTTGGGCTATTTGGCAAATAGTAATGTGCCGATCTTCAAAAATGGCAGCTTCAACTTGACGGACAGATGCCTTATCAATGGCAGAAGGGAGGCAACCAGGTCTGGAAGCTGTTTCCACAGACTTCTGACCATGTTTGAATTCACGATGGCAGCGTTTTACAAGGTTATATCATGGGACATTATCAACATAAGTTTCTTTCATTTCATCAAAAGTCTCCTGTGGTGTGCGCCCCTTCAAATACAAAAACCGGATCACAGCTTGACATTCAACAGGCTCCATTTCACTCCTGACTCAGTTCAAACATCTGAAAAACAAAAACCACAATTAGTTCAGAGCTGTAATTTGCCACAAACCCCGTAGAGATATAAATCATTGTACATGCAAAATTTCAGCTAGATAAGACAACGGAATATATATATGTATATATAATATGATTTGTCATATTACTATATCAAGTATGTGTGTATATATAATATAATTTGTCATATTTCTATATGACTATGTATATATATATAATATAATTTTCGTATTTCTATATTAACTATGTGTATATATATATAATATAATTTGTCATATTGTTATATCAAGTATATTTTTATATATAATTTGTTATATTGCTATATAAATATATCTATATATAATATAATTTGTCATATTGCTATATAAAATATATATGTATATATAATTTGTCATATTTCTATATCAAGTATATGTATATATATATAATTTGTTATATTGCTATATCAAGTATATGTATGATCAAAAATTTAAGACCACTTTAAAATCTTTAAAAAAACATTTTTTAAGGATAGATTTTAAACTCATCCGACTGAAGATTACCAATACTACAATCTAAAAGGTTATTGATACAAAAAGCTACATTCCAAAGATTTATTTTTAAAATTTACATTTTTATTAAATTAGGCTTTTTACACATAGTCAAAATTATAAGGCTAGGTACAAATATTCTATTAAATTGTAAAAAAAAAGGGTGCGAAAAGTGTATGAAAACATTCAACAATCAAATTAAGAATGAGTTCTACCTCCACTGCTTTTGATGACTTCAAAAATTCTTTGGAGCATGCTAGAAGTAAAGGTTTCCATTAAGGTGCGAGAGATCCTGCTCAAGTTTCTAAAGATATCTGCACAATGTTTATTATTTGCCGAATATTTTTTTCCATTTCGATAAACCGCTCTTGTCCTCAATCTCCAAACATTTTCAAAATTCTAAATTGAATTTTTTCTCATCAGAAAACAGGACGTTCTTCCACTTCTCAACGTCCCAGGTTTAATATTCACGACCAATTCTAAAGTGGTCCACTTTGTGACGTGGAAGCAATCGAATAATTTGTTTACGCTTTTTATTTACCATGCCTTTTTGTTGTAAGTGTACTCTAATGGTTATTGGTCATTCATAACAACCCGTCTGATTCTCCTACTCGATGCAGGAGAATTTTTTTTTTGGGGGGGGTTACCAAAGAGTTTTGTTTTTCCATAATTCTCACTGTTCTTTAGAAAGTTGCAAATAACTTTTTTACTGGGATTTACCTTAGCTGCTATCGCTCACTGTGAGAAACCTTGCTTATGGAATCCTAGAATTCGAGAGTGCTCAACTTGGGTTAGTTTTCTTGTTTTAGACATGGTAACACCTTTACACAGTGATTGCTTATCTATAACTGAACTAAAAACATTAGAATTGCCATACATCTAACAATGTATACCCTTGGCCTTATAGTTTTGATCATGTGTAAAAAGCTTAATTTAATAAAAATGCAAATTAAAAAAAAAATTTGAATGTACCTTTTTGTTTCCATAACCTTTTAGATTGTAGTATTAGTAACCTTATGTCTGAAGAGGTTAAAATCTATCCATAAAAAGGTTTCTTTTTAAAGATTTTTAAGTGGTCATAAATTTATGATAAGCAGTGTATATATAATACTCTATCCACATGCTGGAATGAATAAGCTTCACAATGGAAGATCATCATTCTATCCTCGCATGGATAGAGAATTTCTTTATAAAGCATAAATTCCTTCACGCAAGATCCAGTTAAAAGCAGACATTGACTATTGTTCAGGCAGGGCTTCCAATTATAGGACAGGTCAAATTCTGATGGACATATCATAATTTCAAGCATGAAATATCGCCATATACGTCCATAGACGTCACAACTATATAATCATGCTAATACGATACAGGATATGAGGAAAGTTCAGGTAGCATTGATCATGGTGAGGGGTAAAACAGGAATAGCTAGGAGTAGGGAGTGTGTAAAATTTACCTGTCTTTTCTACGCACATGAAAATGCCTATTTAAAAATCTTTTGTTGCCCATTAAAATAGAATAAATATTTACTCAAGTCGATTAGTTCTATGAAAATATGGTTAAAATAAATTTTAGTTTAGGAGAATTAATAGCAAAACTATTAAAATATTTTTGTTTAATTAAAAGTGAGAGTGGGTGAAGTCTGAGTTATGAAGTTATTTCTGGAGCGTGCATTACTTAAGCAGTTTATGAGAATTTTAATATGTATTCTGTGCAGCTATTTTTAGATGAATTGGAATTATGGGATATCAGTCAAGAATAACTTGAATGAATAAAAGGTGCAATGGATGAGGGGTTGAATCTCCATAAAACCCTCAAAAGATATATTTTCACTGAACTGCAATTGAAGGGATAATTAAGACTTTTCTTTTATTACAATATTCCTATACACATACAGCTGTTATCAAAGAAAAACAAAGATTTTTTTTCCAAACAGAAATTATTGAAAAACTAGATTTTTTGTGGTGAGGTTGTCAGCGGAATTAATATGATTTCCATATTTAATTTTTCTTTTGTGTCTACATTAGTTTATGATTTCAAATTCACATTAATTACATTTAGATATAAAGGTGCTATAATTATTACTTTGGCATCTTAGTTGCAAAATGATCAATATTAAGATTGTGTGCAGTAAGACCTTGATTTTTGTAAGAAGTTTCCATTTAAAACAGTATTTAATATAATTTGTCTTTAAGTTTCTTATGTTGTTATGGTTGTTTTTGCTTTGGAATTATTGTTTGTGATAGAGATATGGTTTGTGATGCGAGTGTTTATGGGATAAGGGGACAATACTATATAACTGTGGACTTTTGATGTTGGGCCATTGTGTGTGGGTTGGATACATGAAGGGGGTAATAATGTTTGGTTCTCTGTTGGGGGTATCTGGAAGAGCAGAGGCAGTAGAACTACTGTAGTTTGTGGGGTTTGGTTGTTTGGGCATAGTGTTGTATTAATCAGGGCTTTGAGTCTCAGTTCGGCAATAGTTGGCTAATGATTTTAGGTGGAGAATTGTGAAACTTGTTGTTATTCAATAATTGTGCATGAATAAATCACAAGTGAGTGTAGGCAGTTATTTTCAAGACGATAATTCTTGGATGAGTTGCAGTTTCAGGTGAGAGTGATGGAGTTTAAATTATAAATTATGTTATGTTAAGCTTTACTTATTTTTATTATTAGAGTATACTATGTTTTGCATAATTGAGAAGGAATATATATATATATATATATATATATATATATATTCCTGATTTCTCGCCAGGAATCGAATTGTATACAAGTTCTAGTTATAATTGTTTCTATACTATATCCTTAGCAGCACCTGTATCATCTTGTTTATTTTGCTTCTGTGTTTTATATGACATTTTCGACAAAATATAACAAGTTTATTAGTTTTATCCTATCATATTTACAATATACAAAAACTTATATGCGATCAACGATACTAAAATATCAAATTTGTTATATTTTTTACAGATGTTCCTGTTCCAACACGTTTACTGAATTTTAATGAATCAGCGTTTACTTTAATTTTTCGACTGACAATTGCTGACTTGTGTGAAACAAATAGAGACATCAATGAATGGAAAGTAAAATGGAATATTATTCATAAATACATTGACTATCATGTTCTAAGATCAATTTTAGTGAAACATGCAGGTACACAGTGAGAAAAGGCCATATTCTTGTGAAGTGTGTGGATATTCTTGTTCTCAAAAATCAACATTAGTGACACATATGAGAACGCACACTGGTGAAAAGCCACATTCCTGTGAAGTGTGTGGATATTCTTGCTCTTTAAAATCAAATTTATTATCACATATGAGAACTCACACGGGAGAAAAGCCGTATTATTGTAAAGTGTGTGGGTATTCTTGTTCTCTGAAATCAGATTTAGTGAAACATATAAAAACTCACACTGGAGAAATGCCACATTCTTGTAAAGTGTGTGGATATTCTTGTTCTGAAAAATCCACATTAGTGATACATATGAGGACTCATACTGGAGAAAAGCCATATTCTTGTGAAGTTTGTGGATATTCCTGTTCTAAAAAATCAAGTTTAGTAACACATATGAGAACTCACACTGGGGAAAAGCCATATTTATGTGAAGTGTGTGAATATTCTTGTTCTAAAAAATCAAGTTTAGTGACGCACATGAGAATTCATACGGGAGAAAAGCCATATTCTTGTGAAGTGTGTGGTCATTCATGCGCCCAAATATCACAGTTGGTGAGACATATTAGAACCCACACTGGGGAAAAGCCATATTATTGTGAAGTGTGTAGATATTCTTGTTCTGAAAAATCAACATTAGCGACACATATGAGAACTCACACTAATGCCTACTAGACACTTTCCTCGAGTGTCTAAGGTCTCTCTGTACAGAGGTTTGTCAGAACAATGTGGCATGAGGATACTTTTTCCATAAAAGTAAACCCTGACCAAATATTCAAAATCACATAGTATTCACTACACAAATAAGATTTCCTCACAATGGCTAACACACATTAGCTTTTACGAGGAATGGTGCACCTTCTCCAAGTGATATTACCTCAAGTAATAGCACGAAGCTGGATACTCCACCAGATTAGATAAATTCTTGTCCTGGAATCCAGTAAGACCAAGAGACCACAATAAAAGATATACTACAACGTATGAAAATGGTTAATTGAGGAGAGGAAAATTATGTTCTGAACTTCTTTAATAACTCGGTGTTTGAGAGATAAAGAACTTAAATGGAACATTCGAATATCTATGTATCTCATATAGAGTTCAAGTGTTTGCCCCAGGTAGTGGGCCCCTTGATTTCTGAGAACTTCGACTGAAGTAAAATGAAACAAAAAAGGGAAATATCAGGACCTAAGGAATGATTTAAAAATTGTCCCTTAAATAAATTAATATTAAACCAGTTGTGAAAGGAGCTACTGGCCTAATAAAAAAAAAATCTGCAGAAATAATTAGAAGCAATCTGGTAGGAAATACAGATAGCAGCAATAAAGTGAACAACGTCTATTATGTAAAGAATCCTCGGATATAAATTAAAATAATAATGAACTCAAGTGTTGTTCCATCTTGATCTCTTAAAACAAAACAATAAAACAAAATTGAAATACCACATCCTCGTATCGATGTTCTTATTCTCACACATCAAAGTTATATGAGAACTCAAACAAGAAAATCCATAGTTTTTAAATGATTGGCTATTCTTGTTCTGAAAAAATCAGATTTATTGATACATATGTGCATTCACAGTTATAAATAATGAGACAGAATCTTAAAACAAATTTGCTACAAAAATAGGTGAAAATGTGGTAAAAGATACACATTATAAAAGAACCTCAAATAATGGGCAAACCAACGGCGTTAGAAGTATTATCTGGACGAATTCCTCCAGGACTATATAGATAATGACGGCTCTATAGATTGGCTAACAAGTGAATCGCTCCACTAGACTCAGGAGAGGATTATAATGGCTGCTGAAGATCAAGGCTTAATTATTAATGCTTTAAGAGAATTATTATGGCTGGCGGGTATTCAGTACCAGGTTATACATTTTGAGATGGAATATTCACAAGCTACCTTCCAGAGGATGATGAATCTATGTTTGCAATAGAGTTATACATAATAATAGTTGGCTTGAGCGTAAAACATCCTGAGAACTATCACATTCCATTTAGTGCGACTTTGAAAAAGCTGAAGAGGATACACGGATGGTTATTGAAAAATATTCCTGTCAGAGCCAAAATCCAAGGTATCATCGATTCCTTGTCTCTACCTGAAGTATCTTATGGCATTCTTCAGCCGGATAGTATATGAAAATTTTTCCACAATTTTGTTGATAGAGCAATGCCGTTCAACTAATTGATTTCTAAGAAGATAAAATTCCTCCGAACAGCAGCCTTTCCTGTTCACATCCAGTTTTGCAAGTTGATATCCAGCATATTCAAGGAGTAAATAATGTTTGTGCAGCTGCGTTATCACGTGCATAGTGTTGACATCAAAACAATAACTAATTTGGACCTTCATGAAAAAGTTTAACATAGTTTAGGTGTATTTGCCGCTGGTAAAATAATAACACTATAGATAAAATAAGCAATCACATAAATTAATAAATACAAATAAAATAAGAGCCGGTTTGAAGTGCACGTAACATATTAAAAAGTAAATAAAAAGAAAACTAATTTAATTTTTTAAGCTGAGAGAATATATATCTTGTTTTCTATTATTTTTCTCGCTTTTTATTAAAAATCTAAAATGTAAAATAAACCACAAATGTTACAATATTCCCAGGATAGAATGCAAAAGAAAAAAAAAAACAACTGAAATATAGCGATTTATAGAAAGTGAACAGGAATATAATGTATTTATAATACACCTTAAGAGTAATATATACATGTATACATATAACGAACAGGAATATAAGAATGTATTTACAATACGTCTTAAGATAAATATATACATGTGTACATATAACGAAATAATTGCTCAGTTCTAGAAGATGAAACGGAAGAAAAAATAGCAAATCCATAAATGCATACGCAGAAAAAAGACAAAAAAAAGAGACTTATATGTCATGCATAATCAACCCTTTTATATATCTCTCATCAGCATATTACAATTTGATTTTTATATATTTATTTGAATTTGTGTTTGTTATATTTTTATCTCAGCATTTAAATATAGAGAAACATTATTATCGGGCTTATTCCCCTGGTTCTTTTATCTGGTTCTTTATCTATTTTATTGCTGTTCTGTTAGTATCGTCTTTTAAATAAAAGTTGCTTTGACTTTTTTCTTATATCCTAGCGTATGTTTTGTTTTCCTTTTTCACAGCGTAAGAGTAATTTCCCCTGCCCTTGAGTGTTTTGATAGATATATATTATCACTAGACAAAACAATTTTATTGTGTTCTTTTTTTTCTGATTCATGACCTACCGACCTCAATAACAAAAGGATTGCTCTAATATAATCTGGAAAGGATTATAATGGTTACTGAAGATTCAGGCTGGACGATCAATGCTTATAAGAAACTTAGTGGTTTAAGCAATGACAGCAAGTGTAGTTTCTGCCACACAGCATGAGAGAGTGTGCCACATGACATCCAGCTGTCAGGTTCTGCTGAAGGACAGCTCTTATACGAGGCGACACAATGGTGTGTAAATATCTCTGCCAGACTATCTGGAAAAGTTGAATATCGAATGCAGTACAGGTTCTAGGAACATATACCAGAAAGAACAGTTAGAAAAATACACCATTCACTGTGCAATCCCTACAGCTACGTACCTAGAAAACTCAACCATAAAACCTGATATAATGATATAAGACAAGAGGAAAGAAGCAACCTTATGGGAAGTTAATGTCACAATGAAGCTGGGTTATTCACAGCTGAGAAGGAAAAATAACGAAATACCAGTGTCTTATTTATGATAGGAAAAGAAACTGGAATCTTAAGATCTCGATCATTTCACTTATTATAGAACAAAAGTGCAAGAGAAATTCAAACAATCGCACTGAATTAATATCTCAGTAAAAATTATCTGCGTTTTTTGGTGAATGTTTGACATTTGGTAAAATGCCTCATCCTTAACTTGAACAATTTGAAAAGATAATTTAAAAAGGAAAATGTTTTATTCTTGTAAAAATGTGGATATTCTAGTTCTGTAAAATAAAGTTAATCAGATATATAAAAACAAAGTTTATTTTATTTACGTAATAAATGTGCTACTTAATAAATGCTTGACTGCTAAAAATCTGAGCCAAGGCCTTCCAGGAGAACCACTCGAAAGGATTCTGTAATGTGCTTTGATTTATTAACTCAAACTTTATGTTATCTCAGATGCAAAATATCTAAATCTAATTAAATTATTATATTAAATCTTGAATCTAAAAACTGACAGAGTGCCGATCAGAATAAAATGATCTGAGCATTGCTAGGCACTATGTCATATGAGGTAATAACAGATTAGCCTTTTTTTGTATGAGAAAAACAAAATATAAAGGAAATTAAAATGCGGTACTTGAGGTTCAAATTCGAAGTTTTCATTCTCGTTAGAAAGTAAGCTAAAACTAAAGTCAAATAAAATATGTTAATGAAGCATAAGCAATCAATCAGTCTATACAATATTTAACTGAATTTGCATGAACCCAGTATAATAAAAAATATTGCAAATTTTAATAAATTTATCGGTTGTATGAGACGATTGCTAAATCACGAAACCATGTTTGTTTAGCCGGAATCTCATGAAATATTGTTTTTTAAAGATGATTTTTAACTTTAGGGGTCGTCTTATACGCCGAAATGTACAGGTTTGATAGCAAAATATGCAATGTTTGTTTTTTAAATCGGTTTTCTTTAAAAAAGATTTCAAGAAAACCAACGAATTTTAACTTACTTCGAATATAATAAATATATATATTCCAAAAATCACTTACCTATAAAAAATACTAATCAATGGGTAATTTCATTCTTCATTGTTAAGAATTTATCCATATTTTTATTTTATATTCCATGTACTTTTTAAATAAAGGATTTTATATGCAAGTATTCAAAAATACCGCCATTTTTAAATTGTCATATCATATCGTCACAGTGCTGTTTCTCCCTTTCTTCCAGTTGAGAATTATGGTGGCCTAAAACGTGTTAAAAAAAAGGTTTTAAACTTTTGACTTTACAGGTAAATTTGCAAAAAACTATACTTTTTTGTTTTAAATTAGATTATTTTATTTATTGATCTTTCATCTTCAATTTGTGATATATAAATCTGAGGTGAGAAAATTAATTATTTTCATTTTAAGAGACATTTCAAAATGGTGGGGAGGGATGACTTAAAAAAAAACGTTTGTCTAGAATATTATATTCGGTTTATTGGAAAGAGCATAAAATTTCACATTAAACCTGCAAATATCGTAAAAATTGAACAAAGAATAATTTTAGTAGATTTTTAAAGTGAAAAATTTGAAAAAAAATTAACTCGAAAAATTCAATTCCTTTAATTACGTCGAAAAAATGGCTGCATGAGCGCGCATGCACTTCGTAAACACTTCTTTTTTAAAAATAAAAAATCATATTTCTATTATTTTTTTTAAACTTTAATAGTTTATTTTAGATGTATATTCCATAAAGCAATTAAATAACCTACTTTAAAAACAGGAATTACGAGATTTTATATTTTATTCGCGGTTTTGTGCTGAGGTGTCAGAAATTCCAAAAAAAATTCTGACACACCCGGTGATAGATGAAATTTCAATAAACGTTTTTGATTAAACGATTGATTACAAAAACAAATCCAATTGAATTTCCACAAAACCGATTAAATAGGTAAAAAAAAAAAAAAAAAAAAACTGACGCTGATATGAAAATGATTTGTCTGAATAGAACACTTACAACTGCTGCTAATTTCTAAATACTACTGTCCAAAGAATGATATTTAGAAAAAATAAGTACATATAAAGATAGAAGTTAACTGTCAAAAGTTTAATTTCTGAAAACAATGCCTTCGTTATAGATTAAATTTCTTCATCAAAATCACACATTAATTCATCGGAAGACCAATCCAGTATAATTATAACGCAACCCATTCGATTCAGCAAACTGACACAGTATCACTTAGACCAAACTTGAAATTGCTACTATACGAGATATTCTCGAAGTGACACTTCAACGAATAACGAAATATCTCCGTAAATAAACTTTTGTTTTGTAAACTCTTGATTATCTGATAAAAAGTGAATACAAAATTATTAAAGTCACGCAAATGAAGTGACCTCATTTAATAGTGTGACAGCAGAAACAAATAGAACTCTTTTCCTTGTGCGTCAGTACCTCCCCTGACTGTGCGATATGGCACATGCTGACCAATCAGAGGCATAGCGCAGGGACCTTCCTTACCGCCTAAGAAACTCTAACTGCTTCCGTTCCGGACGAGAAAAACTCTTGCCTTTTCCAGCCAGACGCCAAAGAGAGCGGACATGTTTCCCCACTCTCCCTCGCTGCCTACACCACTATCGACGATTCTTACTTGGGAATAACTACCGGGCAATGTTACGATAGGATCGATATTCCTGCTGTATTTGAGTTCAGAGTGTTTTGCAACATTGCTTTTACGCTCTATAGTTCTGGGCTTTGTCGTTGCAATGTTGCCCTCTAACTTTGCATCAGTTGAAATAACCCCAACGTGTATTGAGCCGAGACGTATATTTTTTTTATTAGCGGAGCATCGTTTGTAGTCAGCTTTTAGTCTTATATGTTCAGCTATTCCCTTTCTCATATGTGTGATCGACTTTAGAGTGACACCAGCTGGACTGTCTATAGAAATGAGACAACACAATGGAATTTCATTCTATATTAATAAACAAACTTAATTTGTTATCTTCGTTAGTGGAGTGTATAAAAGATAACGGGTTAATAGGTTGAAGTGTTCTTGTGTAAAGATAGAATTAATATATTGCCGGCTTGTTGAGGACAGAGTAGCTCAGTCCACACATGTTTATAGCTAGTAGTCGCCGGGATGATGGAAGCCAATTAAAGGAGAAAGAAAGGGCTAAGTCTTAAGTGTGTTCACGTGTTGTCATGCGTGGGTGGGTGTTTTGTTATATGTTCTTTAGTATGATAAAAATGTTCGTTTGGGTACCACACGTGAAAACAAATGGGAGTTTGAAAAGAGCCATTGTTAGCTTGTAGTACTAACGTTTAGTCTGGGTTGAAAGCCACAGGCTAATGTCTGCTACCAGCTGAAGCCAGTGAGTAAGAGAGGGAGAGGGTTTGTGATTTCACATGTTATGTACTCTGACACGTGATTGAGAGCGGACTTCTGATTGGACAAGCCAGGACGAAATGGATTTCAAATCTCGAATCGTGGGAATTAGCTCCTGTCTGTGATTGTAGCGAGTGTCGGCTGCTACAGATACCCCCTTGCTGGATTCGTTTTCAGAAGAAAACCAAAAAATGTTTATCGAGATAAAAGAAAGGTTCTTTTATGTGTGTCAGTCGTAATTTAGAAAATTCGAAGTAGTGAGGATTTGGTAGCATGTCCGTCCATGACAGTTGCTTGTAAAATCCGTTTTTTTTTTGTGTCAACATAAGGCTTGATGCTTGTGACTGTGTTCAAATTTGTTTTGTAGAATTGAATATAATTTCTTTTAATTTGAACGGTTCCAGTGGAATTTGAAGTTTTTCACTTGCTCGTTGCTAAACGTTGGTGACGAATGTTTTTTGACTAGTTCATTTCAGTGTAGGTTGTGAAAAAAATAAATGTTTCGAGTGTGTTCTTCTCTGAAGAGTGTTTGGCGATGGCTAGTCACCAGTAACGCGTTTTTTGTTGGACTCAACTGTTCGGTAAACAGTTATTTTTTCTGTTGAAAAAAAATGTTGCTTTTAGGCGAAAAGAAATTTTTTATGTGAGGTTATTTTGGAAGGGGAGCGTTTCTTGTAGCAACGCTGTGTGTAAATGGAGTCGAGTTGACCCATATTTTTGTTGTTGTTGTTGTTGTTGTTGTTGTTGTTGTTGTTGTTGTTGTAATGTGCGCGGTGTGTGTATAAGTCAGGGAGTTAGTAATAGGAAAAAATAGTATGAAAAACAGCGAAAGTCCAGGCCAGATATTAGAATTCTCCGTACACTAAGAAAGTATTAACTCTTTTTCTTTAGGCTGGTGGTATTTTATATGCATCCGTTGTGCAAGAGAAGCTGTTTTTTCTTTGTTTTGTTTGTTTCGGTTGAAACGTTTTATCATTTTCCATGAAAATATGGGATGTATTTCAAGTGAAATCTGTTTCCGCCAAAATGTTCTTAGCTTTGTTAATGTAACACGTCTTTGAACAGGTTTCAGCTTTTTTTTTTTTGTTTGTTTTAATCGTCCAGCAATGACGTTTTGTTTTTCTTTTCGGCGAAAAGAATGTCTGGTGTTGGAACAGTGTTCTAGAGAATTCAAAAGTGAGGAGTAAGCAACATTTGAAGATTGTTTTTGATTTTCTGTGAAAAGTGCGTCCTTTTTTTTATCGTGACGAGTATGCGGTCAAAATGAGTTTTTGAAAGGAAAGAATCCTGTAGCAAAGTGGGGTGTAGCGATACTGAAAATTTGTTGTTTTTAAGTATAATGAAAATAACAAACAAAGCTTAGAAAGTTTCATATTCCGGGATCACCATTTTAGTAAATAATGAGGACAAAGAAAGGAAGTATAATTTTAACATTTAATCAACAACTTTATTTGTTATCTTCGTTAGTAGCGTGTGCAAGAGAGACCGGCTTAGTAGGTTGAGGGGTTCTTGTATGAAGATAGAATTAATATATTGCCCAATTTGTTGAGGATGGCATGTGTATTTGTATTAACTTATGTGTGTTTGTATTAACTTATGTGTATTTATATTAACTTATGTGTATTTGTGCTAACTTATCCCTTAAAGCCTTTTTTTCTAACTTTAAAAGATACACGGCTGCGTAGAATTTAGGCCAGATTTTCATGGTCAGGATTTTCAAAATTGAACCTGGTAGCCTAGCGTGGTATGAGTGTAGATTTCCGTCCAGGCTTTGTATAGCTCGTTAAATTCGAAAATGATCGGTTATTGAAATTTTGTCATTTCTTATTTGCTTGATACAACCGAGCCATCTTCTGTGATTGTTGTTGCGCCTTTTCCTTTCTGATGGTTTGACAGGTTGTGAAAATCAGTTTACTTTTGTTTTGTTTTTTAAAATTTATTTATGTGTGTATAGATTTTCGAGTTTGTCTACCCATTTCTTTTAACAAATGCTGGTTGTGTTCTGGTCAGCGTGCACGCACAGTGAACGTTTGGAAATTAGTAAACAACCACTGGTCATTATTTAATTTCCTTCCATGTGATTGTGTAAAACGCCGTCTTTTTTTTTTTTTTTTTTTGTTAATCCTGGACTGTCCCCGAAAAAAAGGGAGACAAATACATACATATCCGCTATATCTTTTTCTTTTAAACAAACATCGAAAAACACTACACCTGTTCAATCGTAAGAAATTCGTGAAATTATTGCTTTTAAATATTCATATATATTTTTTTAAAAATCACTACACGTGTTCATCAAACAGTTGCTTTTAAATCTTTACAGCATTTTGATCTCGTCACTAGATGAAATGCAGTAAAATGGTCTGTTCCACAGGTGTGAGTATGCGAGAAAATAGAATAGAACACAAATCGATAATTAATTAACTCGCAAGTTTTTTTAATTTTCCTTTTAAAGGGCAAGTAACTCTTATGGGAGTTGTGTCCCTTTGATGGCAACATTACAGGATGATCCAATTCATGAGACTCACCTGAACTCTAACACATTTCAATGTCAAAAAGCAAAGCACATGCCTTTAATTTTCCATGATAATTATGTGAAACATGGTTGCTATAATAATAATATAGTACACGAATCAAAAACAGGTACAACACTTACATTTCAGAGAATTGTCTCAATATTCATAAATTTTTCATAAAACGTGTGCAAACCTCGACAGTCAAATAAACTAATTTCCATTTAGTATATGATTTAAAGCGCAGCGAACTTTCGGGGAGTTACGCCTCTTTTATAGAAACCTTACAGAATGATGTAACTCACGTGACTTAGCTGAACTCTCACAAATTTCAACAAGCAAAGCATGTCTTTTTTTATAACCGTGATAATGTGAAACATGGTGGCTACGAGTACATAAATCAGAAAAAGAGACTACACCTTTATTTTAGAGCACTGCCCAAAGAATCATAAACATTTTATGAAAACGTATGCAATTCTCGACATTTAAATAAACAATTCTGAAAACAATGAAAACACAAAAACGTTTTTCTTACACACAAGTTTATTAACCATGTAAAAATGTAAACCTATAAACAACAAGAAACATAAATTTTTATATATTTATATTTACATATGGCTTTTATTAGTTTATGATTCTCGGAAGAATTTAACCATTTAATGTTTAATATGGAAACAGCTTGAGAGTGTGAGTCTCACCTAAAAAAAAAAAATAAATAAATAAAAAAAAATAAAAAAATAGAAAATAAAATTAAAAAAAAATAAATGACCAGGAAGGTCAAACTGGTATCACTTAGTGTTAGCGCCGCCTCGGTTGTTGGAAACTAGTTACTTCCTTTTCAAATAAAGATTTAATCTTTTTTATTAGTTTAGGATTCTGCAAAGAATTTATGAAGGGATGTGCAATAAGTAATGCCCCTGACCCACTTCCACTTGTCTGATCTAGCTGAAATTTTGCATGTGGAATGATTTATATCTCTACGGGTTATGTGGCAAATTACAGCTCTGAACTAATTGTGGTTTCTGTTTTACAGATGTTTGAAGTGAGTCAGGTGTGAAATGGAGCCTGTTGAATGTCGAGCAGTGATCCGGTTTTTGTATTTGAAAGGGCGCACACCACAGGAGACTTTTGATGAAATGAAAGAAAGTTATGGTGATAATGCCCCCTTCATATGACCTTGTAAAACACTGGCATCGTGAATTCAAACATGGCTGGAAGTCTGTGGAAACAGCTCCCAGACCTGGTCGCCTCACTTCTGCCATTGATGAGGCATTTGTCCGTCAAGTTGAGGCTGCCATTTTGAAAGTTCGGTGCATTACTATTCGCCAAATAGCCCAAGATGTCAAGATTAGTACAGGGTCTGTGGAAACTGTCATTCATGACCATTTGCATATGCATAAGGTCTTTGCCAGATGGATTCCCAGGTTTCTCACACCATTGTAGAAGCGAGAACGCGTTGAGTGCTCACGGATGAATTTGGAAATGTGCCAAGAAGATGAGTCAAAGTTTTTCAAAAGACTGATTACACAGGATGAAACCTGGGTCCATTATTATGATCCAGAGACCAAAGCCAAGTAATACAGTGGAAGCACTTGGACTCACAACCTTCAAAGAAGGCAAGGGTGCAACCCTCTGCTTTCAAGGTCATGCTCACAGTCTTCTGGGACCAGGACGGAGTAGTGATGACAGATTTTCTGGCAAAGGGTACCACGATTACAGGAGCCTATTATGCTTCACTTTTGAGGAAATTAAGGGGAGCTATCAAAATGAAGAGGCAGGGCAAGATCAGCAAAGGTATCCTCCTCCTGCAGGACAACGCTCCAGTCCACAACTCGAATGTTGCCAGATCAGAAGCACAGGCGTGTGGTTATGAAATCCTTCCCCATCCTCCCTACTCTCCTGACCTTGCACACTCTGACTATCACCTCTTCCCAGCCATGAAGTTGTTTTTGAAAGGAAAGCATTTCCCATATGAGGCAGCCTTGATTTCTGAAGTCACGTCATGGTTGGAGGACCAACCTGAGGTGTTCTACAAAAAACGTCTCCAGAGCTGCATCAAACGATGGGAGAAATGCATAACTCTGGGTGGTTCCTATGTAGAGAAAGACTAATAACTGTGCTAAGTTTCGTTGCTCTACTGCTATGGGAAGTGGGTCAAGGGCATTACTTATTGCACGCCCCTCGTAGCTAATTAATGTTAAATATGGAAACATGGTTGACATGAGCATAAAAGCCAGGAACCGATACTGTAGTTTCATCACTGTTCGCTGGGTGCTGGTTGTATGTCTAATAGGTAGGCTAATTACCAAATTAAGTCTGAAATATTAAGGGTGTATAGTTAAGAGGGAAGGGCCTCACTCATAAGGGAAAGACAAAAAGACACGGTAGTGTATTTATTTGCTTTCCCACTGAGCAAATTAGGCACAAGGCCGCTTCTTAATGTGGAGAGAGAGGGAGGGAGAGGGAAAGGGGGACCAGCTCCCGATGAATGGGAAATGAGAGCTGGATAGTGGCATTTGGTATGAAGGGTTGCCCCTACATTGACCAAGGTCTGATATGTGAGGTTACCCCCACATATGGTCTTTGCTTGCAGTATCTGCCAGAACAGATACTACACTTTGATCTTGTCGCCCGGGCCACGCTAGTTAATCCCGCTAACTGACATACATGTGTACCTTTATTGGGTCCGCCATGACATTCTTTTTCTTTCTCCTTCCTGGAGAGCTCTGGTCAAGGGTACATTTAAAAAAATTTTTTTTTTTTTACATAGGTATCACCATTTATCAAGGCCAAGAGGACACTCGAGGATAAGGGTTAAAGAGTGTACAGTGGAAATTGGACAATATAGTAACTGTTATATAATGGAAATTCGGTAAATTTGTTAACTTATATGGAACGGTTCATCAAAAACTTGTTTACATTAGACTTGAACACAACCATATCGTAGTCAGCCGGAAATTAGGAAAATGGAAGACAATTCCATAGGCGTGCAGTTCTAAGAAAGAAGCTTTGCTCATGGAACCTATGTTAAGATTTAGGACCACAGATAAAGAGTGGGGGAAATTAGTGATAGTGTTTTCTGCTCGATGGGTGTTTCTTGTGAAAGTTTGGCTAGGGGGGATCATAGAATGGAGCTCATCCGAGCACTTGCCATGAAAATAACGATAAAGCAGAGACAAACTCGCAACATCTTGTCTGTGAGATAGAGGTTGCAGGGAAGAGAAAAGGACATCCCTTACAAGGCTACGAAGTTTATTTTGAACTCTATCAAGGCAGGATAAGTCCTTTCTAGCAGCTCCTGCCCAGATGTGGAAACAGTACTCCATCTTTGGACATACCTGGCTCTTATATAGATAGAAAATTGCATCAACAGTGAGATATCTACTGGCTTGATAGAAGGATCCCACCATTTTTCCAGCGGCCTTGGCAACGGATTTAATGTATGTGTTCCATTTACGATTAGGAGTAAAGGTAAAGCCAAGAAGCTTTTCAAAACATGAGGCCTCCCCAAGACGAGAGCCATTCATTTCAATTGATGCCAGATGGAGATCAGAGCGTTGATGATATAAAGATAAAAGCTTGGCTTTAGATGCATTAAAAGTAACAAGCCACCTCTTTCCCCATTGTACGTCTTGCTCAAGATCAGAGGAGAGAGAATCAAAGAGAACTTGCACGTTTACGGTCTTAGATGTGCTACCATAGATAGTAATGTCATCAGTATATATGTCAATGAATGATGTAAGGATGTGATTTGGAAGATCATTAATATAGATCAGGAAGAGAGTTGGGCCAAGCATGGACCCCTGAGGGACTCCAGCATTAATACTAAGTCCTTCTAACTTCTGACCATCAATCACTACACTTATGAACCTATCAGAGAGAAATGATTTAATAATTGAGATATTTCCAGCTATACCGAAGCTGGAGATCTTGTGTAGTAAACCTTTATGCCATACTCTATCAAAGGCCTTTGATATGTCAAGAGCAATTGCCCTAGAAAGGTAGCCTCCATCGAGAGATTTGCTAATCCTATGAGATATAACTGTAAGCACATCTGCTGTAGATCTAGCAGAACGGAAACCATATTGCATGTCACTAAGAAGGTTATTTTTGCTCAGATGGTTGATTACTTCTCTATTTAACACAGATTCCAGCAACTTACTCATGACGCACAGGAGACTTATTGGCCTGTACTGTGAGGGAGATGAACGATCACCTGAATTCTTAAATACGGGGCATACTGATGAGATTTTCCAGGGCGATGGGAAGCAATTGTCCTTAAGACAACGTTTAAACAGTTTTGTGAGGATGGGCGCTAGTTCTGGTTGAAGTCTTTTGAGTACTATAATTGGAATACCGTCAGGGCTGGTTGCTTTACTGGAATCAAGTTTTTTGATTAGCTTGGTAACATCACGTACAGATATTTGTATATCACATAGCATGTTTTCTGGTACAGGAGGAAATATTGGAGGTTGGCAGCCTTGGTCGCAAAGGGTAGAATTAGCTGCAAAGTTCTTGGCAAAGAGTTTGGCTTTCTCTGATGCTGACGAAATTACTCAGATCCATTTATGAGAGTTGGTATAGAGCACACGCTTCTGTTCAGGATTCTGTTTGCTATTTACCAAAACTGGTGGGAACCAGCCGCTGCTCGACTACTTTTGACTTGACGGACTGAGCATACAAATCTCTTGCGTTCTTTATTACTTTTTTACGGTGGTTGCTGGCAGTCCTGAAAGCGGTACATAACTCGGTATTATGTTTACATGTTATTTGTCATTGTAAGTTTTACCAAATCAGTTTTGATAACAATAAATTACAAGTTTCATAATGTAATCATATATTTACAGTTTATTTGCTTGGTTCAAATCTACTTTTTCATTTTACTGATTTCGTCGTTTGTGCATTTCTAGGTGTGCCAGAAATTTTGTGAAAAATATTGAATAATTCCACCCCTGTCTTTCCAAGCTTATAACTCCTCGAAAAATATAATTCAAGCCCAATTTTTTTTTCAATTAAAAAAAGCAAGGACCAAGGTTTCAATTAAAAAAAAACGTGTTTAAAAAAAAAAAGGTTTTAAACTTCGGACGTTACAGCTAAATTTCTAAAAAACACTACTTTTTTTGTTTTAAATTTGAATATATTATTTATTGATCTTTTATCTTCAATTTGTGATATAACACTTTAGTGAGTAAATTAATTATTTACTTTTTAATATACATTTCAAAATGGGAGGCGTGAATTAATTCGACCCCCAGTCTTTCCAAGCTTATAACTACTCGAAAAATGTAATTCAAACCCTAATTTTTTTTTCAATTAAGGGAGCAACGAACAAGGTCTCATTTAACAAAAAAAAAAAAAAAAAAAAAAAACCTGGTTAAAAAAAAAGAAGGTTTTATACTTCGGACTTTACAGGTAAATTTCTAAAAAAACACTACTGTTTTGTTTTAAATTTGAATATATTATTTATTGATCTTTATCTTCAATTTGTGATATACAAAACTTTGGTGAGTAAATTAATTATTTACTTTTTAATAGACATTTGAAAATTGGGGGGAGGGTGAATTAAAAAAATAAACGTTTGTCAAAAATACTATATTCGGTTTATTGGAAAGAGCATAAAATTTCACATTGACCCTGAAAATATCGTAAAAATAGAATCAATAGAAGAATTTTGATAGATTTTTAAAGTTTAAAAATTGAAAAATAATGAGCTCGTAAAATTCAATTAATTTCATTACTGTTAAAAAAAAAATAATAATAATATTGCTATTACTTTTTATACGACTTTAATAGTTTATTTTGGAAGTATAATCCACAAAGAAAATAAACAACCCACTTTTAAAAGAGAAATTACGAGTTTTTTTTATATTTGAAGTTGTTGACTGGTGCATTGTCCTGATGGAAATTCCATGGACTTGATTTGAAGAGTGTTGGCCTCTTCCAATGGAATCTCTTAAAACCTCAACATAGTATTCCCTGGGAAGTTATTTCGTACTTTAGCTGTTCACTTGAATCTGAAATCATAAAACATGTGTCAGTCACCTCATATGTTTTATAGCAATACCATAATTAATAGCAGAAGAGTGTTAAATGCCAGTCACCTTATACGCTTTATAGCAATCTCATAATTAATAGCACGACAGTTTTAAATGTGTCAGTCACCTATTATATTGTATAGCAATAATATTATTAATAGCATGACAGTTTTAAATGTGTCAGTCACCTCATATGTTGTATAGCAATCTCATAATTAATAGCACGACAGTTTTAAATGTCAGCCACCTTATAACTTTTATAGCAATCTCATAATTAATAGCACGACAGTTTTAAATGTGTCAGTCACCTCATATGTTGTATAGTAATCTCATAATAGCACGACAGTTTTAAATGTGTCAGTCACCTCATATGTTGTATAGCAATCTCATAATTAATAGCACGACAGTTTTAAATGTGTCAGTCACCTCACGGTGTATAGCAATCTCATAATTAATAGCACGACAGTTTTAAATGCCAGTCACCTCACGTTGTATAGCAATCTCATAATTAATAACACGACAGTTTTAAATGTGTCAGTCACCTCATGTTTTATATCATAATAAATAGTACGACAGTTTTAAATGTGTCAGTCACCTCATATGTTGTAAAGTAATCTCATAATTAATAGCACGACAGTTTTAAATGTCAGTCACCTTATACGTTTTATAGCAATCTCATAATTAATAGCACGACAGTTTTAAATGTGTCAGTCACCTCATATGTTGTATAGCAATCTCATAATTAATAGCACGACAGTTTTAAATGTGTCAGTCACCTCATGTTTTATAGCAATATCACAATAAATAGTACGACAGTTTTAAATGTCAGTCACATCATATGTTTTATAGCAATAACATGTTTCATAGCAATAACAATTAATAGCACAACAGTTTTAAATTTGTCACATGTTCACAAAGAGCGCTACAAATGTTCACCTCCAACTAGTTTCTCCGAACCCAGTTAAGTAATAGCGGGGGCGGAATAAAAAAAAATAAACTGCAGAGACGGTGATATTAATGAGGATTTATTAAAGAAAAAGTTAAAACCGCGGGAAGGAGAAATTAAACGACTATGATAATGTATTAAAATACAAAAGGGACAATTGTCTGAATAAATTAAATGATACTGATTATGATGACAATGACAATAAAAGAATATCTGAGGGGGAGAGTTTCATTGAGGAAGCCAGTGAAACGAAACTTTCCTTTGTTGAAGAGAAAGTTGGCGAAGGTCACAAGACTTTATGCATAAATGACGATAGTAATAATGATTACGATGATGATAATAGTGATATTGATAAGAATAAACCAAACAAGATGACGATAATGTTACTTGCGAGAATAAACCATTTGATGGAGATAAAATATGCAAGAAAATATTCATGGCAGCAAAGATTTCAGTTAATAAGTAGGGAGAGGAATATAAGGACTATAGTAGGAAGGAAGAGTTAAGTGTGGAAAGCGTTGACGACCCTAACGAGAATAAGCTGACCCATAGTGACGACAATGATAGAGGCGGTAATAATGATGAGTTTAACAGAGACAGTGACAACTATGAGAACAAGATGAAGATGACGGTGATTATAAAAAGCGACTACGTAATACAGACCGTAGAGATTATGAGAAAAGTGGCATTCCGATGTTTAGAGAAATATATCGAAAGGCTTAATTAAAAAAAAATAATCGAAGTTCATATGACACGCGAAACCCGTTTTAAATTTAATAAAAAATCGTCACATGTGACACTTTTTCATTTGTTCTGGTGGGAGAGTGTGATATAACTCTTAAATTGGATTACGTATTTAAATAAAAATTGAAATATTCAATTTAAGGCCAACGAGAAATGTATCGTTTTTTGTTATTCTTATATTTTATCACCGAGGCAAAATGTAGAGAAAAAGAGAGAGAGAGATGGGAGCGATGTTCAACGGAAAAATTGCTAATTAATAGCGCGACAGTTTTAAATGTGTCAGTCACCTCATACGTTTTATAGCAATAACATAATAGCACGACAGTTTAAATTTTTTCAGTCACCTCATATGTTCTATAGCAATCTCATAATTAATAGCACGACAGTTTTAGATGTGTCAGTCACCGCATATGTTTTATAGCAATAACATAATTAATAGCACGACAGTTTTAAATATCTGTACAAAAAAAGTATATACTTAATGTTCTAGAGTCTTCGCCAGTTTTAAATGTATATAAGAATCTAAAAAATATTGAAGGCACATCGTATATTGCACACATTTTGGAAATTACATATTCCTATCATAAATTGATACAATGGTAAATCATTGTAATGGTATGTGATTTGCATTTTCTGTCGACAAATATCGCTCACATTTTGAAGTTACTGGTGGATCTGATCGCTATAAGTACAATGTAGTCTCTAACAATTCGAATATGTCTATGGTAACCATTATTAGTTCTATTAAATGTTGCAAGCGTTTTGTAAGTATTTTATTTTATTTTTCCTATTAGGTTTTCAGCTATTTTCAGTTGAATAATAAAATTATTTTATATAATAATTTTTTGCTCGGTTATTCATCAAAATTCATTGGCTTGGTTCAGTCTCGATAGACAAAGGATATACCCTTGTAAGGGCAGATATACGTGTAATTTTGAGCAAAGATTGAACAATTTCAAACGGCACATCATCTGAATCGACACTGTTTGAGACCAATGACATGGAGAAATCCAGGACGACTGAAAACAATACCGAGATAAGCAGAAAATGCATACAACACCTTGAAGTCTCAAATAGTCACCCATTTAGTACTGACCTGGTTCAACGTTGCTTAACAATGGGAATCGGTTTATCAACATTATTATCTCATATTATAATCCTCTACATTAGTTAATAAATAATCATTTCATGTTAGTTTATCAAGTGTTCTTATGAACTAATACTCGTTTTTCCCAATAGTATTTTCTATTTTAAGAAAAAAAATAGTTGGTTTTATCACATGTCATCGCGGAAGATTTTACCTTTCCAAACGATTAAAACATACTTTTTTATTTGTATCAGATCAAAATTTTTCTATTCTATGACTATTGTTATGGGGACGCCCACTAATTAGCATACGTGGGTGAAAAGATATAAATAAAGGTATCAAGTTAGCAAGACTGGGGAGCTGTGTTGAATGCCGGATAGGCAAGACGCATGTGCCGGTTGCTCCATGAAAGACTTTAACACACCCTCTGCCAGACAATCTTCAAACTGCAGTACAACTGCACATTTGTAAATATGTATTATCTTTTCGTCTTAATATATTTGTTTTACCTTTACTTTCTGCGTTTGTGTTGTTATTGATACAGACACAACAGTGGCGACGAGATTTCGAAAAAGATTTACGTGTGAGAAAATATACTATCAAACTCAACAGTGGTATTCTGGAAATACTCGTCAAAGATTTTAAAAAATTCACTCGGAAATTCAATGTTTAAAACGCAGCAACTACGAAATTGCCGAACGCGATATACTTGCAAAACACCAAGGTTTTTTTTGCGACTACTTGAAAAGGAAATTAAAAACCCGGGACACTTGAAAAAAAAAAAAAAAAAAACAGCAAGCACTTTATTTCAAACTTGAAAGTTGCAGTAACCTTTTCTGCAAAGTGCACACACAAAAAAAGTCTCGCTAGGATACCATGAACTTATTAGGTAGACGGTTTTGAAAGAAAAAGTGATTTTTTTTTCTCAATGTGCTAAGAAGGGATTTTTTTCCTTTCTTGTACGTAATTAATAACGTAACAAAAAGAATCGGTTGTTCGTAGTTATTAAAGAAAGGAAATTGAAAAGTGACTGATTTACTAATTTGAAAAACAAAATGGATGATCTTATCAAGTTATTCACGGAAATGCAAATGCGTCAACAAGAAAGAGACGAATTACAGAAAAAAGAACAACAATAAAGAGACGAATTACAGGAAAAGGAACTTCAAGAAAGAGAGGAAAGACAGAATGAATGGCTTCTTAAATGTATAGAGCAAATGCAACTTGGCCAAAAAGATTTGTTGGAAAGATTAACGACTAATTCTGCACAGGAAAGCAATACAACTTTTTCCAACGCAACAATTGTGAATAGCATAGATGTGTTCACGCACCTACCAGAAGAGGATAAAACTTTTGAGGCATACTTTAAGAGGTATGAAGATATTTTCGAAACAGATTGCGAAAGCTGGTCAAACGCAAGGAAAGTAAGTTTATTACTTCGAAAGCTTGGTACCAGTGAACATTGCAAATTTGTTAATTTCATATTACCAAGGAGAACGAATCAGTTAGAGTTTGTAGGGGACTAAAAATTAGAGGACACCGGGGAGGAGTAATCTGCCCCTGCTCTAAGGGTGGTTGGTTTTTCCCTTTGGTCACGGGCAGACGTGTTGCCTTTTCCCTCTCAAGAGGAGGAGAACCTTCGTTCCACCACGAGGTGAGCTCTGAGAACTTTTTCCACCAGTCGCTCTTGTATTGTGTTTTATTGTTGTTTAAATGTTTGTCAGTGTATAATAAATGTGTAAACGTAATTAAGCAATTGTGTTTTTTCATATATTTTTTGTTTAGTTAAAACTAACAAATTGGTGACCCTGAGAAAATATATATGTACACGCACATACATAATAATAAGTTCTGTTAAAAAAAAGTAAAATAATATTTTTATGCACAATAAGAAAAAGTTAGGATGTAAATTTTATTTCTAGAATTCTAATTATTATTCCCTAAATAAAAATTCGTAGGGTAGCGTAATTAAGATAGCAACACGATTTTTCTTCTATTCTTTACATATTTTTGTCGATAGAATAAGGATAGAACTAGGGTTTTGTTTTAATCGTACACAAAAGATGCAACAAGTTTTTTTTTCGTAACTAAATTATCCCTTACAGGAAAATTTCGTTCCTGAAACGGCTGTCGGTATTCCTGTCAAATTCGGCGCCTGATACAGGATTGGCTGATATGGGCGAATACGTTGCGTTCTGTCTCCGTGCCCCCTTACCCTCCGTATTGTATTTTTACTATTCCTTTCTTTCCATGCCCTGCTGATAGACTGTTGTAGTTTCCAGAGCGGTAAAATAAATAAATACATATTTTTTTTTAAATGGCGACAACTTGTAACGTTAATGCCTCGTTAGTTCGCGACGACCCTGCTTTGTTTTTTGCTCAAATCGATTTATTTTTAAAACAAAAATCGATTGACAATCAGGCAGCGAAATTCTGTTATGGCGCATCCATTTTACCTCAGGATACAATTATTGAGATAAGAGAGTTAATAATCTCTCCACCTACAGAAAAGCCGTACGATGTACTTAAGGAGAGAGTCACGACTGCTATGACTGTTTCCACACATAAGTGTATTTCGCAGTTGTTGGAACAAGAGACCCTTGGAGATAGCAAGCCGTCCAGATTTCTAAAACGGTTACAAAAATTAGCTGAAGGTGCGATGGATAAAAGAATCGTTAAGCATATTTTCCTCCAACGGATCCCGACGGAGTATAAGGTGGCTATCGCTGCTCAGGACGAGTCCACGCCAGTGGAACAACTCGCCGTCATAGCAGATCACATTGCAGACATATTATCCACACAATCGTCTGCAGTATCCAGCGTGAAGACCTCTGGAAGAGACGAGCTTCTGGAAAAATTAATGGAGGGCCAAAAACGGTTGAAAGCCCGTATGGACAGAATAGCGGAAGACATCGCCAGACTATCATTAAAACAGAAGCAGGGACATGGCAGCAGAGGAGGTCGCAGCCAGTCCCGGAAACGCAAGCAAGAAGCTATTTGTTGGAAGCACAGACAAATGAGAGTGGCATCAACTGTCGGTGCATCCTGCTCTGGCCGCCTACTTTATGTTGTAGATAAAAATACAGGCATCTCGTTTTTGGTGGATAGTGGGGCACAAGTTTCTCTTATCCCGGCAACATCAGTCGACAAAAGGTCTCCTCCCAGTAAATTTACACTGCGAGCTGTAAACGGTTCGATAATACGGACTTATGGGGGGAGGTGCATGGACCTTAACTTGGGTTTACGCATATCGTTCATCCACGTTTTCATAGTGGCTGACGTAAGCAGTTCTATACTGGGTACTGACTTTCTGCAAGCATTTGGCCTGGTAGTAGATATGTCAGGCCAGTGTCTCCGAGATCCAAGCACACAACTTGCAGCATGTGGGGTGGTGGGGACTGGCACACCATTAGGTCCACAGGTAGCACATGCAGACCAGTACGAAGCCTTCCTAAGTCTGTTGAAGGAATATCCTTCGATATCGGTCCCCTCCTTTCACAAGAGAGTGTTACCATACACTATAACTCATTACATTGAGACAAAAGGCCCACCCGTCCATTGTAAAGCCAGACATTTAACACCTGAAAAAATAAAGGCTGCGAAAGCAGAATTTCAGCAGATAATGGAGCTTGGCATAGTTCGTCCTTCAAATAGCGAATGGGCCTCGCCTCTTCATCTTGTTAGTAAGGGTCCAAATGCATAGCGGGCATGTGGGGACTACCGAGCTTTAAATGCCGCTACGAAACCAGATAGGTACCCAGTACCACATATCCAAGATATAACAGCAGTGGCCCAGAATAATAGGGCATTTACTAAATTAGACCTTATTCGGGCATACCACCAGATCCCTGTGGAGCCCGAACATATTCCCAAAACGGCAATTACCACACCGTTTGGAATGTTTGAATTTTTGCTTGTTCCATTTGCTTTACGCAACGCAGCTCAAATGTTCCAACGTTTTATTGACCAGGTACTGCGAGACTTGCCATTTGTGTGTGCATACATAGATGACGTCCTCATTGCTAGCAGGAATAGGCAGGAACACATAGATCATGTGCACCAAGTATTAGATCGCCTGAACCAATATGGTGTTGTTTTAAATCCATCGAAATGTACTTTTGGTCAATCCGAGGTTATATTTTGGGGCACCATATTTCAGAGAAGGGAATTTCCTCATCCCCAGAGACAGTCAAGTCCATCCGAGATTTCCCTATCCCTGCTACAATGAGACAGTTGCGGCAATTTTTAGGATTAGTTAACTTCTATCATAGGTTTCTCCCTCATGTTTCCCAAGTACTTTTGCCATTGACAGGTATGCTGACAAATGTGAAGAACTGCAACATTACACTATCGGAGGAAGCAATAGCAGCATTCAACAAAGTAAAGGCCATGTTAGAAGACACCGCAAAGCTGTCCCACATTCAACCCGATAGTGAACTTTGCCTGGCAGTAGATGCATCTGCAACTGGAATTGGAGCGGTCCTGCAGCAAAAATGTAATTGGAACTGGCGACCTATTTCTTTCTTCTCCAGGAAATTGACTGATGCAGAAACACGCTATAGCACATTTTCCAGAGAGTTGTTGGCCTCGTTTTCCGCAATAAGACAATGTCGGCAGCTCCTAGAGGGACATCCATTCTACTTGGTGACTGACCACAAGCCTCTATTAGGCGCTCTGCAGTCTTCCTCAGACAAATACTCTCCCCGAGAGGTTCGTCAGTTGGACTATATCCTACAGTTTACGTCGGATGTCAGACACGTGAAGGGAGCTGACAATATACCAACAGATACACTGTTACGAGGAATAAACTCCTTCACATTGGGACCTTCCGTCGAAGCCAACACCTTAGCTATGGAGCAAGAAAAAGACGAGCACCTGCAGAAGCTTCAGCAGAATAATGGAACATCACTGCAGCTGGTGAAAATGGCACACCCCCACAGCCCTAGAAAAATAGTGTGTGATATCAGCACGAACAAACTGCGCCCATATGTTCCAGCATCCTTAAGGAAAGACATATTCAACACGGTACACGGGTTATCACATTCAGGGGCCAATGCGTCGATACGTTTGATGACAGACAGGTATGTCTGGCCGAGGATGAAAGCAGGCGTGCGAGAATGGACAAAGAAGTGCGTGCAGTGTCAAAAGGCCAAGGTCGGTCGACATATATGTGCGCCACTAGGCACATTTCCAGTACCTGATGAGAGGTTCAAGCGCATCCACCTCGACATCACTGGTCCATTTCCGACATGTGAAGGCCAATGCTATCTTTTGACATGTGTCGACAGATTTTCAAGGTGGTTTGAAGCCTTACCAATGCCGGACATGACAGCATGCACAACAGCTAGAACTTTCCTCGCTGGATGGGTAGCAAGATTCGGTGTCCCGGAAAATGTGACAACTGACAGAGGTAGACAGTTTGAGTCCGAACTGTTTCATAAACTCTCAGGACTTTTGGGCACCAGAAGTATACACACGACAGCATACCATCCACAAGCAAACGGAGCAGTCGAACGTCTACATCGCAGCCTAAAGGCCTCTTTACGCGCAGTGCTTACCAGCAATGCAAAGTGGTTAGAACACCTTCCTCTAATTTTGCTGGGTTTGCGTACAACAGTGAAGAAGGATATGAATTGCTCAGCAGCAGAAGCGCTGTATGGTACCACACTACGCCTGTCAGCACAATACTTTTGTGATACAGCAAATAAAGTTTGTGACCCTGCATCATTTGTTGATAGACTGACAAGAACCATGGCCAAAATGGCATATTCTCCATCAGGAATAAACAAGTGTGCCAACACATATGTGCCAAAGGCACTAGAGACATGCACACATGTGTTTGTTCGCGATACAGCTAGGTCGCATACCCTGCAACCACCGTACCGCGGACCTTTTAAAGTCAACAAGAAAAACGAAGTATTTCAGCATCCTCATAAAGGACGAAGAACAGTATATCTCAATTGACAGGTTGAAACCCGCAACACTCGAGGATGCATATTTAGAAGTAGATCCCTCACAAAGGATCGCAGTCGAAGTGACATTGGAAAAACGCCCTTATAAAAAACACGTTCGGACAGACAGGTAAAATGGCCTGCCCATTTGAGAGACTTTGTCTCTACATAAAAAAAAACAAAAAAAAAATCCTCTCACAACATTCAATTAAAAGTACTCCGTATTTGGGGGGGGGGTTCTAGGGGATTAAAAATTAGAGGACACCGGGGAGGAGTAATCTGCCCCTACTCTAAGGGTGGTTGGTTTTTCCCTTTGGTCACGGGCAGACGTGTTGCCTTTTCCTCTCAAGAAGAGGAGAACCTTCGTTCCACCACGAGGTGAGCTCTGAGAACTTTTTCCACCAGTCAGTGAGTCTTATCGAACTGTTGCTATTGTATTGTGTTTTATTTTTGTTTAAATGTTTGTCAATGTATAATAAATGTGTAAACGTAATTGGGCAATTGTGTTTATTCATATATTTTTTGTTTAGTTAAAACTAACAACTTCACTGAGACCGTAATATTCTTAAGGAGTTATTCGGACCGAACATGTCTCTTTTTCACAAGAGATGGTCGTCTATGAACTTAAAGAAAACGGAGGCGCAGGACTACCTGACATATGCGTCAGTAGTGAATAAACACTGTGACACTTTTAAATTATCGGAACTTACGGTGGACGACTTCAAATGTTTAATTTTTGCACAGAGGCTAGTTTCTACAAAACATTCAGAGATCCAAAGACGCGTTCTCTCATAATTATAGACAGAACAAGGTCTGACACTGCAAAAGTTAGCAGAAGATTGTCAAAGGGTAGTATCACTAAAAAAATACTCCAGAGATATAGAAGATTCAAAAATCTGGCAGAAACGCAGGGCAAAGAAAGTGTGAGACTCGTCAAAATCCAAAAGATTACGCAAGTTATAAATACTCAAACTCTAATTACAGAAAACGAAATTACGATTCAAGTCAAAGGAATTATAGAAAATCGGGAACAAGTAATAATTGCGGAAGATATGATGAAAAACATTGGGGAAAGAATTGTCCTTACAAAAATATCAGATGCTTCAATTGCGACAAAGTCGGACATAAGAGTATTTGTTGCAGAACAAAATATAGAGTACACCAAATGAGAACAAACGACAAAGAGAAAGACAATTTACGAAAATATGTGTTGGTTAATATTTTCGACAAACAAATAAAATTTCAACTTGATTCTGGAGCAGATTTTTCGGTAATAAATGTTCGCACTTGGAAAAAACTGGAAAAACCGACTCTGAAAAAGTCAAGTAAGGGTGCTAGAACGGTGACAGGAGACGAAATCAAATTTGATGGAGAAGTTGGCCTGCCTATTAATTTAAATGGCACGACGAAGAAATTGAAAATCTTCGTAATTAAAGAAAGCGAGAATTTATTGGGAACAGATTTTATTGAAAAATTCCACCTTTGGGATAAACCGATGAATGCTTTTTGTAAAAAAATAACCAGCTGCACCACAACGTCAGAAAATATTAAAAATGAACTAAAGAATGAATTACCAGAAATATTTACTATTGGACTGGGAAGATGTAATAAATTTAAAGCTTCGTTCGCGCTAAAAAAGGATGCAACACCAGTATTTAAGAAAAAACGGAACATGCCGTTCGCTGAATTAGACAAAATAGATAGCGAATTAGACAGACTTAAAAAAACGGGCATTTTATCGAAAATCGAAACCAGCGTTTCGGCAGCGCCTACGGTGTATGTAAAGAAGAAATCGGAACAAATTCGAGTCCGCGGAGATTTTTCAACCGGGTTAAATAATATGCTACAAGATCACCATTACCCTTTACCAAGCCCGGAAGAGATTTTTGCCAAACTAAATGGTGGGAAAATTTTTTCAAAAGTAGATTTGTCCGACACCTATTTGCAAATTTCGATAGAAGAAAAATGCTCAAAGATTTTATGCATTAACACACACAAAGGGTAATTCAAGTATAACCGATTACCGTTCGGGATAAAAGTTGCGCTGGCGATATTCCAGCAAGCAATGGACACAATGATGAACGGTTTAGATTGTGCTTGTGCATACCTGGATGAGATAATCATAAGGAGCGCGTCCATAAGTGAACATATAGAGCATTTAAAACAAGTGTTCACAAGAATAAGCGAGTACGGATTCAAGGTGAAAGAAAACAAATGTGAGTTTTGTCTAGACGAAATCAAGTATTTAAGACAAATAATAAGTAAAGATGGTCGACTCCCTGATCAAGAAATAGCGATAGCAATTAGGAACATGCCAGAACCACATAACGTGACGACCTTACAGAGCTTCTTAGGTCTCGCGAACTACTACCAGTGTTTATCAAAGGCACGCACGTCCTAAGAGCTCCGCTGAACGAATTATTAAAGAAAGAAACACCATGGATATGGACAAAAGAATGTCAAGACTCATTTGAGGAAATTAAAAAGACTTCGACGTCAGATTTATCCTTAACTTATTACGACCCAAAATTACAAATAATTGTTGTGAGTGACGCGAGCCCGTATGATATAGGAGCATGTATACAGCATATCATGGCAGATAGAATGAAGAAACCTATAGCGCACGCTTCAAGGACCCTAATTCTGTCAGAGAAGGCTTACTCCCAAATAGAAAAGGAAGCATTAAGCATTATTTTCGCGGTGACGAAATTCCACCGTTATCTGCACGGAAGACATTTTATACTGGAAACAGACCACAAGCCCCTAGTGACTATTTTCGGCTCAAAAAAGGGCTTACCAGTATATACGGCAAATCGGTTACTCCATTGGGGTACGATCTTGCTAAATTATGATTTTCAAATAAAACATCTAAGTTCGGGAAAAATAAGTCATGCGGATGGATTGTCAAATCTTATACCGAAAAGGGATGAAACCTTTGAAGAGTCAGTAATTGAAGCTATACGTTCCAATTATGAGGAAGAAAACATGGTGGCGAATATAATAAGAGAATTACCAGTCACGCTTACCGATATAAAAAGGGAGGCTGAAAATGACGACGTCATCAAAGACATAAAGAAAAAATTAAGGGAAAATGACGGAAAAACGCAGGGTATATTTTCCTTATGCAATGAGGTATTATTATATAGTGAAAGAGTGGTTGTACCGAAAACCTTGCAGAAAAAAAACTTACGTGATTTTCATACAGGACACCCGGGTATAAACAGGATGAAGACACTTATGAGGAGTCATGTTTACTGGCGTAATATGGATGTGGATATTGCATTAACAGTAAACAAATGTAAAGGTTGTGCATTAGCCACTAAGGCAACACCGATAGTTCATAAACCTTGGAAAAAAACTAACCATCCATGGTCACGCATTCATCTAGACTTTGCTGGACCGATCAAGGGACAATACTACCTAATCATAGTGGATAGTTTTTCCAGATGGCCGGAAGTAAAGCGGGTCAAAAACCCAACGACAGATAACACAATAAGTTTTCTGCATGAAATATTTGCACGTTTTGGGATACCAGACATTGTAGTCACAGATAACAGAACACAATTTACTTCAAGTGTTTTCAAGGATTTTTGTGAATCGTTTCAAGTAAACCATAAAACTACACCACCGTTCCATCCTAGATCAAATGGATTAGCAGAAAGCTTCGTAGATACGATAAAGCGTGCCCTTAGTAAATTGATAGGGACACCGATGGATAAAGCATTACAACAGTTCCTGCAAATATACAGGATAACTGAGAACCCAAATACACCGTCGAAATTATCGCCAGCAGAATTAATGTTTGCGAGAAAAATAAAATCACCATTTGATAAATTAATACCAAAGCAAGCAGTCGTATATAAAACGACACACACATCACGTAAAAGGTTTAAACCTGGTGATCAGGTATATTTAAAATGTTTTAAAAATAATGTCATATTGGGAGTCGGGTATGGTAGATAAACGTATCGGCGACTTGGTCTACATGATAAAAGGTCCAAAAGGGATAGACAAAAGACACCAATATCAATTGAGAAAACGTCATAGGAAGGACAACGAACAGGACAAACCTGAGGAACAGGAAGATCCAATTGATATAGTATACGAAACGTTTAATATTGAACCACCACAGACCATGTCCCAACCGAGGAGATCGGGAAGGAACAGAAAGGCTAGAGACCCAATGATAATGAACCACAAAAGGAAAAGATATCGAAATCTACACGACTTCAAATCTTGGGAGGGGGTGTTGTGGAGACGCCCACTAATTAGCATACGTGGGTGAAAAGATATAGATAAAGGTATCAAGTCAGCAAGACGGGGGAGCTGTGCTCGAATGCCGGATAGGCAAGACGCATGTGCCAGTTGTTCCATGAAAGACTTTAACACGCCCTCTGCCGGACAATCTTCCAACTGTAGTACAACTGCACCTTTGTAAATATGTATTATCTTTTCGTCTTAATATATTGGTTTTACCTTTACTTTCTGCGTTCGTGTTGTTATTGATACAGACACAACAACTATACAGAATTATTGCAGAATTATTGATAAGAAGTTCACCATTGTTATTAATACTAAGGACTTATTAGCTTAGCTCTCAATACACATTGAAAATAAGTAACGCTTGAAATCTATTCAAACAGTTTTAATATTTTGTACATATGATCACATTAAAGTCTTTAGGTTGATTTATTCAATTTTGCATGATCTACCTATACTTGCAAACGTTTGTCTTCTGTTGTTGATATTGCTAGGATTGGATACCAATCTGTGTTTACTGTTACTTTCATTATTACACGACTATTTTCAATTCTGATAGGCTCCTCTTGTAGTTTATCTAGTCTGTTAATGGGACACTTTCGTGGTCGCACATTGTATAGCACCGCATCTTCTTTTAAATGAAGTATCACTGTACCCAGAAATTCTGTCAAATTGTTCAGTGCTGGTCTGGCCTATGCCCAGATAATTGCCGATTCTGCCAAATTGTCCTTGGAATAATTTGGTCAAACCATCGACACAGTTGATCGCTGCTGTGTTTAATGTTGGTTTGGTTTGTAAATGGAGAATTGCTAATTCTATAAAATTGTCCTTGAAACAACTTGATCAAATCATCGTTGCTGTGTTTAGCGTTGGTTTAGTTTGCCATGCTTTGTTCGTTTTTGGTCGGTCAATGTATGGTACCACATTTTCTTTTAAGTGAAGTATGACTGTAGCCAGAAATTTTCCAATCTTGTCAAATTGTCCAAATATAACTTGGTTTAATCGTTGACACTGTTGATCGTTGCTGTGTTTGGCGTTGGTTTGGTTTGTACCTAGAAAACTGCAAATTCTGTTAAAGTGTCCTGTTGATTGTTATTGTGTTTAATGTTGGTTGAGTTTTCCATGATTCGTTCGTCTGTGTTATAGACCAGTGCATTGTCACAGTTACTAGATCTGGACTTTATCGTACTCTGCGACATATGTAGTTGGTTTTCAAAAGTTAGAATATATGTTGACTGATCCAAAGCAGTTCATGACTTTATCAAACTCCCGGCATAAAATTTTGTTGCTTTCTAAAGATATCTCTACGTTATGTTTACTGATCGAAAGCACTTCCTGGATGTTTTATTATAACATTATTTATGTGAGTTTCATTACAAGCAATAAACTTTGTGTGCCTCTCTGATTTGATCTTGTTCACATCCAGAAATCCCGTCTAACCCGTCTGGAAACATCTGGCAAAATATGTTAACTGGTAAGGTGTTACCCTCGGCACTGATGTCAACATTTATATTCAGGTTGCAGTTGGACCTGGTAGTTAATATTTACAATTAAATTATAGCATATTAATAAAATATTATTCACTGTCTCAAGTAAATCATAAAAAGTAATTTTCGAATATCATGAAGTGAATGGAATATATTTTTTATATAATTTTTATATTTTAAAAAATGATAAAATATTAAAGAATGTTGTGAAAAATATAATTTTTTTAATTTACTTTTTTGGAAAGAGAAATTGTCTTTTATAAAAATTATAGTTATAATGCTTTGAAAATGTATTGTTTAGAAATCGGCGAAAAAACTTCGGGTTAACTAATAGTTACTTGTCCCAATTCTTATATATATATATATATATATATATATATATATATATATATATATATACGTATTGAGTAAAACGATTCATAATTTGAAATTAAAAATCAGTTTCAAAAGGAAATCAGACAAAATCAATAGATTGTACGATCGTTTCGGAAACGATGTTTTCATAGAAATAGACAATATGTCTTGAACAATAATTTCATAAAAGATTTTCTTTAAACAGAAGGGGGTGAAGGCACCAAAATAAAACTAGCAGTT
Organism: Euprymna scolopes; assembly: GCF_053919585.1. Taxonomy (NCBI): domain Eukaryota; kingdom Metazoa; phylum Mollusca; class Cephalopoda; order Sepiida; family Sepiolidae; genus Euprymna; species Euprymna scolopes. Next base: position 144,030,395 of record NC_136500.1, on the reverse strand, counting down.
TTTGTAGTAAGGCAGATATTCCTTTTTTTCACTCGCTTTTAAAACTTGTAATTATTTCAGTCCATCTATTCTTTGGCATGTTCTTATATATTTGGTGGACGCCTGGCATTGCTCGGTCATGCAATACACTTAAGAATGATATTTTATTTTATGCAAATTGCTTATGTATTTTTATAGAATCAATTTTCTAGTGAATACTATATACTTTAGGCAATAATTTTCCAAGTGGAGTTTCGCTAACACAAACAAAAAATATATTAAATAATAATAATGATAATAATAATAATAATAATAATAATAATAATGTACTTCATCAAATTCTGTTTCTGTTTGTTTGAAGCTGATGGGAATTTACTTCTAAGTAATGTTTACTTCTAAAATATGCAAAAAAGAAATTATTTGATTCGATATTAAAAGCTACCTCTTTTATCGTATATTGAATTCATTATGAAGAAAAAATAAAAACAAATGGTATGCTATACCCTGGGGGCTTCAAGACGGGATCATTCTATATGTAATCGAATGCTTTACCACTGAGCTATGTTTCCAGATGTCAACAAATCTGTTTTTTACAAGAAATTATTTATTATACATTTGCAGACTATTATCCTCATCTTTATAGTTGTCGTTTTAGAAGGTTTCAGCCAACTATTCCTCTGGCCTTCATCAGGTGGTTCATTGCAACGTGATAGTAATGCTGAATCTTATTTTAACTGTATCTTCAATAATTACTGTCTTCCATAGTTTTTGTCTCACCACATTTTTTGCTCAACTAATCATCTGGCCTACTTTGGGTAGGATGGAAACTGCTATCTTCAGACAATGCTCACCTGGAACCATAGAGATTCAATGTTTCCATCCACGGTTTGTTTTTCTTCAGTGCTTAAGCTATATTTTTGTTATATTTTTTTATGTTTTGATTTACTTTAGCTTAATAGACGGTTTTGACTGACGTCCAGATCTGGTTATTGTATAATTTTGAGAAGTGAGGGTTGGGAATGCTGTTTTTACGTTTTTTTTTCTTTTGGTAGATGGCTTTTTACATGGGACTCTGTTCTATGAGCCTCAACTATTTCGGGTGGTTTGGATACAATGTGTCATCAATTGTGTCGGAGTTTTTGCTACTTCACACTCTGGTTCGCCCTAATTGGATAATCAGCAACCTTCCTCATACATCCCAGTCAGGTAACTTTCCAAATAACGAAGGTTCCGATTGCCTATTTTCCCATGCATCTAACAGCTTCGACATTGACCCCAATCGGCTGTGCTTTTCTCATATGTATCAATAAAGGTGAGTTTTGAGAATAACAATATCATATTTTAAATAAATATATCTTTCACTGGTGAGTTCTTATGTGTTTCACTAAACTTGATTTATCAGAACAAGTATATTCACACACTTCACATGAATATGGCTTTTCCCCAGTGTGAGTTCTCATATGTATAATCAGCTTTGATTTTTCAGAACAAGAATGTCCACACACTTCACAAGAATGTGGTTTTTCTCCAGTGTGTATTCTCATATGTTTCACTAAATTTGATTTTGCAGAACAAGAATACCCACACATTTTACAAGAATGTGGCTTTTCTCCAGTGTGAGTCCGCATATGTATTACTAGCTTAGATTTTTCAGAACAAGAATACCCACACACTTCACAAGAATGTGGCTTTTCCCCAGTGTGTATTCTTATATGTCTCACCAACATAGATTTATCCAAACAAGAATATCCACACACTTCACAAGAATGTGGCTTTTCTCCAGTGTGAATTCTCATATGTTTGAGTAACTTTGATTTTTCAGAACAAGAATATCCACAGACGTCACAAGAATATGGCTTTTCCCTAGTGTGAGTTCTTATATGTTTAATTAACGATGATTTATCAGAACAAGAATATTCACATAATTCACAAGAATGTGGTCGTTCCCCAGTGTGAGTTCTCACATGAGTTACTAATGTTGATTTTTGGGAACACGAATATGCACACACTACACAAGAATATGGCTTTTCCCCAGTGTGTGTTCTCATATGTTTCACTAAAGCTGACTTTTCAGAACAAGAATACTCACATAATTCACAAGAATGTGGCCGTTCCCCAGTGTGAGTTTTTATATGCCTAACTAACTTTGATTTTGCAGAACAAGAATATCCACAGACTTCACAAGAATGTGGCTTTTCCCCACTGCAGACCTGCATGTTTCAAAAAAACTGATCGCTGAACAAAATTTCAGTGGTGTTCGGAATATTATGGTATTTTGTCTTAATGTTTTTGTCTAACGTCACAGATATTTAAGCAAATTTGAGAACAGACACATACTTTCAAATAATTTATAATGTGTTTTCTCCATAGCATATATTGGGGAGGGCTATAGTTTCCTGTGCTATATATAATATAATCTTTTCTGCAATTTGTCATTCGATCTGTTCATACCTTTTGATTTATTATAACATTTAACACAGATTTCACAAGCAAAATCTTTGAGATGTATGATATCAATAATTTCCTATAGAATAATGTTTAAAAAATAGGATGATCAAAATTCACTAAAGTTGTTAAAGCAGGAACATCTGTAAATAAAAAATACATGGAATTCAATATTTTTAGTATCGTCATTCACATAGTAGTATTCTGTTTTTCTAAATATTTTATTTGTTTAATAATGCCAATCTTATTGGACTGAACTCATAAAATCTAGATTAAGTCAATCCAATACTTCATAGGAGACACATAAAAAATAACCAGATATTTTCTAACTTGACAGTAAAAGAGTAGATACAGGCGTTCTTAACGATATATTCTAGCTACCATTATTGCTATTATTATAAATTATTATCAATGTTTTAAAATGTATTAAGCAAATTTTATTGAAGTAAATAAAATTTCATAAGATTGTCATTGCAATAAAAAAAAAAACAAGAAACGTTGTTTTAAGTATATTTTATTTAAGTAGACAGAAGACAAGTTATGATGCCACTTTAAATAAAAAACAAAACAAAACTCAAAATGATCAATATAAAGGTAGTATATTTACAGACAATGTATGAAACCAATTAATATAAGATGCAAAAAGAACAAAAGAACTAGATTTTCTTGTGTATTAAATACACAGGGATTGAGTTATAATTTCTTGGTCGTTATGCAATTAAAACATCATTTTCAGTTTCCAAGTTTTGACGCAGTGGTGATAAGAGCATAATGCTGTTGTTGTTTTTACGTTTTAGAGCCAACACATTGTTAACTATTCTGAACTTTCACCTAACAAATTAATAAACAAAATATACCGTCAAAATATAAGATTCAGGAAGGGAGCATTTTTTTTACTAGTTTATCAGGGTATTTGGCAGGGAATCTAACAAACAACTATACGAAGACAATATATATCACAAGAAATAAATGTTACCAAAGCAAATAAAATTTAATTTATAAAATTAACTTTTTTTCTAATCCACTCGGAAAAACTGAATTCGAGATTAAATAATAAGCAATAAAAACTACTGAAAAAAAAATGAGCCAGATAGGCATAAAATTAACTTATATTGCCGATGAAAACATTTATTTCTTGTATATATATTTGTATACTTTTTGTTGGCTTATTTGCTAAATTACCATTTATTGTTTCTTGTGTTTTGTTTCAAATTTAAAGAAAGTCTTTACTCATTCCTTATCGTTAAGAAAGACATTCTAAACAAGAGAGTGGGTTCCTGTTAGCTAATTTGGACTTTCACCAAACACTCATAATAATAGGTGCATCTTCAAGTGTAAAGGAAGAAACAAAAATGTATGTTGTAACTTATTTTTAAGCGTTTATTTGCTTTGAAAAATGATTAATCTCTGGTTTTACATTAAAACAATAAAAATGCATGACTAGGTGAATTATTAATATATTTCACGCATTCATAAGGTCAGTTTCGGACACACCTAATGCATGACTTGTTTCTTGTATTTTTGTTTTGTTTAAAATTTATAAAACACCTCCTGTAATTAATATTATTTAGAAAACCATTCTTAACAAGAGAGGGGTCCCTTATAACTAATTTGTACTTTCACCAAACACTTTTATACACAAAAGGTGCATATTGAGATATAAACAAAAATACATAAAATAAATACAAATAATAATGAATTAATGTTAATTACATGTATAAGTTATGTGTTTTAACTTATTGTAAAGCGTTTATTTACTTTGAAAAATAATGCCTGACATGAAACAGTCATTTGTGAGTCTCGGTAATCATTTATCAATCGAAAATTAAACAAATTACTCGAAGAAAACCACCTAATAAATGTAATGGTGACACTTTGCAATCTTTGTTATGACAAACGATATTTTCACAGTATTTTTAATTTATTAAATCATTAGGTGAAGTACAGATTGGTTCTAATCCTACAATCCTAAAATGAGAACAAAAATCGATACAAGGTCTTTCTTCTCCCTTTCGCCCGCCACAAAAATTATAAACTGCAAACGATTATGTCTCGTTAACTGCGATTTGGCCCTGAAGTGGGTGCTCATTTTACGTTAAATTTAAATAACAAAGTCTTAAAGATTTATAATTTGTTTTTAATTCTTTTTTTTTTTGGGAATATTTTTAATGGCTTTTCAGGCAAAATGGCAAACAGAAAGTAGATTTTATTTTTTTGTTTATTACCCGCAAAACTATGTTGGATTCGATTGTAAATATTTACCAATTATTTTTTCTACAAGAACCCAAGTTTGCCCAGCTGGGCAAACTTGAGTCCCAGCAAATAAAACGTTTAGTAAATCGTTATTTTTATTTTATTTCTTTAATTTTTTCTTCATTTCCATACACCAAACATGGATATAAATATCATCAACACACCCGCTGGGTCATAAGCTTCATTTCGGTACCTTACTTACCTGGGTGGGTTGCCTCTAGGCCGAGATAAACCGTGTCACGCACACACACACAATAAATCGAACTTACTAAGAGAGATAATACCGGAAAAATATCCAGTAAATAAAACGTTGTTTATTAAATCATTATTTTTTTTTTATTTTCATTTCCATACACCAAACATAGATATAAATATCACTAAAACATCCGCTGGGGCATAAGCTTCATCTCGGTACCTTACTTGCCTGGGGTGGATTGCGTCCCTCTAGGCTGAGATAAACCGCGTCACACACACACACACACACAAGAAAAATTTCTAATAAGATATAAAGTTTCTGTTAATTCGTGATGGCAATAAATGAGTGCTCATTTTATGTAAACTTTATTAAAGAAAATGATCTTTAATCGAAAACCTATTTATTTGATTAAATATCATAATTCAAACGAAATTCTCTAGCGGCATAATAGGTCAATGTGGACGGAAAACTAACACTATTAAAAAAAATTATTACCAGAAAAACAGTTTTGTGCTCAGTTGTCTAACAATTCGACCAACTTCGAAGTAAATTATTGTGTTTATTGTAAACATTATTATTTTATCAGAAATAAAGAAAGATTTACTTTAAAAAAACAAAAAAAAAACATATTTTTATTTTAAAAAAATCTCAATATAAGATTAAATAATCTATTAGGAAGTATTTTTTTAAAATCTGAGCTTCATACTTTTTTATTCAAGTTTGTTATGGCGAAATCAATATTTTTATTGGATTGCAATAAATATAAACGTTTTTTTTAATGTTTCAGATTATTTTAAGAATCAATATTTTGGAAAGGTTGCAAAAAATAAACTTATTTTTTTTCTCTTTCAGATTATTTCAAAATTTATTCAAATGATTTTTTTAAAGCGCATAAAAACTTAACTTTCATATTGAACTGCCATAAAAACAAACTTATTTTAATATTTAAGATTATTTTTTAACTTTGTGAATTGTATTTTTTAAAATGTAAAAACAAAAAAAGACAAAATAAACTTACCTTCCATTCTAGAAATTCAATATGAAAAAAAAGTCAGTTTTTCCTTTGTGTTTAAAGCAGAAAATTTGTTTTGTTTGTTAGGATTTTTTAAAGTAAATTGACACAACTTTTTGTGTGTCCAATCCATTAAGAAATAAAATATATGAAAATATAAAAGAATTAAAATTAAAAGATGAAAAACACGATTTAAACGTGAAATTGTTTAAAAGAGAAAAAAAAAATGAACTACTAAAGAACAAAGAACTTAAAGTCATCGTAACACGGTGAAATCATTATTTTGTTCCTCGTGTTAAAATGTCCGTTCAAGTGTACCGAATTGTTTTTCTATCAAGTTGAGATTATATTTGTCGGCGCTGTTTTACAATTTTTCATCGTGCAGTTACAAAGAGATTGGCTCATTTTTTTTTCTCAGAATTTCAGAATTTAGTACGGGACGATATTTTTTATTAAATCAAAACATTAAAAAAAGAAAACTGCAACGATTTTTTTTAAGTAAACGGAGAAAGTAAAAACGTTTATACATTTTAAGCATCGGCTATTCATTTTGCACGTACATACTTACAAAAATAAACTTCATTTTTATATGTTCATATATTTCAATTTTTAATATTAATTAGACATACAAAAAAGAAATTTACTAAATTGTATTATCTTATCATTATTAGTCTTAATATTTATTCGTTTAGCACTAGCTTTTCCCGAGGCAAATGCACTTAAATATGATATTTTAATTAGTCCAGATTTCGTATATTATTATTATTATTATTATTATTATTATTATTATTATTGTTGTTGTTGTTATTGTTATTGTTATTGTTATTATTATTATTATTATTATTATTATTATTATTATTATTATTATTATTATTCAGTCATGATTTCAAAAGTTAAAAAAAAACAAAAAAATACAAAGCATTTAGGTGCCATCAGCTAGAATCGAAACCGAAACGATAGCATTCAAAGCTGGTGACGTTACAACTGTATGAACGTACTGACACTGACACGCACATGAACTGAATCATGAATTAAAAATAATCTAAGATGAATATACAAAATATATAGCGACATATATTTTTTAAAAATGTTTACCACTTTTTGACTCTTAAATCTATTTTAACCGGCTAAAGTCGCATAAGTGAACAGAACAGTGCGTAAAAACCCAATCATTTGAGGCCCCTAGTGCCACTCTGCGACTTTTAGTTTCGGGGGAGATAGAGGTTGAAAATATGTAGACAGATAGACATATAACCTTTTTTTTTACAATAGTATTTATTAAGCATTATTCGCACACGTGCATGCATGACCTAAATCCGGGATTTCCCCGTTTGTACAATTCCTTCCTCATCAAATTTGAAAAAAAATCTTTATAATGTACGTACCTGTCACTGAATGAAGATGTTCTATTCCAAAAATCACGTAAATCGATCAAGTATTTTTATTATTATTATTATTATTATTATTATTATTATTATTATTATTATTATTATTATTATTATTTACGCCGTGCTGTCTTAGAGGTAACGACACTGACGACACCTGGTGGGAATTTGGTGCAAATATGTGATCACTGATCATCCAGTGCAGCGCAGCAGACCATCGACTTTTTAAAATTTTTTCCCTAAATATATCCCTAAAAATAAAATAAAAATAAAAATAATCCCTAAAAATCGTAAAATTTGATTTTCTTAAAAAAAAAAAAATGATTGATTTATCTTTATATTTTCATGTTTTTAATATTCGCTTATTAAAGTCTGTTTTCAAACGAAAAAAACCCCAAGGGGTTTCGACATTCTCTTTCTTTAAAGAAGTCAATTTATTTATTTATTTATTTATTTATTTATAAAAATAAGTTATTATTTTTTTTTATTTTTAGGGATATATTTAGGGAAAAATAAAAAAATAAAAAAAGGCGATGGTCTGTCCTGGATAATTACATATTTGCACCAGATTTCCACCAGGTGTCGTCAGTGTCGTTACCTCTAAGACAACGTGGCGTGGAGTATCCGATAAACTGTGGGATGCTATTTGATTTTCTTAAATAATAATAATAAAAAAAATACTTGATCGATTTACGTGATTTTTGGAATATAACATCTTTATGCAGTGACAAGTACGTACATTATTAAGATTTTTTTCAAATGTTTCTTTGAAGAAAAATGTTTTTTCCCCTTTATAGACATATGCACCAGCAGCAGCACGCAGTGCAGTGCAGACTGCAGCACTGCAGCAGTGCAGCACTGCAGCAGCACTTTTTTTTTTTTTTTTGTAGGAATTTTTGACACCCCTAACACGACCCTGCGAATAAAATATAAAAAACTCATAATTTTTCTTTTAAAAGTGGGTTGTTTTTATTATGGATTATACTTTCCATATAAACTATTAAAGTAGTTTAAAAAGTAATAGAAATATTATTTTTTTTATTCTTTAAAAAACAGTAATGAAATTAATTGAATTTTACGAGTTCAGTATTTTTCAATTTTAAACATTTTAAAAATCTATCAAAATTTTTCTATTGATTCTATTTTTACGATATTTTCAGGGTCAATGTGAAATTTTATGCTCTTTCTAATAAATCGAATATAATATTTTAGACAAAGGTTTTTTTTTTTAATTCACGACCCCCCCCATTTTGAAATGTCTATTAAAAAGTAAATTATTAATTTACTCACCAAAGTTTTATATATCACAAATTGAAGATAAAAGATCAATAAATAATATATTCGAATTTAAAACAAAAAAGTAGTGTTTTTTTAGAAATTTATCTGTAAAGTCCGAAGTTTAAAACTTTTTTTTTTTTAATAACGTTTTTTCTTGTTTGTTTGTTTTTAAATGAAACATTGGTCCTTGCTCCTTTAATTGAAAAAAAAAAAATAGTATATGAATTACGTTTTTCGAGTAGTTATAAGCTTGAAATTTAATTTGTCATTCAGAATGGATGGCAACTATCTTTAACTTTCTGCACCCAAAAATGTGTAATCTCGGTTATAGAAAAGAATTTACTATGAGAGAAGCTTTCATTTTTCAACTTTTATTTCACAATAAAATAATTAAGCTGTTTTTTTTTGTTTTTTTTTTACATAACTGGATCCGAAATACAAAATAAGAACAATTATTTAAAACTTAACAATTTTTTCTCTCAAAATTGTTAAATAATAAAATCTGTTTTTATAAACATTATTTTGCAGTTGAGTCCTTGAAACAAAGTTCTTTTTCAATTACGAAAAATAATTCAAATAAATATAAATGAAAATATGTTTTGAATACAATTAACGTAAATTGAGATTTGCTAAATAAAAGAAACTGAGGAGTTCGAATCGTAACAAGGAAGTTATTTTCTGAATAATTTGAAAATCTTAGCAGACCTTCATTTCTGCTAATTATCTTCGAAAATTTAATTTAATTAATTTTTTACATTATTTTTTTTCATGATTTTTATATATATATATTTATTATTGCAACATGAAAATTAAATAGAACGGATTGCTTTTACTGAAGATTCAATATTTCGATTTTCAAATTTATATATGTGGCTGTTATATTCGCATATCCCTCCTTATTCACAGGAATAAACCAGCAGCAGCTGCGACGGCAACAACAATGGCGACGATAAGAAAAATTCAGTGTCGATGCAACACTAATGAACACAATAAATACACACAACTTCAAATCCCATTTCTTTAGATACACACATCAATAGAATAGCTCGCACATCACTTCAACAAAGAAAACTGCCAGAGAAAGCCGCACAGCAAAAGAAAAAAACAAAATACAAAACACAACCATCACAGCAAAAGCAAATCAGGCAGCATATAAATACAAATAAGTATTACATGAAACACTGCAACAATACAACACCAACTAGGTTACATTCACAACTTTCTCAGCTTTAAATCGATATAACACATGCATACATACACCAAACAGTCGAGTCACTACAACGCCTTAAACCACAAACATATTTAAAAAAGCAAAACTCAAGCTAATGATCAAACTTCCCGTAGCTTCTTACTACGTCCGCCGCACGACTATAAAGTGCCAGCCTGCGTGACAAATGGGCAGTTGAGCCCAGAGACAGTCAGTCAACCAGCATGGGATAATTATCGGCTTTGCCGAATCCCCCCACCCCACCCCAACGTTACACCCATGTTCGCGCGCATCATCCATCAACCTCTCCACGTGGAACCACCAACAGCGAAAATTAACACTTGCACTCTTATTTCATCATGAATCATATTAGAGCCCGACTTTTCTCTCCTAAGAAGTTACAAACGTTAAATTTACACCAAAAATCTTCTTTCCTGAACATTCTCACATCCTTACGAACTTTGAACACTTTGTTTGCTTTTACTTTCTTGTTAAGTTTGTTTCTATTAATAAACGATTGAGAAACCAATCATTTTAAACACATATTGCTTGTCTGGTTCCTTCTCGCCACCATATGCTTATGCATAATATAACACTGGCGTCAGAAGCGTGCAATGGGAGGAAAACTCAGACGAATTTACCTATACAAAATCCAATTTTTATTCAACTACAGCTTCCCAAATTGACTCTCGGCACCTGACGAATCCTGTAAATAAAGCCGATAAATCAACTAGGCATATACACGGACATCTTTAAGAAATAACGACACAGGTCTCTCAAAATTACCGATTATTTTTTGCGAATAATCGCTCAAAAGTCACAAATTAAACAACCCGATCTTCTACGAATCGAACACCAACAACAGTTCATTAGCGCCGCAAAACACACATGACCTCCTTCGGATTGACAGTTATACTGCTAACACGTTGAGAAAACTGCAAAACTAACAGAATTCTACCTACATTACCAGAAGTATTATGGTCCTTGGAATACGTCACCATCAACGCCATCAACAAAACAGCAAATACGTTGCCGTCGTCGCCGCCATTGCCATCAACAACACAACAAATACCTCGCCATCGTCATCATGATCAACAACACAGTAAATATGTCACTGTCGACGCCATCAACAACACAACAAATATGTCGTCATCACCATCATAAACACAGTAAATACGTCGCTGTCAGCGCCATCGCCAGACCAATATAAGCCACGCTGTGAACTTTGCCCCTCAACACCCAGTAGCCACCACCAACCTCATTGCCAAGACCAGCATCTCCACCAGAACACCACCGGTCATCGCAGGTCAATCCCCAGCGGCTCCACTGGAACACCACTGGTCATCGCAGGTCAATTCCCCAGCATCGCCATCGGTCATTGCGGGTCAATTCCCAGCAGACTATGACCAAAGTCACTACAGCAGCAGTTACAACCATTACCGAAGCAACAGCAACCGCTACATCTGCAGTAACAGGCACCACGACGTAGATAAACCATATCTGACGTATATATCCACACCTACTTAACATTCCTATCAAAGATCTCAGCAAGAAAGACAAGGGGGCAATCCCCCATGCGTTTCAGAGCCTTTTTCATGTGAATAGGATCGAGATCTGGGGGAGCATTGTTATGTTCGCATATCCCTCCATATTAACATGAATAAACCAGAAAAGCAGCAGCAGCTGCAATGGCAACGATAAGAAAAATTTGTTCGTAGATGCAACACAAATGAACACAATAAATACACACGACATCTTCAAATCCCATTTCTTTAGATACACACATCAGTAGAATAGCTCGCACATCACTTCAACAAAGAAAACCGCCAGCATCACAGCAAAAGCAAATCAGGCAGCATATAAATACAAATAAGTATTACATGAAACACTGCAACAATACAACACCAACTAGGTTACATTCACAACTTTCTCAGCTTTAAATCGATATAACACATGCATACATACACCAAACAGTTGATTCCCTACAAAGCGTTAAACAACATAAAACAAACATATTTAAAAAAGCAAAACTCAAGCTAATGATCAAATTTCGCGTACCTTCTTACTACGTCCGCCACATGACTATAAAGCGCCAGCCTGCGCGACAAATGGGCAGTCGAGCCCAGAGACAGTCAGTCAACCAGCATGGGATAATTATCGGCTTTGCCGAATCCCCCCACCCCACCCCAACGTTACACCCATGTTCGCGTGCATCATCCATCAACCTCTCCACGTGGAACCACCAACAGCGAAAATTAACACTTGCACTCTTATTTCATCATGAATCATATTAGAGCCCGACTTTTCTCTCCTAAGAAGTTACAAACGTTAAATTTACACCAAAAATTTTCTTTCCTGAACATTCTCACATCCTTACGAACTTTGAACACTTCGTTTGTTTTTACTTTCTTGTTAAGTTTGTTTCTTTAAGTAAACGATTGAGAAATCAATTATTTTAAAATTGAAACACATATTGTTCTCGCCACCATACGCTTATGCATAATATAACATGGCGAACATATGGAAGCGGTACCACTTTCTCATTTTTTTTTTTTTTTTTTGCGTATTTTTTTTCAACAGATTATTAACAAAAGGTCACTAATCTACCAAATTATCGAAAACATGAATTAAAAATAAATTATGCAAAAAACAAATACAATTCATTATTTAACTTTTGTTTTAAGTGCTTCGTTTCTAATATAAAGTTCCCATAAATCGATACTTTTTTTGGCTAAATTTCGCAAATATGGGCTTTTTAAAAAGATTTTTGGCTTTCAAAAAATGCCAATAAAAGGCTAAATTCGGTTAAAAAAGCCGATGCTTCCAAAATGGGGCATCGATTTATTAGAACGTTGAATTAGAAACAGAGCACCCTTAAAAATGTTAATTATTGATTTTCATTTTTTTTTTTTGGATAATCTGGTACATTTAGTGACCATTCGGTAATAATCTGTTGAAAAAATTTAAGCAGACTAAAAAAAAAAATTATAGAGAGCGTACCACTTCCATATATTACAGATGAAAAAAAAAATAACAACAAACTATTCTGTTGGAACTTCTGCAGTTTACGAACCGTAGGTATCCCCAAAACAATGTGAAAAACGGAGCGCATGTTACCGTGACGTAATATTCGTGTTAACTATACAAACTATGGAAAAGCAGAAGCGACTTAATGATTTTTAAAAACCTTTGTTTATCTTCTTCAAACTGCAATTAATAATTAATCTTTGTTATAATTTTGTTAGGTTTTAAGATTTACACAGTTTAAAGATTAATGATATTATAAACATTTGTATATTAAATATGAAATACTGTTTTACTGAATGTTCTTTTGGTTACCTACAGGCTTCCATATTTTGTTCAGTAAAAAGAGACGAACAAAATATGAGGGGGTGTGGTTAAATACAATGACCCCACAACTCAATCTTCACTCTTCAATCCTGCAGTCCAATGCACTTCTGACAGCAATTACTTCTGCCAAACAAAAAAGACACCCTCTCTCCCAAATACAGGCTTTTTATAGGACAAAACCGTCCAAAGTTATTTGCATACTCTTCCCATGATCTCTAGTCTATAAATAGACGCAGTGGCCATTCTCTTCTTCTTTCTTCTTTCACTCTCTGAAGCGGGCGTTGCCAGTGGTAAAAGGTTTGCACGATTTTTTTTTTACTACACGCCCCCATGATCATTAAAGATCATTCACATCTCATAATCCCGTGTCCAGATCGGCGCATTGCATTCTCTTTGCGGTCTCTGCATCGGCACCGGTTCATCTTCATCACTCCCTGGCTCAGTACCACCATCCTCATCACCTAAATGGACCACACGCCTTAAATCTAAAACATGTCGTGGCATTCCATTGACACTTAAGTTGTTTGGGGATTGCACTCCTGTTATCACTCCTCTTCCCCACTGCGTTGTGCATCGGGCATTAGGCGGTTTCACCCAAACTTCTTCTCCTATTTGGATTCTGGCTGGTCCTTGATCATTAATTTCCGGGGACATGTCTCTAGGATGCCTCCATTCGTAATTAAAGATTGCTCTATGTGATACTGTGTCATCTCTTTGCCCGACCTTAGGGGACATGTTGTACCAAAATGTGGCCTCTTCAGGCGATATTCTTCCTCTCTCAGCTATTGCTTTCACGGTCCGATGATGTCGCTCCACAATGCCATTTCCTCCACGTCTGTAGGCTGCCCTGTAATAACTTTTAATCTTCCACTTGTCTGGCTCCTTTATATTCTATATTCCTCCCATCAACTGCTTTCACTGTACCGCTCCTTCCATATCCCTTCAAAAGTTTGGAATTGATTAAAGTAGTAGTGCACCCAGTATCGACAAGTGCAGTCATTACAGAATCATTCACCTCTACTTCTATTATAGGAAGAGGCCAGTATCGCGCCTTCATTTCATTGCTAGGGTAGCTTGCGGCGCAGAAGCTCCCCCTTGCTCGTTTCCCTGAATCTGAGGACAATATCTCACAATGTGGCCAAATTTTCCACAATTGTAGCATGTTGCCCTGGCCCTAGGGATCTCTGTGCAATCTTTTTTTAGGTGCGGTCCTTGACATCTAAAGCACTGAAGGCTTGATTCTTTCTCTCCCTTATTAGTCTCATTAGTTTGCGCACTTTTTTTTTTTTTTTTTTTTTTTTTTACAAAGGCATCACCACATTATCAAGGCCCAGAGGCCACTCAAGGATAAGGGTTAAAGAGTGTACAGTAGAAGTTGGTCAATATAGTAATCATTAGTAATGAAAATTTGGTAAATTTAATAACTTATATGGAACGGCTCATCAAGAACTTATTTACCTTAGACTTGAACACAACCATATTGTAGTCAGCCGGAAAGCAGGAAAACGGAAGACAATTCCACAGGCGTGCAGTTCTAAGAAAAAAGCTTTGTTCATGGAATCTATGTTTAGGTTTAGGCACAGATAAAGAGTGGGGGAAATTATTGATAGTGTTTACAGCTAGACGAGTGTTTCTTGTGAAAGTTTGACGAGGGGGGACCATAGATTGAAGCTCAGTTGAACACTTTCCATGAAAATAACGATACATCAGAGACAAACTCGCAACATCTCTTCTGTGAGATAGAGGTTGTAAGGAGGAGAAAAGGACATCTCCTACGAGGCTACGAAGTCTATTTTGAACTCTATCAAGGCAGGACAAGTCCTTTCTAGCAGCTCCTGCCCAGATGTGGCAACAGTATTCCATCCTTGGACGTACCTGGCTCTTATATAGATAGAGAATAGCATCAGCAGTGAGATATCTACTGGATCGATAGAAAGATCCCACCATTTTTCCAGCGGCCTTGGCAACAGATTTGATATACGTGTTCCATTTAAGATCAGGAGTAATGGTCAAGCCCAGAAGCTTGTCAAAACTTGAGGCCTCCTGAAGACGAGAGCCATTCATTTCAATTGATGACAAATGTGGATTAAAATGTTGATGATGTAAAGAGAGAAGCTTGGTTTTAGATGCATTAAAAGTAACCAGCCACTCCTTTCCCCATTGTACTACATGCTCAAGATCAGAGGAGAGAGAATTGGAGAGTACTTGCTCGTTTACTGTCTTAGATGTGGTACCATAAATGGTAGTGTCGTCAGCATAAATGTCTACAAATGATGTAAGGATATGATTTGGAAGATCATTAATGTAGATCAGGAAAAGAGTTGGGCCCAGGATGGATCCCTGAGGGACACCGGCATTAATACTGTGAGCTTCTGATTTTTGCCCCTCAACTACTACTCTTATGAACCTATCAGAAAGAAATGATTTAATAATTGAGAAGACTTTTCCAGCTATACCATAGCTAGCGATCTTATGAAGTAAACCTTTATGCCATACCCTATCAAAGGCTTTAGATATGTCAAGAGCAATTGCCCTAGAAAGATTGCCACCGTCGAGAGATTTGCTAATCCTATGCGATATAACTGTAAGGACATCTGCTGTAGATCTAGCAGAACGGAAACCATATTGAGTGTCACTAAGAAGGTTATTTTTGTTGAGATGTTTGATTACTTCTGTATTTAACACAGATTCTAGCAACTTACTCATGACGCACAGGAGACTTATTGGCCTGTACTGAGAGGGGGATGAGCGATCACCTGAATTCTTAAATACAGGGCATACTGATGAGATTTTCCAGGGAGATGGGAAACTATTCTCCTTAAGACAACGTTTAAACAGTTTTGTAAGTATGGGCGCTAGTTCAGGTTGAAGTTTTTTGAGTACTATAATTGGAATACCATCAGGGCCAGTTGCTTTACTGGAATCAAGGTTTTTGATTAGCTTGGCAACATCGCGTACAGATATACGTATATCACATAGCGTGTTTTCTGATACAGGAGGAAATATTGGGGGTTGGCGGTCTTGGTCGCAAAGGGTAGAATTAGCTGCAAAGTTCTTGACAAAGAGTTTGGCTTTGTCTGATGCTGACGAGATTACCTCAGGTCCATTGATAATAGTTGGGATGGAGCACACGCTTCTGTTCAGGATTCTGTTTGCTATTTGCCAAAACTGGTGGGAACCAAGCCGCTGCTCAGCTACTTTGGACTTAACAGATTGAGCATACAACTCTCTTGCGTTCCTTATTACTTTCTTACAATGGTTGCTGGCAGTCCTGAAAACGGCTTTAGTTTCCATACATCTATTACGTTTGAAGCAGTGGAAAAAGTGATTTCTGTGCGCAATGGCAGCAGCACATTCTGGAGAGAACCATGGCTGGCTGTTAGGTTTTTGCTGAAACATTTTAGAGGGTATGAAATGGTCAATACCTACAATTAACCATTCAGTTAGGTCTAATACTATAGAGGACACATCCTTTTTAAACATGGAATGCAGAGGTAGATCAGATATAAATGTACGGAAGCTATCCCAGTAAGCCTTAGTGTATCGATATACTGTACGATGAAGTGGTACGTCTGGGGACTTATTACATTTCATTTTTATCTCAATTGATACAACAGAGTGGTCGGAAGATCCAAGAGGCGACAGAACAGAAACTGAACATAGTTCAGGGCAAGTTGTGAGAAAAAGGTCTAGTAGGCTCGCATACTGGCCGTCATTATCGGGCACACGGGTAGGTTCCTGAACAATCTGAGTGAGGTCATAGGCAATGGAGAAATCATGACAGAACCTCCCCTCATCATCGGTCTTGTTTGAGTGGGTCAACCATTCGACGTTGTGAACATTGAAATCTCCACATACGTGAATGTTAGCTGAAGGATAAGTAGAAAGGACTTGGTCAATTTTCTCAGATATGCTTTGAAAGATAGTAACTCCGCTGTTGTGGGGGCGATAGAGAGTAAATATAAATGCAGTAGTGTGAGCTAAAGCAACCCGGAAGCACATATAGGGTAAGTTAGGATCTTCCCTGGAGATGTCCCTCCCACATGGAAAGCTATCTTTAATATAGGCACATATTCCATGCCCATGGCGATCTTGGGGGTCAGATTTAGAAGTTAAGTTAGAGTATCCTGTAATTGCAAACTCATCTAGGGAAATAGCCTGTCCAATGTCAGTTTCACTTAAAAATAAAAGGTCTGGTTTAGTCTCCTGTAATTGGGTTTCAACCTCTGGAAGGTTAGAACGTAGACCCCTGATGTTGGAGAAGGAGACATGGTAGTAGGGGTCTACGTTAGAAGTTGGAGAACCGGGTTTAATCGTGTATTTTTTCTTGAAACTTGTCATGATGAAATTTTGGAATTTGTGGACTAGTTCGACAGATTTACTTAGAGCAGGACAGAGAGGGGAAATTAAGAGAGAAAAAGAAACGAAGAATTTTTTTTTTTTGTACCACATGATAAGGTAAAGCCGTAACAATTACCCACTAGTATGGCATCGAGAGGCCCCACCAGAAGCTACTGCATGGTCCAGATTCCATTCACCAAATGGCAATACAGCAGCCCCAGTACTTTGCACCTGCTGATAGGACAGCCTCCTTAGTGGTTAATCCAAGGTTCGGGTCCCTGACTATCAGGCGGCTAACGTCAGCCCAGACAAAACGTTTACCTCCAGCACCCTTACTAGTGACATGGCTACAAGGATAGACATAGAAACAGAAAATTTCCATCAACTCTGCCCACTGTTCGCGCAAAAATACTGCCAACCTAGAAAACAGCTTTTTCTTCTCCCTTTGTCAGAAATATCACTCATTTAAAAAATAAGGACTGAGGGACAAATAAGAAGAAGCGAGAGTATCAGGAGCTGCCGATAACGCATCCACAATGCATTTTCTACTCTCCATTAAAAAAACAAAAACAAAAAAAACAAAAAAACAAAAAACTATTAAGTATTGTACTTAATAAAAGTCCAACGGACCTGTTTAAGGGAAAGTATGGTGATAGATTCCCCTCCCACGAACTAAAAATGAGTACAATTAGGTAATCTATTTTTGCAATCAACTCGGTAGATAAATAAACATTTATGGACGAGAGAGAAAAAAAAAAAAAAAAAAAAAAAAGAAGCTAGCATTTAATACAACAGAAATACATAAATTAAATACTGAAATAAAATGTAGTTATTAATATTTGAATCTTAAAATAAAAAGTGCGAATTAGTAGAGAAAAAAATCACTTATCACAACAACGCATTCCGTCTCCAAACTAGTGAAGAATTTAACTTTTAATAGCGTTCAGAAGATTTTTTTTTTTAAATTAACCGTTAAGAGAAAGCGTGATTTTATTCTGAACTTTAACTAATCACGTTTTAAGCAACTTATGATATAAAACAAAATCGGATGGGGGGGGTTCTTCCGAAGTTAGTTGGTGACGTTATAAGTAATTGCGAGATAAGATGGGAGCCAGAAATTAGGGGTGGGGGACTGAAAATGATAATATAATGGATTGATTATACAATATTTAAGATCAACTTGGTAGATAAACATTTATGGACGAGAAGAAAAAAAAAAAGAAGCTAGCATTTAATACAACAGAAATACATAAATTAAATACTGAAATAAAATGTAGTTATTAATATTTGAATCTTAAAATAAAAAGTGCGAATTAGTAGAGAAAAAAATCACTTATCACAACAACGCATTCCGTCTCCAAACTAGTGAAGAATTTAACTTTTAATAGCGTTCAGAAGATTTTTTTTTTTTAAATTAACCGTTAAGAGAAAGCGTGATTTTATTCTGAACTTTAACTAATCACGTTTTAAGCAACTTATGATATAAAACAAAATCGGATGGGGGGGGGTTCTTCCGAAGTTAGTTGGTGACGTTATAAGTAGTTGCGAGATAAGATGGGAGCCAGAAATTAGGGGTGGGGGACTGAAAATGATAATATAATGGATTGATTATACAATATTTAAGATCAACTTGGTAGATAAACATTTATGGACGAGAGAAAAAAAAAAAAAAAAAAAAGAAGCTAGCATTTAATACAACAGAAATACATAAATTAAATACTGAAATAAAATGTAGTTATTAATATTTGAATCTTAAAATAAAAAGTGCGAATTAGTAGAGAAAAAAATCACTTATCACAACAACGCATTCCGTCTCCAAACTAGTGAAGAATTTAACTTTTAATAGCGTTCAGAAGATTTTTTTTTTTAAATTAACCGTTAAGAGAAAGCGTGATTTTATTCTGAACTTTAACTAATCACGTTTTAAGCAACTTATGATATAAAACAAAATCGGATGGGGGGGGGGGTTCTTCCGAAGTTAGTTGGTGACGTTATAAGTAGTTGCGAGATAAGATGGGAGCCAGAAATTAGGGGTGGGGGACTGAAAATGATAATATAATGGATTGATTATACAGCCCTCTTCCCAGATATCCCGCCAGTCCAGCCAATCTTTTGATTTTATTAGCATAAACATCCACCGATTCTCCTGTCCACTTGAATCGTTGCAGTTTTTCGTGTGCCTCAAAAGGCCCCTCAGTGAAGGCGGTCACGAGTCTCATCTCTATCAGTTCTGCATCTTCTTGTTCTGCATTATTCATCTCAAGATAGAGAGCGAGTGCATCTCCCTGCAAAAAAAGTGGAATAAAACTGGCAAGGTCTGGCACATGTTGAAGCTTAGCCACCAGTTTTACTTTCTTTATCCATCCGACTACATCACCTTCTCCACTAAAAGGTGGTATCACATCTTTTCCCAATCTCAACATCCCAGATTCCATGATCTGTTCTTTGCCGAAATAGCTTGTGGTTAAATACAATGACCCCACAACTCAATCTCCACTCTTCAATCCTGCAGTCCAATGCACTTCTGACAGCAATTGCTTCTGCCAAACAAAAAAGACACCCTCTCTCCCAAATACAGGCTTTTTATAGGACAAAACCGTCTAAAGTTATTTGCATACTCTTCCCATGATCTCTAGTCTATAAATAGACGCAGTGGCCATTCTCTTCTTCTTCTTCTTCTTCTTCTTCTTCTTCTTCTTCTTCTTCTTCTTCTTCTTCTTCTTCTTCTCTCTGAAGCGGGCGTGTCCAGTGGTAAAATGTTTGCACGATTTTTTTAATTTTTTTTTTTTTTACTACAAAATACTTAATATTTGTGCAATAATATTTTGAAATTGGTTTTAATCGGGCGATAAAATAGCTGACAAGAGCCATATTTATGCAAAAACTTAATATTTAAAACATTTAAACACAATTAATTAAAAATCTATGTTGTAACGGAACATTTTGAAATAATGGAATTTTAATCGCTTTAATCTTTTAAAAATTAATAAATATTTACGAAGTTTCTTTTTCTTGGCAATTAAACTGATTCTAGTATATATTATTTCGAAAAACGCTATTTAAAAAAAAACATAATATTAAATTTATATCATTTTTTTAATTCCAACTTCAAGATAAATTTTTGTTCAATACGTGTATTTAAACTTTCAAAAATAGATATTTTTTTACTTATTTGAACTCTTATGTTTCATAATAAAAAGAAATTTCCATAGATTTAAATATATTTTGTTCGAATTTCGAAAAAATAAATATGAGGGGGGACACGCACCAAAAAAAAATATTTTCCCTCCTATATTTTAGGGAAACTGCATTTTATATGTAATTTCATTCTAAAATGGATAAGTATCGAAAATTTCACGAAAATCTGACCATTAGTTGATTTTTGCTAGATTTATTAAACACGGGTATGTTTTCACGTTCGGAATGTCTACTACAAGGGAATGTTATTTTAAAGCGCCAATTATGTAAATACGATTTTGATCTCGCAATTTCATTATTTTCGTTTGATGAAAAATTTGAAAAAATTACTGGTTTATTTTCCCTTCTTTTAAATGGTAAAAAAGCTATACTGATAATATTAATTTATAATAAAGTTACATCGTGTTACATATAGAGTGGCGTAATTCTGGCAGCCCCTGACGAACCTATTCGAGCTGAATAAACATGTTACATTAAATAAAAACACTGAAAACATATCCAGTTAGGTAGAAAAGTAACTTCTCCTGCCTTTGATAACATTTATTTGTTATATACTTGTTTTTGACAACTTTTTCGAATCTATGTGTACAGTAATACAAACCCGTTTTATTTTATAATTTAAAATTTTTATTTTAAAATTTAAAATATTGCACATTAAGAAATAATGAAAGATGAAGTTTTAAACTACATCTTTCATTATTTTTTTAATTATTATTTGTTAAACAACGTGATTAATTTAAATTAAATTTTACTCACAAGGTTACATTTTCTATAATCACGTAAATATAAACAAACGTTTAAGTGGTATATATCTGTGCCGACCCAACGTGTCCCATTTTGGGGTACTTGTACAGTCTATTCAAGACATTAAATCATAAAAATATCGAAAAAGGGTCGGTACTCATGAAGAGAGTGATCCGTGCTGAAATAATAACGTTATTATTTAAAAAGCCATTCTTAACGTGGGGAGAGGGGTCTTTTGTCCCTATTCTGTACTTTAACCTTACAATTGAATAAAAAAAAAACAACATATAATAAAACTTTAATTAAACGTGGAAATACGATTTTAAAAATAGCGCGGCACTCATCTGTTTTGGACTGAAGACCTCCGGGGGGGGGGATGTCATTTAATTTGATAGAGTAGTTCTTTTTTTTTGTGTTTTTTGTTTTTATTTTATTTTATTGATTTTTTTTTACAACGGAAAAACACATTTTTATGAGAGCGTGTTGAAGTCGGCCATTTTGAAATTTGCTGAACATGCCACGGGGAGATAACTCCATGTAAAGCGCCGACACTCCCTTCTGATCTTTAATTCTAGCTTTTCTTCCTAAAAAACGAACCTTTTGCTCGGTATCATAACAAATTGTTTTTTCGCTGTAAAAAAAACAATAAAAAAAAAACATCTGATGAAATTAAGTGAATTTTTTTTCGGAGAACTTTGTTCCATAACGGATACGTGCAATATAACCTTCTTTTTTTTTTTTTTTTTCGATATTTTCATTTTTTTTTTAATGTCTTGATAAACTGTACAAGTACCCATTTTTGTGATAATAGGGGTCGAGGCTATTTATACAACTAAACGGCAAATGTGCCAAAAGTTACTTTCTTCGTCGGAAACTATTTTGTCATTTGACTGATTTCGTCGTTTGTGCAATTCCTTCATCTTATTTTTTGAGCATCGGCACTCATTTTACACTTATATAAATTATGTGGTTATAGTTTACTTTCTTCGTCGAAAACTATTTTTGTTGTTTGACTGACTTCGTGTTTGTCCAATCGCTTTCTCTTATTTGAGTTGTTTAATGTGAAAAATTTAGTTTTGCATTTTTTTTATCTGAGGATTATTTTGATTATTCGGACTACTATTCTCACCTTGGATGTTAACAGTAGTTTTAATAATCCAAATAATAATGAAATGTTCAATCTTAAAATGTAAACATCATCTTTATATTTTTATACATTTCATTGTTTTTTTTTATGAATTCTCACAAAAAGCGAAATTTACTAAAGAAATCTCAACAAACCTTAAGCACTGACAAACCTAATCTAAGCTTGATAGGAGGAAAATAATTAAAACTTGATAGAAAAACAATTCGGTACGTTTAACTAATGAACGGACATTTTTACACGAGGAACGAAATAATGTATACACCGTGTTAAGATTACCTAAATTTATTGTTCTTTAGCAGTTGATTTTCTCTTTAAATAATTTTACGTTTAAATCGTGTTTTTATCTTTTAATTTTGATTCTTTTATATTTTCATGTATTTTATTTCTTAATGAATTGGACACACAAAACAAAAGTTGTATCAATTTATTAAAGAAATCGTAACAAACAAAACAATTTTTCTGTTTGGAACACACACACACACACAAACAAAAAAAAAACAAAATAAAAAAAAAAAATAAAAGCACGCATTCCTCAAACTTTCTCGTATTGAATACCAGGAATGAAAGGTAAGTTTTTTCTTTTTTTAATTTTTTTTATACACCTTTAGAAATTTTAATTCAATAACTTTAAAATAATCTGAAATATTGAAATATGTTTATTTTGTATTGCAATCCAATAAAACAAATATTAATTTCGCCATAACAGACGTGAGAAAAAAAAAAAATATATGAATCTTCTATTTAAAAAAAAATCTCCTAAAAGTATATTTTTTAATCTGCCATATTGAGTCTCGGTACTCATGCAGAGAGTGACCCGTGCTGAAATAATAACGTTATTATTTAAAAAGCCATACTTAACATGGGGAAGGGAGGGTGTTTTGTACCTATTCTGTACTTTAACCTTACAATTGAATAAAAAAAAAAATATATAATAAAACTTGTAGTTAAAATACATAGCTTACCTGGGTGTAGCTGCCAGAGGTGAGGATGCTCTTCCAACAGCCAAGAAGAACAATAGCCTTGTGGTTATTTATACTAATAGAGTAAGGTAATTGTTATAAACACCTTTCTCCCTGTGAAGAGTTATTCATTCCTTTTTATGTTAGTGTGGTTACAAGACCTGAAAAGAAGGTCGCCAAAAAATACAATCTTCTTCGCGACCTTCTTCTCGGGTCTTGTAACCACAGTCCATAAAAAGAAAGGAATGAAGAACTCTTCACAAGGAGGAAGAAACATACCTGAAGGTTGGCCTGATGCCGTAGTTTGTTTCCAAATCCAGGCTCATTAGCAGAACATCCTTTAACCTGTTTCTAGCAAAGATGCTCTTACTAGTCATCGTTTCTGATAAAATCCATGACATTACTACTTGTGCATCTGTTACCACACACAACCTAGAAGGGCGGACACCCTTGCATCCTACCAAGATAGTGGGCAAACACTTCAGAGCAAGAAATACCGCCATTAGTTCTAAAGTTGGTAATGTCTTATCCTTCACTGGAGCCACTCGTGCTTTGGCAAAGATCAATGCAGAATTGTTGTCCTGAACATAGTAGGCTGCAAATCCATATGCTTCTTTAGAAGCGTCACAAAACAGATACAACTCTCCAGTCCGGTTCATGGGTCCATCTGCAGAAATGCATGTCACTCAATTTTTATAAGTCTTCTGCCAGGTTCCTCCAAGAAGCCTGAAACTCTGGAGGGACTTCCTCATTCCATTGCATACCTCGCTTCCATAATTCTCCCATCAAAATCCTACTCCTTATAGTAACGGGCAGGCAAAGAGATAAGAGATCAAATACCCTTGCTGATTCCAAAAAGATTTGCCTTTTAGTAGATGCACTCGGGTCACACTTAACAGGGGCAGTGCAGAGCTTTTCTGAAATAGGATCATACCGGTACCCGAGCACCATCTCCCATCCGATCTCATGAGTACTCAATGTACCATCTTTCCTCATCTCATCCCTAAGGCTGTCGCAGTTTGAGTTACATGACTGTACCACAAATCCACTTTCCTACAACCGCTTCCTAACCTGGGAATACAGCCTTTCAAGCTTTGCTGGGTCAGACTCAGTCACCACCAGGTTATCGACATAGAATTGGTTCTCCATTGCAACTCCACATTCATCAAAAGGATAATGGGCCGCATGAAACTTAAGGATACTCCCCAATATAAAGGGACTCGAGGTGAATCCGAAAATCAGAGTGGCATAGCAGAAACATCAAAGGCGATCACCATCCTTCACAAAAAACAGAATCTGTTCTGCTCTGTCTCCAGTGCAAGGCGAACCATCAAGAAAGCTTTCCTGATGTCCACAATCAAGACAAACTTATTCAATCTAAAAGACATCAACAAGTCCAACATAACTCCTGTCATATTCACACCAGAGTCGGCAGCCTCGTTAAGAGAAGCAGAGTCCCAACCTTCAAGCTACAGTTAAATACAGGCCTGATTTTAGTAGTAGCTGCCGGATCCATCTTGAAAACGGGCTGATGAGGTACCTATACATGATCCACAAAGTTTTGAGGATCCACCTGTATTTCCTCAATGATGCCCCCTCGTAGCTGCTGAAGGAATACATTTACATACTCTTGGTACAGCCCCTTTTTCTCCAGGCTCCTGAGCACACGATCCAAAACATGCAAAGCAATAGCATGATTAGAAGGAACCAGAGCCAGCTTATCTGCATGCCAGGGTAACTGCACGTGATATTTCTCATCCCTGAATGTTATAGATTCCTGGAACTCCCGAATCGTACCCTGATCATATCCCGAAATCTCTTCTCAATCCTGAATGCCCAACGACTCAATGCTGAACATTTTCTCCAATCCTCTTTCCACATCGCTAGAAGGAGAGATATCCACCCAGGGGTCGGCTTAGGTAGGATCGGCTTCCAGGATGAAGCAAACATGTGACGATTCCACTTGGGGAGTATTCTCCATTACTGAACTAAACAAAGAATTTTTTTAAATAGGGACAGGATTTGTAGGAAAAAAAAGTGTCTACCTTAGCAAAGTGAATCAAACCAGCAGGAACAGAGAAAGCCCGATCCCCAAACAAGGCACCAACTGTAAGGGACCCAAATGTTGCACTAGATCCAGACCCATAATTCCACTTATAGCCACCAAATCGGTACCCAACTAAAATTGCCCAGCCAGAGAACATCCAGTTTGTTCGAACTCTTCCAACAGCAAATGCCAATTTTTTAAATATAAAGATAGGTCCAATGAGTTGGCAAACAGTACCGGAAAGTGCCCCACATGACCAGACCCTAAGTCCACATCCAATTTCACCTCTCTGTATATTTGCTCACATTCTCCAAGTAGAGTTGTCAGCCTCAAATGACAATCCAAACTGTCAGAACTCAAGGAACCCAAGGAGTTCAAGACATCACCAGACAAATACGTTCGGCCACTGCCAGTATCCAATAGGCAGATTACAGAGACAGTTCTTCCTCCTCGACCGAAGGTAACACAAATCAGAGGAGGTAGTTTACTCGAGTAACCAGAAGGAGACTGACAATCTGAATCTATGCGGAAAGAAACATCTCGGGTTGTCGTGGCTTTAGATTTTGAAATGGTTACCTGAGAATTGTTTCGATGGATATCCGAAGAACCAGGCAACCCACCACCTTTAATTAGCAAGTGTTTAATAGCCTCACTGATGTCTCGCAACAAAACTGACAGCGAAGGAATTCTATAACCGCATAACTGAATAAGCTCTCCCTTCAATACTCTTGGAAATTTCAAAAAAAGTATTTTGACCATTAATAGGGCCCCCAAAGTACCATCCTCAGAGAAATCAAAATCGAGAGAGCTGGCTAGTTCTACCAGAATGGAAGCTGTTCTGCAGATGAAACTACCAATATCCTCATAAGAACTCTTCCCCCTTGGGGAAGAAATCAATAATATCTTGGAATATCTTATCAATGATGTCACTAACATCTAGATATTCTCTTTTTAATACTGCAAGTGCTTGCTGATAATTAACTTAAGTGATGTATCAGCAGCAGAAGTCTCCCTGACAAAGAACATTTTAAAAAGTTTAATTTTTCTGCATCATTTGTCATGCCTGCTGCACAATTTTCAAATAGTGATAAGAAATTGTAAAAACTCATTCTATCGTTTTCCATTTCACAACCACGTTGGTCCAGTGATTTGAACTTGAGGAAGTATAACAGTGAATGATGAATGAGCTCTATCCATAGAAGGTCCAGGCGTATAAGGAATGGAAGGTCGCTCCAAATACTCACTAGCCTCTGGAGGATGTAACAGGAGAGAGAGAGATCCTCTAATTCCTTCCGTATATTCAGCTGGTAACTTAGCCAATCGGACTCCATAAGCTCTCTATCCTCTTCAGAGATACAGGAAAGTTGCATCTTGCAGATAAAGATTTCAATTTCGTTGATATACTCCAAAATTTCTCTGTGGAATACAGAAAATATAGCAGGAGTAATCTCCGTGCCACGGGACAAACAAAGCCTACCCTTGATTTTCATCTTCAGAATGGAAATCTGGTTATGGTGTCGCTCCCTGGAATCTGCCACAGTTGAAGTATCAGAGGGTTCCATATCCTTGTAAGGGTAATTGAACAATTTCCAGAATTGTCACTAATTGCTGTTATTAAAGACGTTCAAAGTTCCGTTATGAAATTATGTTGAACTCTGTATTTTTTTCGCAAATTGCGAAAAAAATACAGAGTTCAACATCGTTCTCAGGCCAACAAGCATCCTCTACTACAGTTCCATCTCTTTCTAATGCTACTCAGGTTGAATTAAAAAAATTTTTTTTTGCTTACGTTCACATGAATTATTGGTGAAGTGATATTTTTTGCTATTTTTTTTCACCCTAAACAAATGCAATGTAAGGAGGGCATAAGAGGCTACTAATTGGGATAAAAAATAGAGGGATATTGCATAAAAATACGGTTAGATTAAATATGTATTATTGTTACATGGAAGAGGGCTGTCCCCTTTCCATGTAAATAAGAAGAATATTAGACAAGTATAAATGAGATTAGGAAAAGCCTAGAATCGAACCCTGTAGGCAAAGTTAAGAAATAGAATCTTAGAAATGAAGTCTATTGTTAATTTTTTTAGAAATCTGAATATTAAATATGTCAGTAAAAGAATGAACAATGCAAATTAAATTAGATTGTTTAAAAATAGTTTAGTTTAGAATAGAGGATGCTTTTGTTCGCCAGAGGTGTGTTTGGACAAACATATGCATAGCCATGTGAAATAAGTCACGTTTGTAAAACACACTTCTGGCGTCATAGACAAAGGGGGATTCTCATGATAGGATCTAAGAGTTAGTTGGTCAAGTCAGTCAGAGTCGGTGAGTTGACCAGAAGTGTTGACATAATCAGTTGCAGAGGAGAGTTTCCTTGGAAGCGAAGGGGTAGAAGATTAACCATGTAGATACAAGTGAATTCCTAACGTCATTCGACCGGTCGATCCGATAAATAAAGCGGTCATCATCATGTTTTGTATGTGTTGTTTCGTGTTGTCATTCAGTGACAACAGAAAAGGTAATTGTTATTATCACTATCTATAATGAACATCGTGTAACCCTTCCAAGATTATACATCTTCCCTCCTCTGTGTTTAGAACTTGTATACATCTCCAGTCAGTATATAAATATGAAGTTCCAAGCATCCCAGAACTGTAATATATATATATATATATATATATATATATATATATATATATATATATATATATATAAAATGTCTTCCCTCCCTTATGATCACTATCATTATTTCTGTACATGAGTCCTATTATATATGTCCCCATCATCTCTCCAATATGAACGCCCGCATCATCATCTTCAAATATGAACTCGTACTACACAACATTATATGTTTATAGTTATTAAATATTTATTCTTACGCTAAGTTAAACGCTTATGATTTAAAATATTTTTACGTTCATATAAATTAAAGGTGAACAGATATTCGTAGATAAAATATTCAAGAGGTTTTTTTAAAACCTTTTTAACAAACAAACAAAGCATATTTCCACATTTATGTAAGGGATTACGACTTGGGACTATTACTATTACTCGATGTCTGACACGCTACATTTAAACTACTACATTTCTGTACAGTCAGGAAAGCAGAAAACAGGAAGGGAATCCCTAAGTCTAGCAAACCGAGGAGACAACTATGAAAGTAAAAGGCTTTACAGTATATA
Source organism: Euprymna scolopes (assembly GCF_053919585.1). Classification (NCBI taxonomy): domain Eukaryota; kingdom Metazoa; phylum Mollusca; class Cephalopoda; order Sepiida; family Sepiolidae; genus Euprymna; species Euprymna scolopes. The sequence continues at coordinate 144,001,668 of NC_136500.1, read as the reverse complement.
AATATATCAACAGGAAAGGGCGGGATTTTGCTGCTTGTTTGATTAAGTACATCGAAAGGCTACAATAACTTTATTCATCAGAACTGTTACGACCCGGAATGTCTAGGGGTAAAAGTCGTAACACAAAATATAAAAAAATTATTTAAAAGAAATTAGTTTTCCCGGGTTTTTAGATACGGGAGGGATATATCCATTTTCTCGAAAGACATTTATTAACACAAGGTAGGAAAAACACATCCAAGTAACAATACCGAGGCCAATGGAAAAATTAACACAATTTTATTTACATATATAAAAATATATTGTAACGAAAATAAAAGAGAATGTGTAACTGGATGAACAAACAAACTTGAAATAGATTCGAGAGAGAATTTCCGCACAAAAGAAATAAACAGTTCACTCCCTGTCGTCTGCTTTTAACTCCAAAATGGAAGGACAGCCTTTTTGTGTTTTTGTTTCTGTTATTGTTTTCATATATGAGAGAGAGATATATAGAGAGAAAAATAAACAATCGACTCACTCAGCATCGGGTTTTAAATATTTCTGTCGCATTCCTTCCTTTTGAAACAATTTCATTCCTTCGTCCATGGGATACATCGTCATTTCTCATTATCGCCTTTTTTTGTTTTCTCTGTCGTCAAAATATATCGTTCATTTCTTCATCGCCATCAGCACTACAAATGCCGTCACCATCGCCAACACTGTCGCTTCCCTAACCTTCCTCCTCGGCTGCTATGTCGTCACTCTCTCGTCACCCTGTGCCGCTCCTTTCCCTCTCTCTAATGGTATACCGTTCTCTCTCTCTTTGGCGTCCCCTCTCTTACTGTATGTACTTGCATCTCTCTCGCGTCACTCGCTCAATAATACGCGAGGCGGATGCCTGCGGCTTTCTCTCTCTCTAGTTTCATATCTTCTCTCTCCCCCTCTCTCTTTCTTTACAGTTTATAGGCGTCGCCTTGCTGTATTTTCGTATGTTCTCTCTCTCTTTTTCTTTTTCCGGATGTTTACAAATTCACTGAGAGCAGACGACAATATAAAGTGCGATAAAAACAGAATTTTCTCTCTCGACTTTTTTTTTTATAATATTAAAAGTAATTATTGTCTCAAATTATATATTTTTTTTCAACATATTTGTAACACCTCCTCCCATATTAGAAAAAAAGAAAATCTTTTCCAAAGATTTTTTTTTTTCATACTTATTTTGTCCAGTCCCACACGTTTTCGTGTGATATTGAAGTCTCTTGGAATTATCTTACGATCTTCTAAGAGAATCATACAAGGAGATGACCAGCTGCTCTGGCTAGGTTCAATGATGCCATGCTCGAGCATGTATCTGACTTCTTGTCTAATTATTTCTGCTTTATGTGGGCTTACATGATATGGGTGTTGCTTAATGGGGGTAACCTTTTCGATTTCCACATCATGTTGCACGATGTCCGTTTGTTTAGGAACGTCAGGAAAGAGATCGCTATAGCTCCGAATGAGGACTGTCATATCGTTTCTTTCACTATTTGTTAAATGAGATAGTACGGGTGTAAGATTGGCTAATATCTCTGAGTTTGATAGCCTCGGAGGGTGGTTGTCTTTCCCCGGGATCCTTTCACTGTCCTCTTCGGGTCCTTTTATGGAAGCGGGCGGAGTTGTGACTACAATAAGGTTTATTTTATCCCTTTCAAAATACGGTTTGAGCATAATGATATGGCACATCTGTGTCGCCTTTCTACGATCGGGAGTATTTATTATATAGTTTAGTTCACTGACCTTCCGAGCAATGGTGTAGGGGCCGTGGAACCGAGCCTTAAGTGGATGACCAGATAATGGTAACAAAACAAGCACATTGTCTCCGACTTTGAAAGTCCTGGGGGTAGTATTTCGGTCATAATGTTGTTTCATTCTGGCTTGAGCTGTTCGTAATCTTTCACGTGCCAGTCGGCTGGTTTCATATAGTCGGTTTCTGAACCTTGACACATACTCCAGTATGGGTTCACAGGTGACTCCTTCCTGCAGCCATTTTTCTTTTAACAATGCTAGGGGTCCACGTACTGAGTGGCCAAATATTAGTTCGAACGGGCTGAATCCTAGAGACTCCTGTGTGGCGTCTCGCGCTGCAAACATCAAAAAGGGAATACCCTCATCCCAATCTTTCTGGTGACTAAGGCAATAGGTCCGGATCATGGTTTTCAGTGTAGAGTGAAATCTCTCTAGGGCACCTTGGGACTGGGGATGGTATGCGCTTGATTTTACGGTTTGTACGCCCAGCACACTCATGGACTGTCGCAACATCGTGGACATGAAATTCGATCCTTGATCAGACTGTATTACCCTCGGTAGTCCGACCATGGAGAAGAAGTTGAGAAGAGCCCTTGTGATTTTCTCAGCAGATATGTTCCTGAGCGGGACTGCTTCTAGAAATCTGGTAGATGCGCAGAGGATAGTGAATATATACTGATTTCCTCGTTTGGTCTTAGGAAGTGGACCCATGCAGTCGATTAAAACGGTGCAAAATGGTTCTTCAAACGCGGGTATAGGATGTAGGGGGGCGATCAGTATCTTCTGATTCGGCTTGCCTGCCATCTGGCAGGTGTGGCAAGTTCGGCAAAAGTTGGATACATCTTTGCAGACTCCAGGCCAGTAAAAGTGTTTGGTGATCCTATCATACTTTTTACGGACGCCTAAGTGGCTTCCCAAGGGGGTTTCATGCGCTATTTCCAACACTTCGGCCCTACGTGCCTTTGTTAACACTAGTTGGTATATTACCGCCCAGTCTTCGTGAGCTGGGGATTGCGGGGGCCTCCATTTCCTCATCAGTACACCATTTTTTATAAAATATCCAGAGGGTATTTTTTCCAGTTCTTCTTTGGGCAGTGCTTCTTCGAAGAGGGGGGAAATCCCATCATCCTTCCACTGTTCTTGTATGATCAGTTGCCGCGAAGCGTGAACTTGTAGGGAGGTTTCGTTGGTATGGGTATTATTTGGATCTGTGGGTGGCGAGTTGAGCTTCCCCTCACGATTCATGAATGATTTCGATAGGTCGATTTCCTCATCTTCCCTGGACCGATCTTTTATTCCAACCTTTCCTCTGCTGTTCTTTTTGCGGACTGGGAACGGGTTACTGCACACGCTGGCAAGATGCCAGGGTGTTGTTCCTCTATCATCTCAGTGTTTTCTGAAGTGTTTGGCTCCACCATCACTCTCGGGTGGGGAACAACTCTTTCGCCGGCTAGATCATTCCCGAGTAACATCGAGATACCCTTCATGGGTAGGCTATTGACTATGCCTACTTCCACCAGACCACATACTATGTTCGAATCAAGAGAGATTCGGTTGATCAGTACGTTAATATACCTTCCCCCAATTCCGCGAATTATGACGGATTCTCCTGTCGCCGTCTGTGACTCGCATGACATACTCTGTTTTAAAACCAGCAATTGGGTTGCTCCAGTGTCGCGAAGGATTTTTACTTTCCGCCAATTCGTGTGGTCAGTTATTGGATATATCAGACCATCCGACATAAATGGTTGGAATTCCTCCCTGATTTTATCGCCGTCGTTCTCTGCATGGGGTTGGTAGGTGGTGATAAAGCCTTGCGGTTTACCAAGTGGTCTTTTCATCAAGTTCACATTTTCCCTTGCGGGGCAGTTCATTGCAATATGTCCAACCTTCCTGCAATAATAGCACATTACATTTGTCATTTGATAGGTGGGTGGTCGGATCGAGTTGTTTGGGGATCTGTTTCTAATGTCAGGGGGTCGATATATCTTACTGTCTGGACTATGCCCTAAGCTGTGGGTAACGCTACTTGTTTTCTGGGAGTTTGAGCGGGTCTCGGATAATTTTAGGGGTTTATTTCCCTCGCATGCATGCGTCAGGGCGTACTCGTTGGCAAGGATCGCCATTTCGTATGTTGTGTCGATCCGCCTCTCGTCCAGGAATAATTTTAGTTCACTAGGGAGGCAGCTCTTGAACTCCTCCATCAAGATCATTTGACAGAGTTTTTCGTAATTAAAGGTGGCATCTTTAGCCGAGGTCCACCTATTGAAATGAGTTTCTTTCTGACGGAAGAATTCGACGTACGTCTGGTCTTCTTCCTTTTGGCATGACCGAAATCGTTGCCGATATGCCTCAGGCACTAACTCGTAACTATGGAGGATGGCACGTTTCAGGTGGTCGTAGTCGGTGCAAACTGCTAAAGATAGGGAGGTATATACTTCCTGTGCTTTTCCTTTCAGCGCCGTCTGTAGCAGCATCGCCCATGCGTCCCTGGGCCATTTAGTGCTCAAAGGTATCTTCTCAAAATGTAGGAAATACCCGTTCACATTTTCTTCGTGGAACATCGGTACGAGCCGGATATTTCTGGGGATGTCGAATTCTTCCCTTCTTTCCCGACGGGGTTCAGGTCTGCTCTCTGTCAAAATCTGCAACACGGACTCGTCCACTAGGTTATTATCGACCAAATGTTCTGTCACTATCCCAATTAGTTTGGCTTTCCGCATACCCGGTCTGTAGTCTAATTCATACTCTCTCGCTATCGATAATATGTCATCTTTTTTCATCTTGCATAGTTCTTCAAATGACGGTTACTCTAGGAATGCTTGAACCAGTGGCATTTTTTTTTAAACACCTCTTGTTACTTTAAATGTGTCCACTGTCTAGTGTCTTTGGAGGAGGATATTTCCGGACGAGAGCCCCATTTATGTTACGACCCGGAATGTCTAGGGGTAAAAGTCGTAACACAAAATATAAAAAAATTATTTAAAAGAAATTAGTTTTCCCGGGTTTTTAGATACGGGAGGGATATATCCATTTTCTCGAAAGACATTTATAAACACAAGACAGGAAAAACACATCCAAGTAACAATACCGAGGCCAATGGAAAAATTAACACAATTTTATTCACATATATAAAAATATATTGTAACGAAAGTAAAAGAGAATGTGTAACTGGATGAACAAACAAACTTGAAATAGATTCGAGAGAGAATTTCCGCACAAAAAAAAATAAACAGTTCACACCCTGTCGTCTGCTTTTAACTCCAAAATGGAAGGACAGCCTTTTTGTGTTTTTGTTTCTGTTATTGTTTTCATATATGAGAGAGAGAGATATATAGAGAGAAAAATAAACAATCGACTCACTCAGCGTCGGGTTTTAAATATTTCTGTCGCATTCCTTTCTTTTGAAACAATTTCATTCCTTCGTCCATGGGATACATCGTCATTTCTCATTATCGCCTTTTTTTTGTTTTCTCTGTCGTCAAAATATATCGTTCATTTCTTCGTCGCCATCAGCACTAAAAACGCCGTCACCATTGCCAACACTGTCACTTCCCTAACCTTCCTCCTCGGCTGCTATGTCGTCACTCTCTTGTCACCCTGCGCCTCTCCTTTCCCTCTCTCTAATGTTATACCTTTCTCTCTCTCTTTAGCGTCCCCTCTCTCACTGTATGTACCTGCATCTCTCTCGCGTCACTCGCTCAATAATACGCGAGGCGGATGCCTGCTGCTTTCCCTCTCTCTAGTTTCATATCTTCTCTCTCCCCCTCTCTCTTTCTTTACAGTTTATAGGCGTCTCCTCGCTGTATTTTCGTATGTTCTCTCTCTCTCTCTCTTTTTCTTTTTCTGGATGTTTACAAATTCAATGAGAGCAGACGACAATATAAAGTGCGATAAAAACAGAATTTTCTCTCTCGACTTTTTTTTTATAATATTAAAAGTAATTATTGTCTCAAATTATATATATATATATTTTTTTTACATATTTGTAACAGAACACATTCCAGGAAATTAATAGAAAAATGAGTTAGAATTCAACAGAGTGGGACTTGGACGTAGATTAGATTTGAGACATTCTTTGGTCCTGTCTAAGATTAATATACTTAGGGTAATTGCCCCAACTCATATGTGACAATAATACTCAATGCACATTCTAATATGAGCTTTTAAGACGTCTAGGATACTACCAGTTTAAATAAATTTTCTAGCCGGCTTAAAAAACTCAATTTTTTTAAGCAGTTTACTAAACAGAAAGTATCGATATTTTTTGATCTACTTTTTTTTATTTACTCAGATATTTAATTATTTACTTTACATATAAATGTTTACATCACACATGCTTATGAATGTTGTATGATACAATTTATAAAAAATATATAAATGTTTATATTACATATATATGTCTAAATATATAAATGTTTATATTACATATATATGTCTAAATATATAAATGTTTATATTACATATATATGTCTAAATATATAAATGTTTATATTACATATATATGTCTAAATATATAAATGTTTATATTACATATATATGTCTAAATATATAAATGTTTATATTACATATATATGTCTAAATATATAAATGTTTATATTACATATATATGTATAAATGTTTAATTTCTTACTACAACAAAATCATAAAATACTCTATGTATAATTTCAACTTAGTTATATATTAATCAACAGCTGCATCGACTGATTCAATGTAAAGTTAGAAAATATTTGGGTCAGTTTAAATGTGTATCACATGATGTTTTGGATTAAGTTAATCAAGAGGTTGTAAGTTAAATCTAATATTGACAGTAATATACAGATTTATAATGCGTGAATGCAAATATTAAATATTGAATTTCATTATTTTTGCAGATGTTCCTGATTGAACGCTGTTATTGAACTTAAATGGAGTATCATTTTTATAAACATTATGCTATAAACAGTTATTACCTAATTTGGAAGACGACAGCAACATTTGTGGAAAGATTATTACACTGAAGTACTCAATGGATTTAATGAAATAATTGTGAAAACAACAAATCTTGAAGGCAATCGTGACTTTAGAGGACTATGTGTTAATTCTCCAGTAAATCAAAAGGTAATAAGCGATCAAATCACAAATTAAGATTATGAGAAATTTAACTGGTTAAAAGCAACATTCGAGTTAAGTGTGTGATTTTATGTGTAGTAAATTATTTTTAGTGAAAAGAGTCACATGTGTTGATATTCTCCTTCTGCAAAATATGGTTCACTGATTCAAACATATGAAAAATCTAACTTAAGTGTGTGATTTTATATGTAGAAAATGATTTTTAGTGAAAAAAGACAAATTCCTGATAAATGCCTTGGTATTCTTTTTCTACAAAATATTGTTTACGATTATTACACTGGACATTACTATTCAACGAATTTTAAGGAACATGAGTTTAATTTTTAAGTAAATCAAAAGCGATCAAATCACAAATTAAGACATATAAGTAATCTAAATTAAATTTCTCATATGTCTTAATTTAAGTGTGTCATTTTTTATGTGGAAAATTATATTTGTTGATAAATGCGTTGATATTCTTTTTCTGCAAAATGTTTATTTATATGAAAACATACGCTCGGAAAACAATTGCACTTTAAGAAAAACAACTGCTCATAAAAGAGAGCTTCACATTTTAAAAAAGATCGCTTATTTGGAATACATGACCTCATGAAACTAATAAGTAAAATAAAAAATAATAATAAATAAATAAAAAAAAAGAAAGGTAATGTACAAAACATAAATATAGCGTGTAAATGTTTGGCATCCGGTAGGATGATCCATTCCCAGCTTATAAAACTGATAATTGGATAAAAAAGTAAATTGTTTAAAAAACGAGAAAAGCAGTGTCACTGTAAAATTTGTAAATATTAATCTTTTTGTAAAGTGTCTTAATATTCTCGCTCTGAAAAAACTGAATTGTGTTGATATTCTTGTTCTAAAAATTAATCGTTAGTGAGAAATATGCGAATTCGCACTAGAGAAAAGCCACAGTCTTGGTACTCTTTTTCTGCAAAATATGGGGTATTTATTCATATGAAAACATACACTCAGAAAATAATTGCACTTTAAGAAAACAACTGCACATATAAAATAGCTCAACATTGTAAACCAATTATTTGTAATTTTTTAAATTTTCATGTAAATAAAAAATACATCTATCGAAATCGAACTCGTTAAAAGCAACATTCGAGTGTGATTATATTTAATGAAAAAAGAGCTCAATATTTTTTTTTTTAAATCTTATTTGGCATATATGAGCTCATAACACTGATAATTAAATTGAAATAAAAAGAGAAAAGGAGTCTCATTAAAAAATGTGTAAATATTCTTGATCTGAAAAATCAGCGATAGCGGAACATATCAGAATCGCATTATTATAAAGTGTCTAGATATTATCGCTTGCAACAATGATAGTTTCACATGAGATCGAACACTTAAGAAAAGACCCATTTTGAAGCTTGTGGATATTCTTTTTAAAAAATTAATCGTTAATAAGACATGCAAACTCACACTGGAGGAAAGCCACATATGTGTGAAGTATGTGGACATTCTTGTTCGCAAAAATCAAATTTAGTGACGCATATGAAAACTCACACTGGGGAAATGCAGCATTATTGTGAAGTATGTGGATATTCTTGTTCGCAAAAAGCAAGTTTATTGACACATATGAAAACTCACACTGGTGAAAAGCCACATTCTTGTGAAGTGTGCGGATATTCTTGTTCTCAAAAATCAAACTTGGTGAGACATATGAGAACCCATACTGGAGAAAAACCACATTCTTGTGAAGTGTGTGGGTATTCTTGTTCTCAAAAATCGAAGTTAGTGAGACATATGAGAACCCACACTGGGGAAAAACCATATTCCTGTGAAGTGTGTGGACATTCTTGTTCTGAAAAATCAGATTTACTCAGGCATATGAGAACTCACACTGGGGAAAAGCCATATTCTTGTGAAGTGTGTGGATATTCTTGTACTGAAAAATCAAAGTTACTAACACATATGAGAACTCACACTGGAGAGAAGCCACATTCTTGTGAAGTGTGTGGATATTCTTGCTCGCATAAATTATCATTAGTAATACATATGAGAAACCACACTAGGGAAAAGCCACATTCTTGTGAAGTGTGTGGATATTCTTGTTCTGCACAATCAATGTTAGTTAACCATATGAGAACCCACACTGGGGAAAAGCCACATTCTTGTGAAGTGTGTGGCTATTCTTGTGCTCAGAAATCATCGTTAGTGAGACATATGAGAATTCACTGGGGAAAAACCGCATTTTTTTGAAGTGTGTGGATATGCTTGTTCTCAAAAATCAAAGTTAATGACACATGAGAACTCACACTACAGAACAGTCCCATTCTTGATAAGTGTGTAGACATTCTTGTTCTTAAAAATCAGGGTACTCTTGCATAATTTGACAGGAATTCTTGTGAATGACTGTCAAGCACAGATCGGGCGAGACCAGCAATTATCGGTGTCAGCTGAGCGTTGTTCAAATGTTAAAACGCTAACTCGATTTTTTATTTCATTTATTTATTTGTTTTTTCTGTTATGTTTTTAGTAATTTTTAAGGTGATATTAAGGGGGCGAGGGTGACTTTATTTTTCTGATTAGTTACTTATTATTTATTTTTTTATTGAATTTTTGGGAGTTTGATTAACCAAAGAAAAAGCGCTATCCAAATGGAAGCAGACGACATTCGAATTAGGAGAAAGCGACTAAACCAACAAAAAAAAGGAAAAGCTGGCAAACAAATATATTTTCAAACTCGCCAAACTAAAAAAATGACATGCAAGAAAAATCTATACATGTTAGAAAAAGAAATGAAAACATCGATGCATACAATGTCATATTGTCAGGAGAAGAAATTGCTGTCCCCCCCAAAAAAGGTGCAACAATTATAAACACAAATCTTTACTTAAAAAAGGGTCGTGTGTAAAGGATGTTTTCTCCTGGAGATGTACAAATGGACAGTGCTACCAAAAAAAATTGACTGAACAACAAGTCTTGAAAATAAAAAAACAAGAAAAAAATATGGTTAAAAAAGAAAACAAAACATAACAAAAACAAAATGTACTTACACCTAACAATTATTCGGTTAAAAAATCTTTTCTTGGAGAAAAAAAAAACTTTCTGTTGATAAATATTTTACAAAAAAAATAAATAAATACTAAAATGAAATAAATATATTTTCATTCTTCAAGGTTTTTTATTTTTGATTATTTGCATTTGTATTTTTTCCGGTTTTGTTTTTTTTATTAGTCTGCATCTGTTATGACGCTCGGCTGACAGCGATAATTGCTGGTCTCACCCGATCCATGCTTGACGGAAATTCCCGAGAATTCGGATCAAATTATGCAAGAGTACCAAAATCAGATTTACTTTAACATATGCAAACTTACACTAGATATCAAACGAAAAAGTTATTATGTTCTATGACACAGACATACAGGCAGGCAGATACAAAAACACAAAGCCATCAAGCCAGATGTTGTAATATAGAACAAACCTGAAAGAACTGCGCTCGTTATCAATGTCACAGCCCCAAATGATTTTGGCCTTAATAGAACTGAACGGGAGAATATAGATAATACCAGGACCTAAAAAATGATTTAAAAACGATATGGTATCTGAAAGAAATAAACATTATACCCATTGTGATAGATACAACTAGCTTAATAGAAAGAAATCTTCAGAAATACTTAGAAGCAATCCCTGGAAGACCAAGCCATAACGAAATACAAATAACAACCATAAAGGGAATAGTTTTTATTCTAAAAAGTTGGTTGAAGAAGCAAGCACCACTTCATAGCAACTATAGTTGCTCTTTTATCAATTGGTTGATTTGTAATGAAGCTGCAGAATCATAACTCGTATATTTCCATAATAGTCAAGAAGCACTGTGGCAAATACAGACAAATATATAAGCTCTTCACTCATTTAGTTAGATACAGTATCTATGAATAATTATTTTTTGGAGTGTAGCTTATAAAACAAGCAGGATGCTGAATGGTTTCTTTCACACAACAACCTATTATTGATTAGCAAACTCATCACTGAGAGTTAGAGAAAGCGTCAGATAATAATTTTCTTGGCATCGATTGATTACCAATGAGATTTCTCACTAAGCAACAACAATCAAGAGTCTTAGTGGATCTCATCTATAACTCTGTCTTATATAAGCAAGGCTGAAATGCTAAACCGAGGAAATGCTCAGAATAAAAGTTTGATCGATCTTAGAATAGCAGATTGTCAACGTTATCTATGTAACAATAATTCGTGTAACAATAATTCATGTAACAATAAGTCATGTAACAATAATTCATGTAACAATAAGTCATGTAACAATAATTCATGTAACAATAAGTCATGTAACAATAAGTCATGTAACAATAATTCATGTAACAATAAGTCATGTAACAATAATTCATGTAACAATAATTCATGTAACAATAATTCATGTAACAATAAGTTATGTAACAATAATTCATGTAACAATAAGTCATGTAAAATAAGTCATGTAACAATAATTCATGTAACAATAAGTCATGTAACAATAATTCATGTAACAATAATTCATGTAACAATAATTGATGTAACAATAATTCATGTAACAATAATTCATGTAACAATAATTGATGTAACAATAATTCATGTAACAATAATTCATGTAACAATAATTCATGTAACAATAAGTCATGTAACAATAATTCATGTAACAATAATTCATGTAACAATAAGTCATGTAACAATAAGTCATGTAACAATAATTCATGTAACAATAAGTCATGTAACAATAAGTCATGTAACAATAAGTCATGTAACAGTAATTCATGTAACAATAATTCATGTAACAATAATTCATGTAACAATAAGTCATGTAACAATAAGTCATGTAACAATAATTCTCACTCCATAACAAATAAAGGTTGTTTCACGATTGAAATGCCAGAGCCAAGAAAACGCCCAGAATATAAAATTTTGATCGATTTTAGAATTGCAAAATATCAACATAATCTATGTTACAATTTTCAGTCTGAAAAAAAAAATAAACGAATATCACTCAAAAGCAAATAAACGTTGTTTCACTGGTGATTGGTAATGAAGACTAATTAAATGCGATACAAACTTAGTCGCCACAAAGATTGAGAAACTACGTTCTAAAACTACAGATGAATCTACCGTCTCACTACGACACACTGCAGTGCTGCATGCTGCACTGCTGCATATTGTTTCTGAAGTGAATTAAGATAACACTTTGATATGATAGAATCAGGGGTGGTCAGCAAAAGTGGAAGGAGATTTTGTCTTTGCAAGTTGTAAAGCAAATGGATTTACTAGTGAAGATGTTGGTCGATCATACTAACAAAACCGAAACGTAAACATACATTAATAAGAAAAATTTGCATAAATCAGTTGTTGATTAAAAAGATTGTTAACGAAGTTTAGTCGAAAGTGACAGAGGAATCTAAGCATTGCTTGAATAGATTAGCAAAAACATTGTAATTTTTACATTGAACAAAAACACGCCTAGTATGAACATACGAAAAGTCGACAGATTATTTCCTGTGTTATAAATAATTAATGGCAATAAATTTGTAACTGAATAAACCTTTGAGTGCTTACAACCTGACCCATTAAATCTGCATCGTAATAATATTGAATATACAAAGAACGCTTTAGTTCTTACAACTAACAGGATCGTCAACAGACCAAAACAAACAATATACTACCTTTTTTTACGTCTTACTTCTTTAAAAAAAGAAAAAACACTCTGATAACTCCTGTTTAGGAATTAAATATTTTTAGGAGTTGACATTTGGAGTGGGATTTCCAGCTTCTTATATCTGGTTGTCAGCGTCGAATAAGTGATAAGTTAATGGGAGAATATATAAAACGCCTTAAATGTCATTTATCAATATACAATATAATGACAATCTGTATTTAACAGGGAGAAAAATGTATTTTGAACCCAAAAGTTCCCTTGGGTATAAATTCATCTCATAGCGAATGACATGAAAACAAGATAATCTTGCAAATAAGAAAAATTATTGTTTGATCAGCTGGAGACAAACCTGATAAAGATAAGACTTCAACGATTTATTAATATTTTTATTTTTTATTTCAAAAATGAAAACATGTATCATAAAAAGAAATGACTTCAGAACATTATTCTTAAAAAAATTACTTTTTTATTTAATTTTATTATTAACAATAATGGCATGAACTCTTGATTTACCAAGTAAAGTAACTTATCGTTAATTTTTGCATTTTTCCTTCATTAGTTGTCATGATCGCTTCAGTAAGACGAGGGGAAAATCAAAGGAATACAGCCAACCAATGAAGAAACTTTATTTAATACAGAAATTAGTAACTTATTTTTTTTTTGACTGATGATGTGGATATTAACGTGAAAGTTATAGTCTTTTTGTAAAACATAAAACATATTTTATCACACATTTTCTACAGTTATCAAAATGAGTGACATTAATTATCATAAATAATTAACATTAATTATCATAAATAAACTATGAAAATATATTGGAAATTAAATAATCTTATAATTATTTGATACACTATTAAAATATCGTGATTTAGATTTTCTCCCGACAAATAAAATTTATGGTGGATATCGACATGGTAACGATTTTAGTCTTATTAAGTGTTTCTATCGTTTTGTAAATCTTTGTTTTTTTTTTTAAGATTTTAATTATTAATGACAAAATTATTTTTTCCACGTATGAATTTTGTTCTATTAATAATCTAACGTTAATAATTATTATGTTATTAATACATTATTTTTGATAAATAATCATATTTTATGTTATTGATAAATGATATTTGATAAATAATCATTTTTATGATATTAATAAATAATTCTTAATAAATAATCATTTTTATGTTATTAATAAATTATTTTAAATGAATAATAATTTTTATGTTAATAATAAATTATTTTTGATAAATAATCTTTTTTATGATATAATTAAATTATTTTTGATGAATAATCATTTTTATGATATTAATAAATTATTTTTGATAAATAATCATTTTTATGATATAATTAAATTATTTTTGATAAACAATCTTTTTTATGATATAATTAAATTATTTTTGATGAATAATCATTTTTATGATATTAATAAATTATTTTTGATAAATAATCATTTTTATGATATAATTAAATTATTTTTGATAAACAATCTTTTTTATGATATAATTAAATTATTTTTGATGAATAATCATTTTTATGATATTAATAAATTATTTTTGATAAATAATCATTTTTATGATATAATTAAATTATTTTTGATAAACAATCTTTTTTATGATATTAATAAATTATATTTGATAAATAATAATTTTTATGATATTAATAAATTATTTTTGATGAATACTCATTTTTATGATATAAATAAATGATATTTGAGAAATAATCATTATTATGATATTAATAAATTATTTTGGTAAATATACAATTTTATGTTATTAATAATTTATTTTTGATAAAAAATCATTTTTTGTAATTAATAAATTATTTTGATAAATAATCGTTTTAATGACATTAATAAATTATTTTTTATACATAATTATCTTTATGTTATCAAAAAATTATTTGTAATAATAATTCTTATGATATTATAAAATTATTTTTGATAAAAAATTATTTTTATGATATTAATAAATTATTTTTGAAAAATAATCAGTTTTATGATGTTAATACATTATTTTTAATAAATCATCATGTTTATGTTATTAATAAATTATTTTTGATAGATAATACTTTTTATGATATTAATAAATTATTTTTGATAAATAATCATTTTTATGATATTAATAAATTATTTTTGATAAATAATCATTATTATGATATTAATAAATTATTTTGGTAAATAAGTAGTTTTATGTCATTAAAAACTTTTTTTATAAATAATCATTTTTATGGTATTAATGAATTACCTTTTAATAAATAATAATTTTCATGCTATTAATAAATGATATTTGAGAAATAATCAATTTTATGTTATCAACAAATTATTTTTGATAATCATTTTTATGATAATAAGAAATTAATTTTGATAAATAATAATTTTTTAATAAGTTATTTTTCATAAATAATAATTATTTTGATATTAATAGATTATTTTGGTAAATTATCAGTTTTATGTTATAAATAAATATTTTTTTTTATAAATAATCAGTTTTATGATATTAATAAATTATTTTTAATAATCATTTTTATGATACAAATAAAATAATTTTGATAAATAATCATTTCTATGATATTAATAAACTATTTCGTATTAAAAAATCAGTTTTATGATATAAATAAATTATTTTTCATATATAATCATTTTTTTTAATTAAAAAATAATGTAAGATACATAATCTGTTTTATGATATCAATAAATCATTGTTGATGAATTATAATTTTTATGATATTATTAAATAACTTTTGAAAAATAATCATTTTTATGATATTAATAAATTATTTTTGATAAATAATTATTTTTATGATATTAATAAGTTATTTTTATAAATAATCATTTTATGTCATTAATGAATTTTTTTTGCTAAATAATAATTATTATGGTATTAGTAAGCTATTTCTCATAAAAAATCATTTTTATGATATTAATAAATTATTGTTGAAAAATAATCAGTTTTATGATGTTAATACATTATTTTTATAAATAATCATATTTATGTCATTAATAAATTATTTTTTATAAATAATAATTTTTATGTTAGTAATGAATTTTTTTTGATAAATAATCATCTTATGATATTGATAAATTATTTGTGATAAATAATCATTTTTATGTTAATAAATAATTTTGTATAAATAATCGTATTTATGATATTAATAAATTATCTTTTGATAAATGATCATTATTATGATATTAATAAATTATTATTGATAAATAATCATTATTATGATATTAATAAATTATTATTGATAAATAATCATTATTATGATATTAATAAATTATTTTTGATAAATAATCATATTTATGATATTAATAAATTATTTTTTATAAATGATCATTATTATGATATTAATAAATTATTTTTGATAAATAATCATTTTCATGATATTAATAAATTATTTTTGATAAATGATCATTATTATGATATTAATAAATTATTATTGATAAATGATCATTATTATGATATTAATAAATTATTTTTGATAAATAATCATATTTATGATATTAATAAATTATTTTTGATAAATAATCATTTTTATTATATTAATAAATTATTTTTGATAAATGATCATTATTATGATATTAATAAATTATTATTGATAAATAATCATTATTATGATATTAATAAATTATTATTGATAAATAATCATTATTATGATATTAATACATTATTTTTGATAAATAATCATTATTATGATATTAATAAATTATTTTGGTTAATAAGCAGTTTTATATTATTAAAAACATTTTTATAGATAATCATTTTTATTATATTAATTAATGATTTTTTATAAACAATTATATTATGATATTAATAAATGATATTTGAGAAATAATAAATTTTATGTTATCAACAAATTATTTTTGATAATAATTATTATGGTATTAATAAGTAATTTTTGATAAATAATCATTTTTATGATATTAATAAGTTATTTTTCATAAATAATTATTTTGATATTAATAAATTATTTTGGTAAATAAGTAGTTTTATGTTATAAATAAATAAATTTTTATAAATAATCAGTTTATGAGATTAATAAATTATTTTTAATAATAATTTTTATGATACAAATAAATAATCTTTGATAAATAACCATTTTTATTATATTAATAAATTATTTGTGATAAATAATCAGTTTTATGATATTAATAAATTATTTTTGATATATAATCATTTTATTTTAATTAAAAAAAATTAGATACATAATCTGCTTATGATATAAATAAACTATTGTTGATGAATTATAATTTTTATGATATTAATAAATTACTTTCGATAAATAATCATTTTTATGATATTAATAAATTATTTTTGATAAATAATCATTTTTATGATATTAATAAATTACTTTTGATAAATGATCATTTTTATGATATTAATAAATGATTTTTGATAAATAATCAGTTTTATTATATTAATAAGTTATTTTTATGAATAATCATTTTTATGTCGTTAATGAATTTTTTTTTGATAAATAATAATTTTCATGATATTAATAAATTATTTTTAATAAATAATCAATAGTATATTATTAATCCTTTTTATGATATTAACAAATTATTTTTTATAAATAATCATTATGATGATATTAATAAAGTATTTTTGATAAATTATCATTTTTATGTTGATAAAGAATTTTTGATGAATAATCAGTTTTATGCTATAAATAGATATATTTCGATAAATAATCATTTTTATGTTAATGATGAATTATTTTTATAAATAATCATTTTTATGCTAATAATAAATTATTTTTGATAAATAATAATTTTTATGTTAATAAATAATTTTTGATAAATAATTATTTTTTGATATTAATAGATTATTTTCGATAAATAATCATTTTCTGTTATTAATTATTATTTTCGATTAATAATTATTTTTATGTTACTATAAATTATTTTTGATAAATAATCATTTTTATCATATTTATCAATTATTTTTGACAAATAACCAGTTTTATGCTATTAATGAATTGTTTTTGATAAATAATCATTTTATAAATTATTTAGATTTTTTTCATGCTCTTTAATAATCATTTTTGATAAATAATTATTTTAACATATTAATAAATTATTTTTGGTAAATTAGCTGTTTTATTATTCTAATAAATTATTTTTGATAAATAATCAGTACTATGCTATTAAATTATTTTTTAATAAATAATCATTTTATGTTATTGATAAATTATTTTGGATAAATAATCATTGTTATGTTATTAACAAATTATTTTTTAAATAATCATTTTTATGTTATTAATAAATTATTTTTTTATAAATTATCATATTTATGTTATGAAATTATTTTTGATCAATAATCATATCATATTAATTAATAATTTTTGATAAAGAATCACTTTATGTTATTAATAAATTATTTTTGGTAAATAATCATTTTTATGATGTTAATAAATTATTTTTGATAAATAATCGTATTTTATGTGATTAATACATTATTTTTGATAAATATTTAGTTTTAATTTATTAATAAATAATTTTTGATAAATAATTATTTTTCAGGTTATTAATAAATTATGTTTTAAATAATCATTTTATGTTTTTAATAAATAATTTTTGATAGACAATCAGTTTCATGCTATTAATAAATTGTTTTTGATAAATAATCCTTTTTATGTTATTAATAAATGATTTTAGGTTAATAATAATTTTTATGATATTGATAAATTATTTGTGATAAATAGTCATTTTTATCTTAATAAATAGTTTTTTATAAATAATCAGTTTTATGCTATTAATAAATTATTTGTGATAAATAATAATTTTTATGTTAATAAATAATTTTTGATAAGTAATCATTTTTATGCTATTAATGAATTATTTTTGATAAATAATCATTTTTATGTTAATAATATATTTTATAAATAATCATTGTTTGATATTAATAAATTATTTTTTATAAATAATCATTTTCTTTTATTTATTATTTTTGATGAATAATCATTTTTATGTTATTAATAAATTATTTTTGACAAATAATCTGTTTTATGCTATTAATAAATTGTTTTTGATAAATAATCATTTTATGATATTTATAAATTGTTTGGATTAATAATCAGTTTTATGATATTAATAAAAAAATTTTTTGATGAATAATCCTTTTTTTTTTTTAGTTTTTCCAGTTTTTATATGAATCAATATGAGAGCAACGTTGTCAGCCCCCGCGCTGGCTTGTATGCCATATTAAGCAGTGCAGTTTTCTCATGGGGGCTCGTGTCGTTAACTGTAGATCTGCTGTCAACTCTCTCAGGTTGTCTGGCCAGCCATCTCTGGGTGATTATCTTGATGAGTTGTTTGAGAAATTGTTCGTTCTCATTAGGCTACGTACATCGGATATATTCTCTCTGAAGGTGTTGACATGGTCTGGTAAGGGTTAATATTTTGCTTGTTTATGGATTTAAAATGTCCTCAAGGAATCTGGTATAGTGTATATCTTTCTAAATGTGCATTTTCTAGTGATAAAAAACGCCTCAAAGAACTTGTAAGGTGTTTATTCTTCCTGTTCTGTATTCTTTGGTGAAGTTGTATTAAAAAAAACTTAATCATCATTCCCAAAGTCTTGCAGAAGTACTATTCTCAGTGGCTTGTAATCTGTAATTACGTGGAAATGTCTGCCATATAATATGTCTTGAATCTCTTTACTTCGAAGTATGCAGCTAGCACGGTGGCCGGTATGCCATATCCAGCAAATATTTGTTTAGTTGCAGACACAATTTTGGAACTCGTACACTATTCTGATAACTTCCGTATCACTGTGCATTGGCTGTAATTATTCGCAATGATCATATAGCTTTCAGCATCCAATGAGAATAGGTCTTTCTCGAGAAAGTCTCATGGTTGTGTTAGGTTCTGTAGTAGAATTTCATGATGCTGATTTTTTTCGACTCCTGCAGATACCATAGATCTATTTCGGGCTTTCCGTATCCAATGAGAATAGGTCTATCGCTATATAGTCTCATGGGATTTTTAGTCTCTAATGCTGTAATAAACTTACCTGCTTCTTTTTTAAACTTCTGACACATGCTACATTGTTTATACACAAGTATAACTAAACTATTGGGAGCTTGCTATAGAATTTCCCCGTGGGAACATGTGCTTCAATTGCTGTTTGGAACCATTCAGTGGTCTCATTTACACACTGTTCAACGGGAAGAGAAAAGATATTTCCCCATGAGATCCCCGATGGCTTTCCACTCAGCCTTTTTATAATACCTCGTTGTTTTGGACAATGGGTCTTCAGTGTTACATCGAGAATCTAGGGCGATTTCTACCATTATCAGAGCATGATCAACATTCCCAGGTGAGCTGTGGGCATTCATTACACAATCATCGTGGTCAGAAATAGATCTAGAATTTAAGGATGTTGATCTTGCTGATCTGAAAAGCATATCGGAAATGTAGCCATCTGTAATAAGGAATGAGATGTGGAGAAGCTATGTGTTATGTTACCAGCTGTGTCTGCGTAAATAGAAAGGTTAAGCCAAAAGTAGAGTGTACAATTAGGGGATTTGAGGATTATCAAATTAGAGTATAAAGATTAAAAATATATATAACATAAAAGTAAGATGATTGGGTGCTTAATAAATTTAATTAAAAAATGGGCATAGTATGTAGTAGTACTGCAGTAAAGCGTGGGTTATTAAGGCGACTAACGAATGTTATTAATAAATATGCAATTATGACGGTAAAAGGCAGATATAATGCGATACAGAGAATGATAAGAGTTATGTCAGGTTTTATGGAATACGTTCATAATTATAAATATGAAGGTAATAGATAATTAGGGGGAGTATGCTAAGTATAGTGTTGAGGGGGTTGGGGAGTTGTGTCTGCTGATCTACTGCAGGGTGTAAAGTTTCTAAAGAGTGGGATTTGTAATGACGACAGTTAATTGAAATTTGAATTTTGTTTAATAAGTTATCTCTATCTTTAAAATTTGTAATTAAAATTTTTTCATTTAAGCAAAGGAAACTAAGTGAGTTTAAAGATTTAAAAGTGCTAGATTTTTTTTAGGGATTTTCCAATTTCTGGCAGTTGTAAATTTATTTTCGATATATTAAAATAATGGATGGTTAGTGAGGTTTTGTTGGAGTGGTTTTGGTGAGTAGAAGAATATTCATGGGCTCTAAATACATCTTTAACGGGGGTGCCAAGTAGTCTTATATAACATTATTTGTCATTTCTTTCTGAGCAATTGCGACTTTGTAAACTACTGGTGATTTTAAGTACTGTTGTTTAAGTGGGATCTCTAATTTATTTATGCAACTTTTATTTGTGTTGGTTATTAATGTTATTTTTTATTAGTCTCTTTGTGGGTGGAATGATGGTGTGCAAATGTGATTGATACAATTTCGGTGGCAGAAAGTGGAAAGCATCAGGAATGACGAATTTACTGAAAAACTTCTGAAGCTTGAAAATTGTTTCCTCAGACGTGATGTGGTTTATGTGGAATATATCAGGCCATTTGCCTTAGGTACCTATACGACTACATTTGACTTAAATCCCATGAATGACTTAAATCTCCACTAAAAATGTCGTCTTAACAGATATAAAATTTCAACAATTAATAGTCGCAAAAGGTGGCGAACTATTTTGCTTTGGTTCTGTTGTTTTGTAAGTTGTGAGCACTGGAGCATTTATTAAATATTTTTGGATCGAAGATGTATTGGATCAGATTGTAACCACTTGAGCATTTATTTAATAGTCAATTTATCTGCAGGCAATACAATACATGGAATAAGGTGCCGATTTTGAAGCTTCGTTTTTGTATGGTCACATCAGTGTACAGCAAATACATGTGTTTTGGTAACAACCTCATATAATGATCTTATTAACAACCTCATATAATGATCTTATTAACAACCTCATATAATGATCTCATTAACAACCTCATATAATGATCTCATTAACAACCTCATATAATGATCTTATTAACAACCTCATATAATGATCTTATTAACAACCTCATATAATGATCTTATTAACAACCTCATATAATGATCTTATTAACAACCTCATATAATGATCTTATTAACAACCTCATATAATGATCTCATTAACAACCTCATATAATGATCTCATTAACAACCTCATATAATGATCTTATTAACAACCTCATATAATGATCTTATTAACAACCTCATATAATGATCTTATTAACAACCTCATATAATGATCTTATTAACAACCTCATATAATGATCTTATTAACAACCTCATATAATGATCTCATTAACAACCTCATATAATGATCTCATTAACAACCTCATATAATGATCTTATTAACAACCTCATATAATGATCTTATTAACAACCTCATATAATGATCTTATTAACAACCTCATATAATGATCTTATTAACAACCTCATATAATGATCTCATTAACAACCTCATATAATGATCTTATTAACAACCTCATATAATGATCTTATTAACAACCTCATATAATGATCTTATTAACAACCTCATATAATGATCTTATTAACAACCTCATATAATGATCTTATTAACAACCTCATATAATGATCTCATTAACAACCTCATATAATGATCTTATTAACAACCTCATATAATGATCTCATTAACAACCTCATATAATGATCTTATTAACAACCTCATATAATGATCTCATTAACAACCTCATATAATGATCTTATTAACAACCTCATATAATGATCTTATTATTCAACAACTGTTTTTTGATACCAAAACACTTCCTCGTGCATTCTGCTTGTTTTTCTGTGAATCTACCCTCCAGATGAAAATTGTTCATAGAGGCTTATAAAATCAGGCAAGAAAAGAGCATGTTTTGTAATATATATATATATATATATATATATATATATATATATATATATATATATATATATATATATATGAACGAGCATATATACTTGGCAGCTTGTATAACATCTATGTATCCGTGTTCATGGATGTATGTATAATTCCAGGAATTCAATGCGAGAAAAAAATCGGGATGAATTCGTTTTTTGTTTTATTTTGTTTTGTTTTTTCAAAACAGAAAATTTATTTTGTTTGTAATGATTTCTTTACAACTTTTGTTTTTGTCCAATTTATTAAAAAATAAAATGTATGAACATATACAAAAATCGGGTTTGTATTACTGTACACACAGATTCGAAAAAGTTGTCAAAAAAACAAATATATAACAAATGTTATCAAAGGCAGCATAATTACTTTTCTACCTAACTGGATATGTTTTTAGTGCTTTTATTCAATGTAACCTATATATTCAGCTCGAAAAAGATACAATGTTTACCGATGTATAGGACAATTCCAGATGGCGCCTGACTCTCTCTTTAACACAGTAAATTTGGGAAAAGGTGTTATAAATAAAAAACTAGACAAAATAGTGTTAAAAAGTCGCTCAATATATGTTACCGTGCCATAGATTGACATATATTCGGCGGGGTTTTAGTAGTATTTTGTCTAGTTTTTCATTTATAACATCTTTTCCCAAGCTTACCGTATTAAAGAGAGAGTCAGGCGCCATCTTGAATTTTTCAATACATCGGTAAACACTGTATCGTTTTCGAGCTGAATAAACATGTTACATTAAATAAAAACACGAAAAATATATCCAGTTAGGTAGAAAAGTAACTTACCTTGCCTTTGATAACATTTACTTGTTACTTGTTTTTGACAACTTTTTCGAATCTATGTGTACAGTAATATAAACTCCAAAAATCAAAGTTAAAAGATGAAAAAGACGATCCAAACGTGAAATTATTTAAATAGAAAAATCAACTGCTAAAGAACAATGAATTTAGGTCAGCGTAACACGGTGTCATCATAATTGCTTTCCTTGTATAAAAATAACCGTTCATTAATTAAGTGTGCAGAATTGTTTTCTTATGGAGTTTTGATTATATTTGCAAATTCTTAAATTATTGAAACAAAAAATCAATTGCTAAAGAACGATGAATTTAGGTTATCGTAACACGGTGTAATAATTATTTCGTTCCCCGTGTAAAAAATGTCCGTTCATTAGTTAATTGTTTTATATAAAGTATAGATTACATTTGTCAATGTTATGGTTTGTCACAATTTCTTTAGTAATTAAATCCAAACATTTCTTGTTTGAATGAGATATAGTCCGGTCCAGTCTCGCGGTTTGCATCATTCCAGGCATTAACATATCCATTGAGGGGGGTGAGATACGGCTACTCGGTAATGCTAAGGGTCTTTCCCTTTAAAATTCTGCTCATGCCAGAGTCTTCTGAATCAATTTTTATCCACTTCTTCCCATGGAAGTTAATGTTTCGTATGTAAATACAAGTTGCGTATAACAAGTAAAACACTAAAACAATTAAGGAAGAAACAACAAAAAAGGATAAAGTAGAAATCTAATTTATTAAATATAATGTTAGAAGAGAAAAGTTTGTGACCTCATAGGACTACCAAAAATGTCCATCTGGCTTACAAGGTTTCTTGCAGTAGTAATTATTGAAGGGAGAGCAAGAAGGGAAAGAAAGAGGAAGAGAGAGAGGGGGGCATGTTAGAGAGAGAGAGAGAGAGAGAGAGAGAGAGAGAGGCATGTTAGAGAGAGAGAGAGAGAGGGGGCATGTTAGAGAGAGAGAGGGAGAGGGCATGTTAGAGAGAGAGAGAGGGAGAGGGAGAGAGGGGGCATGTTAGAGAGAGAGAGAGAGAGAGATGGAGGGAGAGAGAGAGAGAAAGGAGGCACACTTACTAAAAGCTTCTAGGTGTTTTTATCCGAATTGAAACAATATAAAGTTTGTTTTTTTTTCAATATTCAGAGTACTTATTTTAGTTTTTTGAAAACCTTTTCGAATTCTGATCTTGCTAGTGTTGTACAAACACTGAGGTATTTACTTGAGCATTATTCGAAAATTCTTTAAACTCCACGTCACTGGCCGGTTTTAACTTCGGTTTAACTCACATAACTTTTATTTTGATTGTATCTACATATGTTATCAATACATTTACAAACAAAAGTAACCCGTGGTTTGCTGTTTTAACTATTTACGTGAAAACAAAAAGATCGTACTTGAGCCTCAAATATATTATTTCTTTTTTTCCCCAACTTGTCATACCTTAAGAAAGCAAAGCAGTAGAGAATATTTTCCTCAATGGACTATTGCACTAGATTATTATGTTTTCCCCCCATTGGTTTTCTTCTGTTTTGCCAGATCCCAGGACAATATTTGCGTTTTAATCTCGTTGTTATTATATGAGTTAGTTTCTTAGCACTGCCGAGATCTTTTATTTTGATCGCTACTCTGGCAGTTTGTAGATTTTACTTATTTTTTATTTTAATTATCAATTGAATATTTTTCATCTAAGCTGTCATTACGCTTGACATCAGTACAAAAGTCATGTTCAGATTCTATTGTCGGTCTTTGCTGAGATTGTGATCACTCAATCATTTATTCAGTAGCATATGTATGGCTAGGAAAAAGTCATAAAATACCTGCTTACTTTTACTAAGATGCCTTTTAGAATGTTGATATCCAAATTCGTTACAGTTCAATTGGTGAAAGAAAACCTGAACTGGCATGACGCTTGAAATTATTAATTAAAGCAGATCACTCCGCTGTTCAGATTCTGTTGTCGATCCTGGCTGAGATTGTGATCACTCAATCATTTATTCAGTAGCATATGTATGGCTAGGACAAAAGTCATGAAATAAACCATTTGCTTGGAAGATTCCTTTTAGAATGTTGATATCAGGGTTAGTTACAGTTCAATTAGTGTCGGTGATAACATAGTGTGTTGGTACATCTTCTATTTGCTTGCTACTTTCTACAACATAGAATAATGAGCTTGTTAATCAAAAACCTGTTTTTGGTGCAATAATACTTCTCTCTCATGCTGCTTTTTTGTACGTTTAAAGATACGCTCCTAACAAGAACTGTTCATAAAGGTTTCTAGGGAGACAACATATTCTTCTGTAATTATTAGGGTATATATTTTCTCTGTTTTGGGGATATAAAGATTATATCGACCTTCATCAGGAATGCTTTTGTAGTCTCTTCCCAATTAACAGATTAGTAAGACAACTACTATAGTTGACATAGAATGATGCTCGCTTCGTCACCCAGAAATTGAATAGATGGTCTATGAAGAAATTTTGTGATTCTGAAATCCATCAAACATTTTCTTTAATACTCCAGGTGTTATACCTGGTTCTATTATTTGAGACTTGTTTTCCTTACATTCGAATATATTCAATGTCTTGGTATTTGTTTATATTTCTTTTTATTATCATTTTCCTCAAGGAAACATTGGCTTTCCTCTTTCTTACAAAAACAATTCGTTATTTCTTGGAGATAACATTTGATCTCATAACCATTCAACTATATATCAGAGTACTCTATGCACTTTATACATAGTTTGTAGCTACTATTTGCTTCTATAAACGGTTTATATCTAATTACTTTTGAAGATTGCTCCAACAACAATTGTTTGCATCTTTCAGCGACTAAGTTGTTTATACAAAATT
Organism: Euprymna scolopes; assembly: GCF_053919585.1. Classification (NCBI taxonomy): domain Eukaryota; kingdom Metazoa; phylum Mollusca; class Cephalopoda; order Sepiida; family Sepiolidae; genus Euprymna; species Euprymna scolopes. Next base: position 143,975,643 of record NC_136500.1, on the reverse strand, counting down.
TATTTTATTCTTCATATTGTGTAAAATACTCCCATTTAGCTCTATTATTGTGATAATTACTTGAAATACTTTCATCACTCATGTGTTTTATCAAGCGTGTTCGATGTAATACTGTCTAGGATGAATGTCTCATTTGAATGAATGCTAGATAAATTCTTAGAATAAGACTGTGCCCATATGTTGCAAAATATTTCATTCACAAATTGTGCATTTTTTTCATATGTCTATCTAAACTTAATTTATGAGAAAAAGAATATTCACAGGCTGAGCAAGAATATGGCTTTTCTCCAGTGTGAGTTCTCATATGTGTTACTAAACTTGATTTAACAGAACAAGAATATCCACACACTTCACAAGAATATGGCTTTTCCCCAGTGTGAATTCTAATATGTGTCGCTAACTTTGATTTTTGCGAACAAGAATATCCACAAACTTCACAAATATGTATCGGTATCCCTGTGTGAGTTCTCATATGAGTCACATATTTTGAAATTCGGTCACAAAAATACCCACACACTTCACAAGTAAGTACGTTTTTTGTCATATGAGTTTTTATATGTGACGCTAAATTTGATTTTTGAGAACTAGAATATTCACACAAATCACAAGAATATGGCTTTTCCCCAGTGTGGATGCTCATATGTCTCAATAAATTTGAGTTTTCAGAAAAAGAATATCCACAAAATTTACAAGAATGTGGTTTTTCGCCAGTGTGAGTCCTCATATGTATCACTAAATCTGATTTTTGAAAACAAGAATATCCGCACACTTCACACGAATATGGCTTTTCTCCAGTGTGAATTCTATAATGCCGCCTTAAATTTGATTTTTGAAAAGAAGAATATCCACACACTTTACAAGAATATGGTGTTTCCCCAGTGTGACTTCTCATATGTGTCACTAAATTATATTTTCTAGAACAAGAATATCCGCACAATTTACAAGAATGTGGTTTTTCCAAAGTGTGAGTTTTCATATGTCTATTTAAATCTGCTTTTTGAGAACAAGAGTATCCGCACACTTCACAGGAATGTGGTTTTTCCCCAGTGTGAGTTTTTAAATGTCTCATTAAATTTGATTTTTCAGAACAAGAATATCCGCAAACTTCACAAGAATATGGCTTTTCCCCAGTGTGAGTTCTCATATGTGTCACTACATTTGATTTTTTAGAAGAGGAATATCCACACACATCACAAGAATGTGGCTTTTGTTCACTCTGTATTTGCATGCTTCAAAAAAGTCTATGTTTGCACCAGACTATCAACGCAATTATAAATATATTTTATTCTTTCAGTTTTAGTCGAACTGCAATGATTATGCAAAATTGAGAAACACAAATTTGAATAAACTTGTATCTCTTGGCAACTTATCTGTAAGAGATATTTTTAGTGCTGTTGTTGTTTTGTTTCAAAAATACTTTTCAATAATTTTTCAATTTATCTCTTCATTTATTTTAATTTTTTAACATAAAATGCATATCTCATAAATAGTATCTTCGAAATGGATGATTTGTCCCTCAATTTCAGAGTGTTTGTGGAATTGTGGTATGCAGAGAAATAATTTTCCTACAGGTGTCGCTGTTGTCTTTGAATAATGCTTTAAAAATGAGGATTCACTTGGAACATCTGAAAAAATAAATATAATTAAATAGTTTTAATTTTGCATTCACATATTAATATTCTTGATTATTGTTGTGAATAATCTTAAATTGAATTTAGAACCTCTAAATAAATTTATTCTAAAAATCATAACTTGACACATAAAGAAAATAATACGAGTGTTGCGTAGATAATAGTCTAGAGAAAATTATACCTAGAATTTTTATATAACTTTTCATCGAGATGAAAAAAATTAATGGACTTTCCTGTCATGTTTGCTGAATACATGTCTCACATTTTTTCATTTTTGTAGTGTTGTAATCGTTAGTGTGATTTGTGTTGTAAGCCACAGTAACTGTAAATATAGAAAGCCTTATGTTGGGTAGTTGTATGATGCATTGATTTTGCTTCCAAGATAGATAAATTATTTAACATGTATCTGGTTTTTGCCATCAACCTGGATGGGGATTTTAGGAATGCAATGTTCAGATGGATTCTGTTTCACGCCAAGAATTTTTTTGGTGTTCTGTTTTTTTTTAATGCAAATTGTCAATCTGAACACCTTTGCTACAGCTGAAAAATGATCAATTGACTTGGCGTCTTACAGAGACGCTGTACTGAGAGCAGAATAATCAGCAAGGACAACGTGATGACTGTTTGAGCAATGTCTGTGCCTTTAATCGCCATTGGGTTAAAGAACCCTAAAATATGAAAAGATACAAAATCAGATTTTCCTCACGACCCCTATAAAAGCTATTTTAACAGACAAAGTAAAAAGCCTAGCTTATGTCTAAAAACATAATATACATATAATGCCTTTAAAATCTTCTGAGAGAAATTCCTGTCTCCATATCTGTACATATAGTTAATGAATTTTTTTGTTGGAATGCTTGAGCACTATATTAAAAGATCTTCACAGGCATGAATGACGATCTGCTAAATTCCAGTAGCTTTTACAGATCATCAAGAGTCTTTTAATTTTTTTTTAAGAGTTTCAGAATTTTACTTTTGCAAAACGGATATGAGTGTTTATTTGCTGACGAATTTTTGTCATCCATTCACAGATTTATATATCTTTTTACATCAGATTTCACCAGAACTGATTACACATGTCGTGTAATCAGTTCTGGTGTTTATAGACAGGAAAACAAATGACATCAATAGAAATTTATGTACCACCTCTCATCATTTTTTAACATCGCATCATTGTAGAGATTTTCTATTGATGATTTAGCATGTCTTGTAAAACATTTGACGTGTTTGTAATCATAAACCATATTTATGACCAACTCAATTAGATGCCAGTGTTTTCATCAGGGATACTCCAATTCTTTGGTTGTTTGATTATTGAGAAAAATATGTTAGTTATGCAGAAGTAGATTTTTGCAAAAAAAACTGCGGTCGATTTTTCTTCTCACTTTTTAAATCAATGGTGAATCAAAACCATATATTATGAATTGTGAGAAACACCAAGTTAATTATCACTTAAAAAGACCTGCTTTGTCATATACTTATGGAACCAGATTGCACAATTATTTACATTTTTATGGATCACCAAGGGATCAGTGATCAAATCAGCATAATAATTGTCTGTGTTGCTATCACTCCAAGGAATTTCGAGGGCATTGTATGCTGCTGAATGAGTAAATCAGAAAACCGACAAAATAATGTTTTATATATAGGACTATCCACACTTTTTTAAAGTATGCTGTCCTAAAGTAAAATGCAACAATGATAAGGAGCAGCAGACAGTTGTTTTTTTTTGTGACAGCAATACAAGATGAGTTGCTGCACACAGCTCAGTGGACCAAGTTACCCTCATTAAGAGACAGATTTTCTGTGTCAGTTTACAAGCTGGAATTGTATATAGAAAGAGAGAAAGGGAGAAGTCAACTTTTGTAGCGACCGAAACTTTAAACAAGCATATCTGAATATTTTCAGCAAAACCTAAAGGTGATTCTCTATCTGCTATTTGGGGATCAGAAGACGGTCGATTTACACACACACACACACACACACACACACACACACTCACAGACACATGTTTAATCATTGTTGTAATGCAAAAAACTGGTATATGTTCATATAAAAAATTTCTTGCATACAATTGTTTCCGCTTATACATAAACTTGATATACTAATATGCAAGCAGTTATGCTAACAGTTATATCTCATAGGATTAGCTACTCAGTCGACAGAAACTCCCTTTCTTGGGCAATTGCCCTTGATATATCAAAGGCCTTTCATAGCTATGGCATAAAGAGCTACACCAAAAAAGTCTCTATATTATAGCTGGAAATGTCTTTTCAGTTATTAAATCAATTTTCTCTGATAGGTTCATAAGAGTAAGACTTGATAGGCAGAAATCAAAAGATAATCAAAAACCTTGATTTCAGTAAACAAACTATCCCGAACGTCACTCAATGTATAGCTCAAAACAGAAACAGCTTCCATACTAACAAAGCTGTTTAAGCGTTGTCTTAAAGAGAATTGCTTCCCAGCACACTGGAAAATCTCATCTGCATGCCCTATATTTAAGAATTCAAGTGGGACATGCAATAGGGTTTCCCTTCTGCTAGATTTACAGCAAATGTGCTAACAATTATATCTATAACGGCATAGCTGAAAATGTCTTCTCATTTATTAAATCATTTTTCTCAGAAAGGTTCTATATAAGAGTAGTTGTTGATGCGCAGAAATAAGAAGCTTAAAGTCTTAATGCTGGAGTCCCGCAGGTGTCCAACATGGGCCCAACTTTCTTCCTTACATCATTCACAGATATTTATGCTGACAATACTACCATCGAGGGCAACACATAAAAGGTCGTAAATGACCAAGTTCTCTCTGATTATATCTCCTCGAATCTTCAGCACATTGTACAATGGGGAAAGAGGTGGCTGGTTACTTTTAATGCATCTATAACCATGCTTCCATCTTTACATCATCAATGCTCTTATCCCAATCTGTTATCAATTGAAATGAATGGCTCTGATCTTGGGGAGGCTTCATATTTTGACAAGCTTCTGGGCTTGCCCTTTACTCCTGATCTGAAGTGGAACATGTAACTAAAATCTGTTGTCACGGTCGCTGGAATAATGATGGGATCCTTCTAACGTTCCATTAGATATCTTACTGTCAATGCAATTCTCTATATAAAAGCCAATTACATCTAAGGATGGAGTACTGTTGTCACATCTGGGCTGTAACTGCTAAAAAGACCTTATCTTCCTCAACAGAGTTCAAAATAGGCTTTGCAGCCTAGTGAGAAATGCCCTTTCCCTTCTTTGCAAATTTTTTCCCACAGAAGAGATCTTGCGAGCATGTCTCTGCTTTATTGTTATTTTCATGAAAAGTGCTCGTCTGAGCTCCACTCTATGCCCCCCCTTGCTAAACTGTCACGAAAAACATTCGTCAAGCTGAAAGCACCATCAATATTTTCCCCACTCTTCATCTGTGCCTACACCTAAACTTATATTCCATAAACAAAGCTTCTTTCTTAGAACTGCACGCCTGTGGAACTTTGCTCCGTTTTCCTGCTTTCTAGGTGACTACAATTTGTGGTCTTCAAGTCCACTGTAAAAAAAATTCTTGTTGAATCCTCTCCTTATTAAATGCAATTTACCAAATTTCCACTACTAACGATTACTACGATATTATCTCATTGACTTCTATACACACATTAACCCTTATCCTCGAGTGGCCTCCGAGCTTTTATAAGTGGTGACTCCTTTGTATAAAAATGAACAACTATTTAAATTACTACAAATTATAAAATACATGAGCAAATACTTTGATATGATTATCGATCATTACAAGATTAATCAACAAAAAATATGTTATATTAACAATTATTCACTTAGTAACACTCATATGATTCCTGAGATAATAATAATGTTTACGGTAATGTTGAAGAATTGCCTTCCTTTGTTTACAAAGCCATTTGGCGGAAGTGACGTCCGAGATATTTTTATCTACGGATGACCAAAACCGTATAGAATGAACTTTTTTTTATAAGTTTTAATCAAACAGTCTTTATTTGAACTTAATAGACTGTTTTTTTTTTGTATTTATTAACTGTTTTATTCTTTTTTAATGAAATATATATTATGGGCTGTTTTTCAAACATCGAAATTTTAAAATTAAAGTTAGTTTTAGTTACAAAAAAAAAAAGAAAAGAAGAATGACGAGGTGTTTACAAACCTTAATAGTCATCTACAAGAATTCCTCTGGCGGTGGCGAATCAAAGACAATTATTTTGGGAATATCATGTATTGGATACGATTTTTCATGATGTTTGATTAAAATACATGAACAATGAAAAAAAAACTTTTTCTTTAAAGAAATTAAAAAATTTTATGTTATAAAAGATCAAGGAGGTCTTTTTTTATGTACGCAAAACTTTTTTAAAATGTTCAAATAAACGAAGACAATTATTTGGGGAATATCATGTATTGGATACGATTTTTTATGATGTTTAATTAAATATAGGCACCGCCAAAAATGGCCGAAAAATCAAATTGTTGTTGTTTTTTAAAACGAAATTACATTTATTAAAATCCATTATTTCTGAGTAACTTTTTTTTCCAGAAAGATAAAACCCTGAATTTTATTATATAGAAAGCAGAATAATGTAAAACTTTTTCTACTATTTTTAATTAAATTTGAAATGTTAAATTTTCCCCAAAAGTTAACAATTGGCGTTTTTTGTTTTGCACAAAAAACGTATATAAATAGTTAAAAAAAAAAGAAAGTTTTTGAAAGAATTAATTTGTTTATTTCTTGTCTAACTAAGATTGAGGGTAATTTTCTATGAGAATATGCAAAAATATTATACTATAAGTACCTGGATTTCAAATAATCCCACTTATTCATATAGGCAACCAGTTACTTCGAGTCGATTTGATTACTCTGTTTACATTTGTTCTTGATAAAAAGCAAACTACGGAAGACCAAAAAGCCAAAAAAACTTATTTTTCAGTGACAAAAATTTCAATGCATTATTAACACTGAGGCTGGTCAGAACCAGATGGGTGACCATTTGTATGAGTTTGGTTTTTAATGTGTATGTGTGTGGGGGTCAGGCTCTCCAAAATGGGGAGGGGGCAATTTAAAGCAGAATAAAAAAAAAATATTTCAGCGTGTTTGGTCTACCGTAGTCGAAAGGCGGCAAACGTTTCCAAACTGGATCGAAAAAATGATGATATTTTTAACACAAAGGGCACAATATTTATCGACTTTTTTTTTTTTGCTTAACTTAAATTAATTATTTTACTTAACATATTACAACAACACAATATGTTTTGTTCAGTTTCAGATGATTATTTTAAGCATATTTGGAACCCCCTCAAAACAGGGGGTGGGGTTGTAAGCAAAAAAAAATATATAAAAATATTGTTTATGAAAAATAAGTACACTGTTATAAAGTTCATTCTTCTCTTAATCATCGCTGAAAATTTCGTATTGATTGGATAATTACCTGATTTTTAGTAGATTTTTAAAAAGACGGTCTATCAAAATGTACTTGCCTGCCCGCCCCCCCCCCCCAGTTTTGGCGGTGCCTAAATACATGGAAATGTAAAAAAAAAACAAAAAAAACTTTTGTTAAATATATTTTTTAAAAATATTATAAATTATCTATAAAATCTCTTTTTTATGTATGTAAAAGTTTGTTGAAAAGTCAAATAAAGTTTATAATGTAATTGAAACAAAAAAAACACCTCGTTTTTTTTGTTTTTTTTTTTAAATAAAACTAACTTTAATTTCAAAATTTCGATATCGACGTTTACCTAACTTTTATTATAAAAATTTAGGTAAGCGTTCATAAACATATTAATGGGGAAACATAGTTCAAAAATCTAAAAAAAAAAAAAAAAAAAAAAAAAAAAGTCCATCAAGTCCAAATAAACACTATTTGAATAAGACTTCTAAAAAAAAAAAAAAGGTTCATTCTAATACAGTTATAGATGACTATAACTGTATTAGAATTAACTTTTTTTTTTTAGAAGTTTTATTTAAACAGTCTTTATTTGGACCGTAGCTAAAAATATGTCGGACGTCACTTCCGCCAACTGGCTTTGTAAACAAACGAAGGCGAATCTTCAACATTACCGTAAACATTATTATTATTATCTTAGAAATCACATGAATTTTACTTAAACACATTTTTGACAAAAATTGATTTGTTGGGGTTGGGAGATGTTTTTAATCGGAGATTAATATTTTTATTCACTTTTGTCATCAAGCATGTGAGAAATAATAGTTGCAATAAAAATAAATTTGTTTTAATGTTTAAAATTATTTTAAAATTTATTGAATTGAAATTTTTTAAGTGTAAGAAATGAACTTACCTTTAATTTCAGAAATTCAACAAGAAAAATAAAATCTGGATGAATTCGTATTTCTTTTGTGTTTAAAACAGAAAATGTGTTACGATTTCTTTAATAAATTTATACAACTTTTGTTTAATCTAATTCATTAAAAAATGAAATATATGGAAAAATATAAAAGAATCAAAATTAAAAGATAGAAAACACGTTTTAAACGAGAAATTATTTAAAGAGAAAATTAACTGCTAAGGAGAATGAATTTGGGTCTTCGTAACACGGTGTAAATCATTATTTCGTTCCTCGTGTAAAAATGTCCTTTCATTAGTTAAGTGTGCCGAATTGTTTCCCTATCAAGTTTAGATCATATTTGTCAATGTTTAAGGATTGTTGGAGTTTCTCTTGTAAATTTCTGTTTCGTATGTCTAATTCATAAAAAACAACATATGAAGAAATAAAAATCATCTTTTTTTTTTCTTTTAAAATTGACCGTTCCATTATTATCTAGATTAGTCGAAACCGTGTTAATATTAAATATAATAATAGTAGTCCGTGTTACATGTGTACACGTAACACGTTGGTATAAAATGGTCAGACAACACACAGCTTGATAGAAATCAAATATACTTTATTGCTGTATCGGAAGTCGCACTTATCCCAACCAGGGGAAATCAATAGGGGAAGTTTACCTCTACAAGGGGAGTTACACAGACAAGGGGCAGTGTATTGTTTATACTCGTAAAAGTCCGAATAATCCAAATAATCCTCATTGCAAAAGTGAATACTTCACATAAACAACAAAAATAAAATAATGGCGAATTCAGCCAAATGACAAACATAGATTTGGATCAAAAAAGTTATCTATAATAAGATGATTATGTTATGAAACTTTCAACTTATTCGATTAGACTTACGATGACCTTTCCTTATGATTCCATACTTCAACTTACTAATTAGTATACACATTCCATATACAGTCTGCACCCAAGGAACAACAATGAAATTGTAGTACCTGTTCCTGGCATGTATTCTCATGTCAGACATGTTTAGCGTTATAATCATTCTGGTGCGTTCAAAGCAGGCTTTTCTTGTCATGTATTGCGCCCTCCTAGGCATTAACTCCTCTTTCAAGTGTGAAATAGCTAATTTCCAATAGCTGATTCGTCGACACACGATAATGCTAAGTGTACTTCTCGGGCATTTTTCTCAGATACGAGTGATACCCTCCCTCGCCTAAGTTGGTTATTTACGCGTTAAATGATTAAATGTGCTGAATCTTGGCAGAATCGTAAATTAAAAAAAAAAATCTCTTCTCAAATTACGTTTTTTTAAATTGTTTTCACTGCTAATAGACTTGTTTAGAATAAAACTTTAGTTTATTCTGACCGTCGAGATTTACATATGTTTCATGTACAACTCTGCCCTGTATATAACAAACCTGAAATAAATGTAAAAACAAATTCATTTTGTAAGTAGATGATTTGCAAAAAGAGCAGTTTATAAAGCGCCTCAACAGACGATGATAAATCCAAAAATTTTGTTGGTTGCAAATCATCTGTCGATAAAAGAGAACAAAAACATCCTTAAAATTAATGAAAAGTAGAGCCTAAATTTACGAGCCACTTGGACGAAAATACGATTTAAAATAGACTCAGCCAAGTAAAGATATATCCTACAAATAATATAACAACTTCCAAATGTGCTCACATTTTAAATCAACCGACATAAAAATATACACATATAACAACATCAAGTAAATATGTTCACATATATAATCAACTGACATAAAACTATATACCTATAACAACATCCAGTAAACATTTTTCATATAAAGATTATAACAAATTATAAATATGCTCACATTTTAAATCAACCGAGATAAAACAATCTACTTATAATAACAGTAAGTAAGTATTTTTCATATAAATATAAAACAAGCTATGTTCCTCTTCCGTTCTGGCTCCACTGGGATCTTCCGACTAATGTGTTGTATCAGTTAAATTAAAAATGTTCTGAGACATATCTCTCCATCGTACAGTATATCGATACTTTATGACAGACAGGGATAGTTTCCGTACATTTATATCAGATCTACCTCTGCGTTCCATGTTTAAAAAGGTTGTGTCCTCCTCTATAGTATCAGCCTGACGGAATGGTTAATTGTAGGTATAGACCGTTTTATACCATCGAACAAATTACAGCAAAAACCTAACAGCAAGCCGAGGTTATCTCCAAAATATATTGCTGCATTGCGCACAGAAATCACTTTTCCATTGCATCCAACGTGATAGATGTACCGAGACTAAACCCGCTTTCAGGACCGCCAGCAACCACTGCCAAAAAGTAATTAAGGACCTGAGAGAGTTGTATATTCAGTCCTTCAAATCAAAAGTAGCTGAGCAGCGGCTTGTATCCATCAGTTTTGGCAAATAGCAAACAGAATCTTGAACAGAAGCGTGTTCTCTATCCCAGCTGTCATTAATAGATCTGAGGTAATCTCGTCAGCATCAGACAAAGCTAAACTCTTTGCCAAGAACTTTGCAGCAAATCCTACCCTTTACGACGAAGGCCATCAACTCCCAGCATTTACTCGTGTATCTGAAAACACACTATGTGACATACAAATATCTGTACGTAATGTTACCATGCTAATAAAAAACTTTCATTTCACTAAAGCAACTGGCCCTGACACCATTCCAATTATAATGCTCTAAAAGATTCATCCAAAACTAGCGCCCATACTTACAAAGTTATTTAAGCGTTGTCTTAAGGAGAAATGCTTCCTAACATCATGGAAAATCTCATCAGTATTTAAGAATTCAGGTAACTGTTCATCTTCCTCACAGTACAGGCCAATAAGTCTCCTGTGCGTCATGAGTAAGTTGCTGGAATATGTGTTAAATAGAGAAGTAGTCAACCATCTCAGCAAAAATAAATTTCTTAGTGACATGCAATATGGGTTTCTTTCTGCTAGATTTACAGCAGACGTGCTAACAGTGATATCTCATATGATTAGCAAATCTCTCGACGGAGGCTTTCTCTCTAGGGCAATTTCTCTTGACATATCAAAGGCCTTTAGTAAGGTATGGCATAAAAGTCTACTTCATAAGATTTCCAGCTATGGTATAGCTGGAAATTTCTTCTCAATTAATAAATCCTTTCTTACTGATAGGTTCATAAGTGTAGTGTTTGGTGGACAGAAATCAGAAGCTCTCAGTATGAATGCTTGAGTTCCCCAGGGATCCATTCTGGGCCGAAATCTCTGATCTACATTCATGATCTTCCAAATCCCATCCTTATATCATTTGTAGACATTTATGCTGATGACACTACCATCTATGTAGGCACACCAAAGACCGTAAACGCACAAGTTCTCTATGATTATCTCTCCTGTGATCTTGCGCATGTGGGACAAGAGGGAACGAGGTAGTTAGTTACTTTTAATGCATCTAAAACCAAGATTCTATCGTTACATCAACTCTCTGATGCCCATCTGGCATCAATTGAAATGAATGGCTCTCGTCTGGGGAAGGCTTCATGTTTTGACAAGGGACACATATATCAAATTCATTGCCAAGGTCGCTGGAAAATTGGTAGGATCTTCTACTGCTCCAATAGATATCTCACTCCTGATGTAATTCTCTACCTATATAAAAGCCAGGTACGACCAATGATGGAGTACTGTTGTCACATTTGGGCTGTAGCTGCTAGAAGCAACTTATCCTCCCTTTACAGAGTTCAAAATAGACTTTGTAGCTTAGTGGGGGATGCCCCTTTCTCTTCCTTTCAACCTCTTTTCCACAGAAGAGATGTTGCGAGCCTGTCTCTGCTTTGTCGTTATTTCCATGGCAGGTGCTCGTCTGAGCTTCAATATCTCACTTTCCTCGCTAAACTTTCACGAAAAACACTCGTCTAACCAAAACCACTATCAATAGTTTCTTACACTCTTTATCTGCGCCTAAACCTAAATTTAGATTCCATGAACAAAGCTTCTTTATTAGAACAGAACGCCTATGGAACTCGCTTCCGTTGACCTGCTTTCCAGCTGACTACAATCTAATTGTCTTCAAGTCCAACATTAGCAAGTTCTTGTAAAACCCTCCCCTAATTAATCCAAATTATAAAACTTCTACTACTTATATTTACTACGCTATAATCACAGTGACTAATGTATACCCATTAACCATCGAGTGGCCTCTGGGCCTTGATAAGTGGTGAATCTTGTTAAAAAAAACAAATTACAAATCTGTTCACATTTAAAATAAACCGACATAAAACAATCTACCTATAACAAAAGACAGTAAACATATTTCATATAAAGATTATAACACATTACATATATGCTCACATTTTAAATCAACCGACATAAAACTATATACATATAAGACCAACAAGTACACATTTTTCCATACAGATAATAACACATTACAAATATGCTCATTTTAAATGTTCTAATTGTAAATCAACTGCCTAGAACAACATAACAAATAAAAAATGTCCTATAAAGATTATAACACCTTACAAATATGCTCAAATTTAAAAACAACCAACATAAAACTATGTACTTATAACAATACAGCAATAGTCCGAGGTAAATTCATCGTTCAAAAACAAGAAATAATTTGAAGCATCATGTCACGTTTAATATTGTAGATATCTCATATACATGTACGGAAAATTTGTACAAACATAAACTTCATAAATCGGATAGACAGTATTAACACAGGTAGTTTGATTTTCTCTCAGAATTCAAAGACTATTTTGAAATCTTGGTACACTCCCCACTACCCATCATATTGAAGTGCACCCAGAAATTAAACTTCATTTCTCGGTGCTGAGCAATTCCAGATTGGGCAGGAAAGTACACGCTTCGGCAGTACGTAGACTGAAATTATAATCCTTTTTGTGTGTAAGAAGTGACCTCACCCATTACAGAGGTCAGCCTGTTCTGAGACTGCTTTATTCTTCAAGCGATGCCAACGCTGGCTTAAGCAACATGATTAAGCCTTTTAATGGCGACGGTGATGTGGTGGCGTGGCTTAAAAAAGTGGACCTTGTGGCAAGGATTCAAAAGTTGGACGATGTGGCTGCAGTAATACCACTGTTTTTAGAAGGGGTGCGCTGGTCCTCTATTTGGAGTTCAGCTAGCGAGAACAGGGTGACGCGGACGCCATCACGGGTCGACTGATAGGAGCTTTTGCGGAGGGTCCTTTCGAGGCCTTTAATAAGTTGAAGGAGAAGAGGTGGACTGGTGAATCTGTTGATGTCTACGTGAACTAGATAAGGAGATTGGTTGAGTTATCAGGCATCAGAGGACACACCACGAGTCACGTAGTCAAAATGACATTCGTTACCGGGTTCCCGGATATCAAAACGTTTGCAGCAGGTCCTAGGAGTGGAGATGCTGGATGTGAGTGAGCTGCTCAAAACTGCAAAGATCTTGGTGAGCACCCAGTCCACGGAGTCTGGAGGGACAACTACAATGGTACAGCAGAATGTGGGCAGGAGTCTGCCGAACCCGAGGGTGGCATGCTTCGAATGTGGAGGACCACACATTAGAAGAGACTGCAGGAAGTTCTTACAACAAACAGTATGTTACAAATGTAATCGGAGAGGCCATTTAGCAGTGAAATGCACGAATTCGGAAAACTGGCAAGGGGAAGCCGACATGCCAGCGGCCGCCCTGATTTGGGAATAGTGGCGCACTCGCAGCAGATGCCCAAGCTGAAGATCGTGGTGGAAGGACGGGGAGTTATGGCCCTGATAGACACTGGCTGTACCACTACCATGGTGCACACAACCCTGTTCAGAAGATGGAAAGGGAAGGGTGAAGTAGTGGCATTCGATGGGTCACGAGTGAAGTGTTGAGAGAGGAAGACCATCACTATCAATATTGCTGAACACCGGATGAGGGTCCATGCAATTGTCACCGATCATCTGGTGCCTGGCGTCCAAGTCATCATTGGAATGGATGTTATATGCCGACTTGGAGACGTTACCATCACATGCAACAACGTGAGGTTTGGACTAGCTGAGTACAAAGTGACAGAGCAAGCTCCCAATGTTGATCAAAGATCAGGACTTCCGAGCCGAATTTGACGGAGAGCAGTGGATGGTGAAGTGGGCATGGAAACATCAAGCGCCATCGCTGACAAACAGGGTGGCGTGCTACACTAATTCGCTTAGAGGAGGGGCGACTTGTGTTTAATGCGTTGTAGGAATCATCTGTTTGGTGTATGTATGCATATGTTATATTGACTTAAAGCTAAGAAAGTTGTGAATGTAATCTAGTCGGTGTTGTATTATAACAGTGTTTCGTGAAATAGATATTCGTGTTTATATGCTGCAGGAGTTGAGTTTACTGCGATGTTTGTGTTTTGTATAATGGTTTTTCTTTTGATGTGGGACCTTCTCTGGCGGTTTTCTTTGTTGAAGTAATGTGTGAGCTATTCTATTTATGTGTGTACATGAAAAAATGGGCCTTGAAGTTGTCGTTTGTATTTAGTGAGTTCATTTGCATTGTATCAACGAACTGCTTTGTCTTAGCGTCGCTATTATTGTCGCTGTCGCAGCCCCTGCTGGTTTCTGGTTTATTTATGTAAATATGGAGGGGTATGCCATATGACAAGGTGAAAATTATAAATGTAATATATTTCCTTATACGCATAAAAATTGTAAATGTAATATATTTCCTTGTACGTGGTAAAATTATAAATGTAATATATTTCCTTGCACGTGGGAAAATTATAAATGTAATATATTTCCTTGTACGGGGGAAAATTATAAATGTAATATATTTCCTTGTACGTGGGAAATTTATAAATGTAATATATTTCCTTGTACGTGGGAAAATTGTGAATGTAATATATTTCCTTGTACGTGGGAAAATTGTGAATGTAATATATTTCCTTGTACGTGGGAAAATTGTGAATGTAATATATTTCCTTGTACGTGGTAAAATTATGAATGTAATATATTTCCTTGTACGTGGGAAAATTATAAATGTAATATATTTCCTTGTACGTGGGAAAATTGTGAATGTAATATATTTCCTTGTACGTGGGAAAATTATGAATGTAATATATTTCCTTGTACGTGGGAAAATTATAAATGTAATATATTTCCTTGTACGTGGGAAATTTATAAATGTAATATATTTCCTTGTACGTGGGAAATTTATAAATGTAATATATTTCCTTGTACGTGGGAAAATTATAAGTGTAATATATTTCCTTGTACGTGGGAAAATTGTGAATGTAATGTATTTCCTTGTATGTGGTAAAATTATAAATGTAATATATTTCCTTGTACGTGGGAAAATTATAAATGTAATATATTTCCTTGTACGTGGGAAATTTATAAATGTAATATATTTCCTTGTACGTGGGAAATTTATAAATGTAATATATTTCCTTGTACGTGTGAAAATTGTGAATGTAATATATTTCCTTGTATGTGGGGAAATTGTGAATGTAATATATTTCCTTGTACGTGGGAAAATTATAAATGTAATATATTTCCTTGTACGTGGGAAAATTATAAATGTAATATATTCCCTTGTATGTGGAAAAATTATAAATGTAATATATTTCCTTGTACGTGGGAAAATTATAAATGTAATATATTTCCTTGTACGTGTGAAAATTATAAATGTAATATATTTCCTTGTACGTGGGAAATTTATAAATGTAATATATTTCCTTGTACGTGTGAAAATTGTGAATGTAATATATTTCCTTGTATGTGGGGAAATTGTGAATGTAATATATTTCCTTGTACGTGGGAAAATTATAAATGTAATATATTTCCTTGTACGTGGGAAAATTATAAATGTAATATATTCCCTTGTATGTGGAAAAATTATAAATGTAATATATTTCCTTGTACGTGGGAAAATTATAAATGTAATATATTTCCTTGTACGTGTGAAAATTGTGAATGTAATATATTTCCTTGTATGTGGTAAAATTATAAATGTAATATATTCCCTTGTACGTGGGAAAATTATAAATGTAATATATTTCCTTGTACGTGGGAAAATTATAAATGTAATATATTTCCTTGTACGTGGGAAATTTATAAATGTAATATATTTCCTTGTACGTGGGAAATCTATAAATGTAATATATTTCCTTGTACGTGGGAAAATTGTGAATGTAATATATTTCCTTGTATGTGTGAAAATTGTGAATGTAATATATTTCCTTGTATGTGGTAAAATTATAAATGTAATATATTTCCTTGTACGTGGGAAATTTATAAATGTAATATATTTCCTTGTACGTGGGAAAATTGTGAATGTAATATATTTCCTTGTACGTGGGAAAATTGTGAATGTAATATATTTCCTTGTATGTGGTAAAATTATAAATGTAATATATTTCCTTGTACGTGTAAAAATTGTGAATGTAATATATTTCCTTGTACGTGGGAAAATTATAAATGTAATATATTTCCTTGTACGTGGGAAAATTATAAATGTAATATATTTCCTTGTACGTGGGAAAATTATAAATGTAATATATTTCCTTGTACGTGGGAAATTTATAAATGTAATATATTTCCTTGTACGTGGGAAATTTATAAATGTAATATATTTCCTTGTACGTGTGAAAATTGTGAATGTAATATATTTCTCTGTACGTGGGGAATTTATAAATGTAATATATTTCCTTGTACGTGGGAAAATTGTGAATGTAATATATTTCCTTGTACGTGTGAACATTGTGAATGTAATATATTTCCTTGTATGTGGTAAAATTATAAATGTAATATATTTCCTTGTACGTGGGAAAATTATAAATGTAATATATTTCTCTGTACGTGGGGAATTTATAAATGTAATATATTTCCTTGTACGTGGGAAAATTGTGAATGTAATATATTTCCTTGTACGTGTGAACATTGTGAATGTAATATATTTCCTTGTATGTGGTAAAATTATAAATGTAATATATTTCCTTGTACGTGGGAAATTTATAAATGTAATATATTTCCTTGTACGTGGGAACATTATAAGTGTAATATATTTCCTTGTACGTGGGAAAATTGTGAATGTAATATATTTCCTTGTATGTGGTAAAATTATAAATGTAATATATTTCCTTGTACGTGGGAAAATTATAAATGTAATATATTTCCTTGTACCTGGGAAATTTATAAATGTAATATATTTCCTTGTACGTGGGAAATTTATAAATGTAATATATTTCCTTGTACGTGTGAAAATTGTGAATGTAATATATTTCCTTGTATGTGGGGAAATTGTGAATGTAATATATTTCCTTGTACGTGGGAAAATTATAAATGTAATATATTTCCTTGTACGTGGGAAAATTATAAATGTAATATATTTCCTTGTATGTGGGAAATTTATAAATGTAATATATTTCCTTTACGTGGGAAATTTATAAATGTAATATATTTCCTTGTACGTAGGAAATCTATAAATGTAATATATTTCCTTGTACGTGGGAAAATTGTGAATGTAATATATTTCCTTGTACGTGTGAAAATTGTGAATGTAATATATTTCCTTGTATGTGGTAAAATTATAAATGTAATATATTTCCTTGTACGTGGGAAATTTATAAATGTAATATATTTCCTTGTACGTGGGAAAATTGTGAATCTAATATATTTCCTTGTACGTGGGAAAATTGTGAATGTAATATATTTCCTTGTATGTGGTAAAATTATAAATGTAATATATTTCCTTGTACGTGTGAAAATTGTGAATGTAATATATTTCCTTGTACGTGGGAAAATTATAAATGTAATATATTTCCTTGTACGTGGGAAATTTATAAATGTAATATATTTCTTTGTACGTGGGAAATTTATAAATGTAATATATTTCCTTGTACGTTGGAAAATTGTGAATGTAATATATTTCCTTGTACGTGGGAAATTTATAAATGTAATATATTTCCCTGTACGTGGGAAATTTATAAATGTAATATATTTCCTTGTACGTTGGAAAATTGTGAATGTAATATATTTCCTTGTACGTGTGAACATTGTGAATGTAATATATTTCCTTGTATGTGGTAAAATTATAAATGTAATATATTTCCTTGTACGTGGGAAATTTATAAATGTAATATATTTCCTTGTACGTGGGAAAATTATAAGTGTAATATATTTCCTTGTACGTGGGAAAATTGTGAATGTAATATATTTCCTTGTATGTGGAAAAATTATAAATGTAATATATTTCCTTGTACGTGGGAAAATTATAAATGTAATATATTTCCTTGTACGTGGGAAATTTATAAATGTAATATATTTCCTTGTACGTGGGAAAATTATAAATGTAATATATTTCCTTGTACGTGTGAAAATTGTGAATGTAATATATTTCCTTGTATGTGGGGAAATTGTGAATGTAATATATTTCCTTGTACGTGGGAAAATTATAAATGTAATATATTTCCTTGTACGTGGGAAAATTGTGAATGTAATATATTTCCTTGTATGTGGTAAAATTATAAATGTAATATATTTCCTTGTACGTGTAAAAATTGTGAATGTAATATATTTCCTTGTACGTGTGAAAATTGTTAATGTAATATATTTCCTTGTACGTGTGAAAATTGTTAATGTAATATATTTCCTTGTATGTGGTAAAATTATAAATGTAATATATTCCCTTGTACGTGTAAAAATTGTGAATGTAATATATTTCCTTGTACGTGTGAAAATTGTTAATGTAATATATTTCCTTGTATGTGGTAAAATTATAAATGTAATATATTCCCTTGTACGTGGGAAATTTATAAATGTAATATATTTCCTTGTACGTGGGAAATTTATAAATGTAATATATTTCCTTGTACGTGGGAAATTTATAAATGTAATATATTTCCTTGTACGTGGGAAATCTATAAATGTAATATATTTCCTTGTACGTGGGAAAATTGTGAATGTAATATATTTCCTTGTACGTGTGAACATTGTGAATGTAATATATTTCCTTGTATGTGGTAAAATTATAAATGTAATATATTTCCTTGTACGTGGGAAATTTATAAATGTAATATATTTCCTTGTACGTGGGAAATTTATAAATGTAATATATTTCCTTGTACGTGGGAAATCTATAAATGTAATATATTTCCTTGTACGTGGGAAAATTGTGAATGTAATATATTTCCTTGTACGTGTGAACATTGTGAATGTAATATATTTCCTTGTATGTGGTAAAATTATAAATGTAATATATTTCCTTGTACGTGGGAAATTTATAAATGTAATATATTTCCTTGTACGTGGGAAATTTATAAATGTAATATATTTCCTTGTACGTGGGAAATCTATAAATGTAATATATTTCCTTGTACGTGTAAAAATTGTGAATGTAATATATTTCCTTGTACGTGTGAAAATTGTGAATGTAATATATTTCCTTGTATGTGGTAAAATTATAAATGTAATATATTCCCTTGTACGTGGGAAATTTATAAATGTAATATATTTCCTTGTACGTGGGAAATTTATAAATGTAATATATTTCCTTGTACGTGGGAAATTTATAAATGTAATATATTTCCTTGTACGTGGGAAATCTATAAATGTAATATATTTCCTTGTACGTGGGAAAATTGTGAATGTAATATATTTCCTTGTACGTGTGAACATTGTGAATGTAATATATTTCCTTGTATGTGGTAAAATTATAAATGTAATATATTTCCTTGTACGTGGGAAATTTATAAATGTAATATATTTCCTTGTACGTGGGAACATTATAAGTGTAATATATTTCCTTGTACGTGGGAAAATTGTGAATGTAATATATTTCCTTGTATGTGGTAAAATTATAAATGTAATATATTTCCTTGTACGTGGGAAAATTATAAATGTAATATATTTCCTGGTACCTGGGAAATTTATAAATGTAATATATTTCCTTGTACGTGGGAAATTTATAAATGTAATATATTTCCTTGTACGTGTGAAAATTGTGAATGTAATATATTTCCTTGTATGTGGGGAAATTGTGAATGTAATATATTTCCTTGTACGTGGGAAAATTATAAATGTAATATATTTCCTTGTACGTGGGAAAATTATAAATGTAATATATTTCCTTGTATGTGGGAAATTTATAAATGTAATATATTTCCTTGTACGTGGGAAATTTATAAATGTAATATATTTCCTTGTACGTAGGAAATCTATAAATGTAATATATTTCCTTGTACGTGGGAAAATTGTGAATGTAATATATTTCCTTGTACGTGTGAAAATTGTGAATGTAATATATTTCCTTGTATGTGGTAAAATTATAAATGTAATATATTTCCTTGTACGTGGGAAATTTATAAATGTAATATATTTCCTTGTACGTGGGAAAATTGTGAATGTAATATATTTCCTTGTACGTGGGAAAATTGTGAATGTAATATATTTCCTTGTATGTGGTAAAATTATAAATGTAATATATTTCCTTGTACGTGTAAAAATTGTGAATGTAATATATTTCCTTGTACGTGGGAAAATTATAAATGTAATATATTTCCTTGTACGTGGGAAATTTATAAATGTAATATATTTCTTTGTACGTGGGAAATTTATAAATGTAATATATTTCCTTGTACGTGTGAAAATTGTGAATGTAATATATTTCCTTGTACGTGGGAAATTTATAAATGTAATATATTTCCCTGTACGTGGGAAATTTATAAATGTAATATATTTCCTTGTACGTTGGAAAATTGTGAATGTAATATATTTCCTTGTACGTGGGAAATTTATAAATGTAATATATTTCCTTGTACGTGTGAACATTGTGAATGTAATATATTTCCTTGTATGTGGTAAAATTATAAATGTAATATATTTCCTTGTACGTGGGAAATTTATAAATGTAATATATTTCCTTGTACGTGGGAAAATTATAAGTGTAATATATTTCCTTGTACGTGGGAAAATTGTGAATGTAATATATTTCCTTGTATGTGGAAAAATTATAAATGTAATATATTTCCTTGTACGTGGGAAAATTATAAATGTAATATATTTCCTTGTACGTGGGAAATTTATAAATGTAATATATTTCCTTGTACGTGGGAAAATTATAAATGTAATATATTTCCTTGTACGTGTGAAAATTGTGAATGTAATATATTTCCTTGTATGTGGGGAAATTGTGAATGTAATATATTTCCTTGTACGTGGGAAAATTATAAATGTAATATATTTCCTTGTACGTGGGAAAATTATAAATGTAATATATTTCCTTGTACGTGTGAAAATTGTTAATGTAATATATTTCCTTGTATGTGGGAAAATTGTGAATGTAATATATTTCCTTGTACGTGGTAAAATTATGAATGTAATATATTTCCTTGTATGTGGGAAATTTATAAATGTAATATATTTCCTTGTACGTGGGAAATTTATAAATGTAATATATTTCCTTGTACGTGGGAAATTTATAAATGTAATATATTTCCTTGTACGTGGGAAATCTATAAATGTAATATATTTCCTTGTACGTGGGAAAATTGTGAATGTAATATATTTCCTTGTACGTGTGAAAATTGTGAATGTAATATATTTCCTTGTATGTGGTAAAATTACAAATGTAATATATTTCCTTGTACGTGGGAAATTTATAAATGTAATATATTTCCTTGTACGTGGGAAAATTGTGAATGTAATATATTTCCTTGTACGTGTGAAAATTGTGAATGTAATATATTTCCTTGTATGTGGTAAAATTATAAATGTAATATATTTCCTTGTACGTGTAAAAATTGTGAATGTAATATATTTCCTTGTACGTGGGAAAATTATAAATGTAATATATTTCCTAGTACGTGGGAAATTTATAAATGTAATATATTTCCTTGTACGTGGGAAATTTATAAATGTAATATATTTCCTTGTACGTGTGAAAATTGTGAATGTAATATATTTCCTTGTATGTGGGGAAATTATAAATGTAATATATTTCCTTGTACGTGGGAAAATTATAAATGTAATATATTTCTTTGTACGTGTGAAAATTATAAATGTAATATATTTCCTTGTACGTGTGAAAATTGTGAATGTAATATATTTCCTTGTATGTGGGGAAATTATAAATGTAATATATTTCCTTGTACGTGGGAAAATTATAAATGTAATATATTTCTTTGTACGTGGGAAAATTATAAATGTAATATATTTCCTTGTACGTGTGAAAATTGTGAATGTAATATATTTCCTTGTATGTGGGAAAATTATAAATGTAATATATTTCCTTGTACGTGGGAAATTTATAAATGTAATATATTTCTTTGTACGTGGGAAAATTATAAATGTAATATATTTCCTTGTACGTGTGAAAATTGTGAATGTAATATATTTCCTTGTACGTGGGAAAATTATAAATGTAATATATTTCCTTGTACGTGTGAAAATTGTGAATGTAATATATTTCCTTGTATGTGGGGAAATTATAAATGTAATATATTTCCTTGTACGTGGGAAAATTATAAATGTAATATATTTCCTTGTACGTGGGAAATTAATAAATGTAATATATTTCCTTGTACGTGGGAAATTTATAAATGTAATATATTTCCTTGTACGTGGGAAATCTATAAATGTAATATATTTCCTTGTACGTGGGAAAATTGTGAATGTAATATATTTCCTTGTACGTGTGAAAATTGTGAATGTAATATATTTCCTTGTACGTGGGAAAATTATAAATGTAATATATTTCCTTGTACGTGGGAAATTTATTAATGTAATATATTTCCTTGTACGTGGGAAAATTGTGAATGTAATATATTTCCTTGTACGTGGGAAAATTGTGAATGTAATATATTTCCTTGTATGTGGTAAAATTATAAATGTAATATATTTCCTTGTACGTGTAAAAATTGTTAATGTAATATATTTCCTTGTACGTGGGAAAATTATAAATGTAATATATTTCCTTGTACGTGGGAAATTTATAAATGTAATATATTTCCTTGTACGTGGGAAATTTATAAATGTAATATATTTCCTTGTACGTGTGAAAATTGTGAATGTAATATATTTCCTTGTACGTGGGAAAATTATAAATGTAATATATTTCCCTGTACGTGGGAAATTTATAAATGTAATATATTTCCTTGTACGTGGGAAAATTGTGAATGTAATATATTTCCTTGTACGTGTGAACATTGTGAATGTAATATATTTCCTTGTATGTGGGAAAATTATAAATGTAATATATTTCCTTGTACGTGGGAAATTTATAAATGTAATATATATCCTTGTACGTGGGAAAATTATAAGTGTAATATATTTCCTTGTACGTGGGAAAATTGTGAATGTAATATATTTCCTTGTATGTGGTAAAATTATAAATGTAATATATTTCCTTGTACGTGGGAAATTTATAAATGTAATATATTTCCTTGTACGTGGGAAATTTATAAATGTAATATATTTCCTTGTACGTGTGAAAATTGTGAATGTAATATATTTCCTTGTATGTGGGGAAATTGTGAATGTAATATATTTCCTTGTACGTGGGAAAATTATAAATGTAATATATTTCCTTGTACGTGGGAAAATTATAAATGTAATATATTTCCTTGTATGTGGGAAAATTATAAATGTAATATATATCCTTGTACGTGGGAAAATTATAAATGTAATATATTTCCTTGTACGTGTGAAAATTGTGAATGTAATATATTTCCTTGTATGTGGTAAAATTATAAATGTATTATATTCCCTTGTACGTGGGAAAACTATAAATGAAATATATTTCCTTGTACGTGGGAAATTTATAAATGTAATATATTTCCTTGTACGTGGGAAATTTATAAATGTAATATATTTCCTTGTACGTGGGAAATCTATAAATGTAATATATTTCCTTGTACGTGGGAAAATTTTGAATGTAATATATTTCCTTGTACGTGTGAAAATTGTGAATGTAATATATTTCCTTGTATGTGGTAAAATTATAAATGTAATATATTTCCTTGTACGTGAAAAAATTGTGAATGTAATATATTTCCTTGTACGTGGGAAAATTATAAATGTAATATATTTCCTTGTACGTGGGAAAATTATAAATGTAATATATTTCCTTGTACGTGGGAAATCTATAAATGTAATATATATCCTTGTACGTGGGAAATTTTTAAATGTAATATATTTCCTTGTACGTGGGAAAATTGTGAATGTAATATATTTCCTTGTACGTGCGAAAATTGTGAATGTAATATATTTCCTTGTATGTGGTAAAATTATAAATGTAATATATTTCCTTGTACGTGAAAAAATTGTGAATGTAATATATTTCCTTGTACGTGGGAAAATTATAAATGTAATATATTTCCTTGTACGTGGGAAATTTATAAATGTAATATATTTCCTTGTACGTGGGAAATTTATAAATGTAATATATTTCCTTGTACGTGTGAAAATTGTGAATGTAATATATTTCCTTGTACGTGGGAAAATTGTAAATGTAATATATTTCCTTGTACGTGGGAAATTTATAAATGTAATATATTTCTTTGTACGTGGGAAAATTATAAATGTAATATATTTCCTTGTACGTGTGAAAATTGTGAATGTAATATATTTCCTTGTACGTGGGAAAATTATAAATGTAATATATTTCCTTGTACGTGGGAAATTTATAAATGTAATATATTTCCTTGTACGTGGGAAATTTATAAATGTAATATATTTCCTTGTACGTGTGAAAATTGTGAATGTAATATATTTCCTTGTACGTGTGAAAATTGTGAATGTAATATATTTCCTTGTATGTGGTAAAATTATACATATAATATATTTCCTTGTACGTGGGAAAATTGTAAATGTAATATATTTCCTTGTACGTGGGAACATTATAAATGTAATATATTTCCTTGTACGTGTGAAAATTGTGAATGTAATATATTTCCTTGTACGTGGGAAAATTACAAGTGTAATATATTTCCTTGTACGTGGGAAAATTATAAATGTAATATATTTCCTTGTACGTGGGAAATTTATAAATGTAATATATTTCCTTGTACGTGGAAAAATTATGAATGTAATATGTTTCCTTGTACGTGGGAAATTTATAAATGTAATATATTTCCTTGTACGTGGGAAAATTGTGAATGTAATATGTTTCCTTGTACGTGGGAAATTTATAAATGTAATATATTTCCTTGTACGTGGGAAAATTGTGAATATAATATATTTCCTTGAACGTGGCAAAATTACAAATGTAATATATTTCCTTGTACGTGGGAAAATTATAAATGTAATATATTTCCTTGTACGTGGGAAATTTATAAATGTAATATATTTCCTTGTACGTGTGAAAATTGTGAAATTAATATATTTCCTTGTACGTGGTAACATTATAAATGTAATATATTTCCTTGTACGTGGGAAATTTATAAATGTAATATATTTCCTTGTACGTGGGACAATTGTGAATGTAATATATTTCCTTGTACGTGGGAAAATTGTGAATGTAATATATTTCCTTGTACGTGGGAAAATTGTGAATGTAATATATTTCCTTGTACGTGGGAAAATTATAAATGTAATATATTTCCTTTTACGTGGGAAAATTATGATTGTAATATATTTCCTTGTACGTGGGAAAATTATAAATCTAATATATTTCCTTGTACGTGGGAAATTTATACATGTAATATATTTCCTTGTACGTGGGAAAATTGTGAATGTAATATATTTCCTTGTACGTGGGAAAATTATAAATGTAATATATTTCCTTGTACGTGTGAAATTTATAAATGTAATATATTTCCTTGTACGTGGGACAATTGTGAATGTAATATATTTCCTTGTACGTGGGAAAATTGTGAATGTAATATATTTCCTTGTACGTGGGAAAATTGTGAATGTAATATATTTCCTTGTACGTGGGAAAATTATAAATGTAATATATTTCCTTTTACGTGGGAAAATTATGATTGTAATATATTTCCTTGTACGTGGGAAAATTATAAATCTAATATATTTCCTTGTACGTGGGAAATTTATAAATGTAATATATTTCCTTGTACGTGTGAAAATTGTGAATGTAATATATTTCCTTGTACGTGGGAAAATTATAAATGTAATATATTTCCTTGTACGTGGGAAATTTATAAATGTAATATATTTCCTTGTACGTGGGAAATTTATAAATGTAATATATTTCCCTGTACGTGGAAAATTTATAAATGTAATATATTTCCTTGTACGTGGTAAAATTGTGAATGTAATATATTTCCTTGTACGTGTGAAAATTGTGAATGTAATATATTTCCTTGTATGTGGAAAAATTATAAATGTAATATATTTCCTTGTACGTGGTTAATTTATAAATGTAATATATTTCCTTGTACGTGGGAAAATTATAAGTGTAATATATTTCCTTGTACGTGGGAAAATTGTGAATGTAATATATTTCCTTGTACGTGTAAAAATTGTGAATGTAATATATTTCCTTGTATGTGGTAAAATTATAAATGTAATATATTTCCTTGAACGTGGGAAATTTATAAATGTAATATATTTCCTTGTACGTGGGAAATTTATTAATGTAATATATTTCCTTGTACGTGTGAAAATTGTGAATGTAATATATTTCCTTGTACGTGGGAAAATTATAAATGTAATATATTTCCTTGTACGTGGAAAATTTATAAATGTAATATATTTCTTTGTACGTGGGAAAATTATAAATGTAATATATTTCCTTGTACGTGTAAAAATTGTGAATGTAATATATTTCATTGTACGTGGGAAATTTATAAATGTAATATATTTCCTTGTACGTGGGAAATTTATAAATGTAATATATTTCCTTGTACGTGGGAAAATTATAAATGTAATATATTTCCTTGTACGTGTGAAAATTGTGAATGTAATATATTTCCTTGTACGTGGTAAAATTATAAATGTAATATATTTCCTTGTGCGTGGGAAAATTATAAATGTAATATATTTCCTTGTACGTGTGAAAATTGTGAATGTAATATATTTCCTTGTATGTGGTGAAATTATAAATGTAATATATTTCCTTGTACGTGGGAAAATTGTAAATGTAATATATTTCCTTGTACGTTGGAACATTATAAATGTAATATATTTCCTTGTACGTGTGAAAATTGTGAATGTAATATATTTCCTTGTACGTGGGAAAATTATAAGTGTAATATATTTCCTTGTACGTGTGAAAATTATAAATGTAATATATTTCATTGTACGTGGGAAATTTATAAATGTAATATATTTCCTTGTACGTGTGAAAATTGTGAATGTAATATGTTTCCTTGTACGTGTGAAAATTGTGAATGTAATATATTTCCTTGTACGTGGTAACATTATAAATGTAATATATTTCCTTGTCCGTGGGAAATTTATAAATGTAATATATTTCCTTGTACGTGGGAAAATTGTGAATGTAATATATTTCCTTGTACGTGGGAAAATTGTGAATGTAATATATTTCCTTGTACGTGGGAAAATTGTGAATGTAATATATTTCCTTGTACGTGGGAAAATTATAAATGTAATATATGTCCTTTTACGTGGGAAAATTATGAATGTAATATATTTCCTTGTACGTGGGAAAATTATAAATGTAATGTATTTCCTTGTACGTGGGAAATTTATAAATGTAATATATTTCCTTGTACGTGGGAAATTTATAAATGTAATATATTTCCTTTTACGTGGGAACATTGTGAATGTAATATATTTCCTTGTACGTGGGAAAATTATAAATGTAATATATGTCCTTTTACGTGGGAAAATTATGAATGTAATATATGTCCTTTTACGTGGGAAAATTATGAATGTAATATATTTCCTTGTACGTGGTAAAATTATAAATGTAATATATTTCCCTGTACGTGGGAAATTTATAAATGTAATATATTTCCTTGTACGTGGGAAAATTGTGAATGTAATATATTTCCTTGTACGTGTGAAAATTGTGAATGTAATATATTTCCTTGTATGTGGTAAAATTATAAATGTAATATATTTCCTTGTACGTGGGAAATTTATAAATGTTATATATTTCCTTGTACGTGGGAAAATTATAAGTGTAATATATTTCCTTGTACGTGGGAAAATTGTGAATGTAATATATTTCCTTGTATGTGGTAAAATTATAAATGTAATATATTTCCTTGTACGTGGGAAAATTATAAATGTAATATATTTCCTTGTACGTGGGAAATTTATAAATGTAATATATTTCCTTGTACGTGGGAAATTTATAAATGTAATATATTTCCTTGTACGTGTGAAAATTGTGAATGTAATATATGTCCTTGTATGTGGGAAAATTGTGAATGTAATATATTTCCTTGTACGTGGGAAAATTATAAATGTAATATATTTCCTTGTACGTGGGAAAATTATAAATGTAATATATTTCCTTGTATGTGGGAAAATTATAAATGTAATATATTTCCTTGTACGTGGGAAAATTGTAAAGGTAATATATTTCCTTGTACGTGTGAAAATTGTGAATGTAATATATTTCCTTGTATGTGGTAAAATTATAAATGTAATATATTTCCTTGTACGTGGGAAAATTATAAATGTAATATATTTCCTTGTACGTGGGAAATTTATAAATGTAATATATTTCCTTGTACGTGGGAAATCTATAAATGTAATATATTTCCTTGTACGTGGGAAATCTATAAATGTAATATATTTCCTTGTACGTGGGAAAATTGTGAATGTAATATATTTCCTTGTACGTGTGAAAATTGTGAATGTAATGTATTTCCTTGTATGTGGTAAAATTATAAATGTAATATATTTCATTGTACGTGGGAAATTTATAAATGTAATATATTTCCTTGTACGTGGGAAAATTGTGAATGTAATATGTTTCCTTGTACGTGGGAAAATTGTGAATGTAATGCATTTCCTTGTATGTGGTAAAATTATAAATGTAATATATTTCCTTGTATGTGGTAAAATTATAAATGTAATATATTTCCTTGTACGTGTAAAAATTGTGAATGTAATATATTTCCTTGTACGTGGGAAAATTATAAATGTAATATATTTCCTTGTACGTGGGAAATCTATAAATGTAATATATTTCCTTGTACGTGGGAAAATTGTGAATGTAATATATTTCCTTGTACGTGTGAAAATTGTGAATGTAATATGTTTCCTTGTACGTGGGAAAATTGTGAATGTAATATGTTTCCTTGTACGTGGGAAAATTATAAATGTAATATATTTCCTTGTATGTGGTAAAATTATAAATGTAATATATTTCCTTGTACGTGTAAAAATTGTGAATGTAATATATTTCCTTGTACGTGGGAAAATTATAAATGTAATATATTTCCTTGTACGTGGGAAATCTATAAATGTAATATATTTCCTTGTACGTGGGAAAATTGTGAATGTAATATATTTCCTTGTACGTGTGAAAATTGTGAATGTAATATATTTCCTTGTACGTGGGAAAATTGTGAATGTAATATGTTTCCTTGTACGTGGGAAAATTATAAATGTAATATATTTCCTTGTACGTGGGAAATCTATAAATGTAATATATTTCCTTGTACGTGGGAAAATTGTGAATGTAATATATTTCCTTGTACGTGTGAAAATTGTGAATGTAATGTATTTCCTTGTATGTGGTAAAATTATAAATGTAATATATTTCATTGTACGTGGGAAATTTATAAATGTAATATATTTCCTTGTACGTGGGAAAATTGTGAATGTAATATGTTTCCTTGTACGTGTGAAAATTGTGAATGTAATATATTTCCTTGTACGTGGGAAAATTATAAATGTAATATATTTCCTTGTACGTGGGAAATTTATAAATGTAATATACTTCCTTGTACGTGGGAAAATAATAAATGTAATATATTTCCTTGTACGTGTGAAAATTGTGAATGTAATATATTTCCTTGTACGTGGGAAAATTATAAATGTAATATATTTCCTTGTACGTGGGAAATTTATAAATGTAATATATTTCCTTGTACGTGGGAAAATTATAAATGTAATATATTTCCTTGTACGTTTGCAAATTGTGAATGTAATATATTTCCTTGTACGTGTGAAAATTGTGAATGTAATATATTTCCTTGTATGTGGTAAAATTATAAATGTAATATATTTCCTTGTACGTGGGAAAATTGTAAATGTAATATATTTCCTTGTACGTGTGAAAATTGTGAATGTAATATATTTCCTTGTACGTGGGAAAAGTATAAGTGTAATATATTTCCTTGTACGTGGGAAAATTATAAATGTAATATATTTCCTTGTACGTGTGAAAATTGTGAATGTAATATATTTCCTTGTACGTGGGAAAAGTATAAGTGTAATATATTTCCTTGTACGTGGGAAAATTATAAATGTAATATATTTCCTTGTACGTGTGAAAATTGTGAATGTAATATATTTCCTTGTACGTGGGAAAAGTATAAGTGTAATATATTTCCTTGTACGTGGGAAAATTATAAATGTAATATATTTCCTTGTACGTGTGAAAATTGTGAATGTAATATATTTCCTTGTACGTGGGAAAAGTATAAGTGTAATATATTTCCTTGTATGTGGTAAAATTATAAATGTAATATATTTCCTTGTACGTGGAAAATTGTAAATGTAATATATTTCCTTGTACGTGGGAAAATTATAAATGTAATATATTTCCTTGTACGTGGGAAAATTGTGAATGTAATATGTTTCCTTGTACGTGGGAAATTTATAAATGTAATATATTTCCTTGTACGTGGGAAAATTGTGAATGTAATATGTTTCCTTGTACGTGGGAAATTTATAAATGTAATATATTTCCTTGTACGTGGGAAAATTGTGAATTTAATATGTTTCCTTGTACGTGGGAAATTTATAAATGTAATATATTTCCTTGTACGTGGGAAAATTGTGAATGTAATATATTTCCTTGTACGTGGGAAATTTATAAATGTAATATATTTCCTTGTACGTGGGAAAATTGTAAATGTAATATATTTCCTTGTACGTTTAAAAATTATAAATGTAATATATTTCCTTGTACGTGGGAAAATTATAAATGTAATATATTTCCTTTTACGTGTGAAAATTGTGAATGTAATATATTTCCTTGTACGTGGTAAAATTATAAATGCAATATATTTCCTTGTACGTGGGAAAATTATAAATTTAATATATTTCCTTGTACGTGGGAAATTTATAAATGTAATATATTTCCTTGTACGTGTGAAAATTGTGAATGTAATATATTTACTTGTACGTGGGAAATTTATAAATGTAATATATTTCCTTGTACGTGGGAAAATTATAAGTGTAATATATTTCTTTGTTCGTGGAAAAATTATAAATGTAATATATTTCCTTGTACGTGGGTAATTTTTAAATGTAATATATTTCCTTGTACGTGTGAAAATTGTGAATGTAATATATTTCTTTGTACGTGGGAAATTTATAAATGTAATATATTTCCTTGTACGTGTGAAAATTGTGAATGTAATATATTTACTTGTACGTGGGAAATTTATAAATGTAATATATTTCCTTGTACGTGGGAAAATTATAAGTGTAATATATTTCTTTGTACGTGGAAAAATTATAAATGTAATATATTTCCTTGTACGTGGGTAATTTTTAAATGTAATATATTTCCTTGTACGTGTGAAAATTGTGAATGTAATATATTTCTTTGTACGTGGGAAATTTATAAATGTAATATATTTCCTTGTACGTGGGAAAATTGTGAATGTAATATATTTCCTTGTACGTGGGAAATTTATAAATGTAATATATTTCCTTGTACGTGGGAAATTTATAAATGTAATATATTTCCTTTTACGTGGGAAATTTATAAATGTAATATATTTCCTTGTACGTGGGAAATTTATAAATGTAATATATTTCCTTGTACGTGTGAAAATTATAAATGTAATATATTTCCTTGTACGTGGGAAAATTATAAATGTAATATATTTCCTTGTACGTGGGAAAATTATAAATGTAATATATTTCCTTGTACGTGGGAAATTTAGAAATGTAATATATTTCCTTGTACGTGGGAAAATTGTGAATGTAATATATTTCCTTGTACGTGGGAAAATTGTGAATGTAATATATTTCTTTGTACGTGGGAAAATTATAAATGTAATATATTTTCTTGTACGTGGGAAATTTATAAATGTAATATATTTCCTTGTACGGTGGAAATTTATAAATGTAATATATTTCCTTGTACGTGGGAAATTTATAAATGTAATATATTTCCTTGTACGTGTGAAAATTGTGAATGTAATATATTTCCTTGTACGTGGTAAAATTATAAATGTAATATATTTCCTTCTACGTGGGAAATTTATAAATGTAATATATTTCCTTGTACGTGTGAAAATTGTGAATGTAATATATTTCCTTGTACGTGGTAAAATTATAAATGTAATGTATTTCCTTGTACATGGGAAATTTATAAATGTAATATATTTCCTTGTACGTGTGAAAATTGTGAATGTAATATATTTCCTTGTACGTGGTAAAATTATAAATGTAATATATTTCCTTGTACGTGGGAAAATTGTGAATGTAATATATTTCCTTGTACGTGGGAAATTTATAAATGTAATATATTTCCTTGTACGTGGGAAATTTATAAATGTAATATATTTCCTTGTACGTGTGAAAATTTTAAATGTAATATATTTCCTTTTTACGTGGGAAATTTATAAATGTAATATATTTCCTTGTACGTGGGAAAATTGTGAATGTAATATATTTCCTTGTACGTGGGAAAATTATAAATGTAATATATTTCCTTGTACGTGGAACAATTATAAATGTAATATATTTCCTTGTACGTGGGAAAATTGTGAATGTAATATATTCTCTTGTACGTGGTAAAATTATAAATGTAATATATTTCCTTGTACGTGGGAAAATTATAAATGTAATATATTTCCTTGTACGTGGGAAAATTATAAATGTAATATATTTCCTTGTACGTGGGAAATTGTAAAATGTAATATATTTCCTTGTACGTGGGAAATTTATAAATGTAATATATTTCCTTGTACGTGGGAAATTTATAAATGTAATATATATCCTTGTACGTGGGAAAATTGTGAATGTAATATATTTCCTTGTACGTGTGAAAATTGTGAATGTAATATATTTCCTTGTACGTGTGAAAATTGTGAATGTAATATATTTCCTTGTATGTTGTAAAATTATAAATGTAATATATTTCCTTGTACGTGTGAAAATTATAAATGTAATATATTTCCTTGTACGTGGAAAAATTATAAATGTAATATATTTCCTTGTACGTGGGAACATTATAAATGTAATATATTTCCTTGTACGTGTGAAAATTGTGAATGTAATATATTTCCTTGTACGTGTTAAAATTGTGAATGTAATATATTTCCTTGTACGTGGGAAAATTATAAATATAATATATTTCCTTGTACGTGTGAAAATTATAAATGTAATATATTTCCTTGTACGTGTGAAAATTTTAAATGTAATATATTTCCTTGTACGTGTGAAAATTGTGAATGTAATATATTTTCTTGTACGTGGGAAAATTATAAATGTAATATATTTCCTTGTACGTGGGAAAATTGTAGGGGAAGTCGGGGTAAGTTGAGCATAGGGGTAAGTTGAGCCACCCCCTTTTAACCACTATTGACCAAGCCAATCCAAGTTTGTATGCAATCTATAAACAACTGATCACGTAACTTTAACCTCCACCATTTTGTTTTGTTGAACCAATATCGGAGGTTGATGCAGTAAAAGAAAATCAGATTTCGTGCCAAAAAAGTAAAATAAAGCGTTTCAGGGGTGAATGCATGTTTCTTGTGTGTAGTAATAGTTTGATTAGATATAATATGTGGTAGTTGTTTGTTCAATTTCTTGCCTTCATACCTGTAAAAGATCTTTACATTCACCACACATGAGATGCATGCATTTGAACAGACAATTCAATGAGGTTAGACTGGGGTAAGTTGAGCCAATGCTAATGGGGTAAGTTGTGCCACTGGCTCAACTTGCCCCATATGTCTTTTTACACGTTTTCAAGAAACAGATGAATGTGCAACACATCAGTAGGCTTGTTATAGAGTGAATTCAAAATGTATGTTGTGTAAGTTACATGCTCGACTTGTATAAGAATTAGATCTATGGCTTACCTGGTAAATGTTTAAGATGTGTCAGCCATGCTTGGATAGGAATTTGCATGCTGTACTTGCGCTTTGTTATTCTAATAATAATAATTATTTTTATTATTACTATTATCATTATTATTTTTAACATTATTATTATTATTATTATTATTATTATTATCATTGTAGAATCAAGAATGCACTTACCTCCCCTCTCCACCATTATGGACTAGCCTACAATTAGTCAGGCATGGTGGGTTATTCCATTTGGAGGCGCCTGATTGGCTAAACATGCCAGGAGAGACAGGTGCCTCTCTACAAATGCCAGCTGTTCTGGCATTCATTGTTCAATGTTCCAGACTTATGCCAGGAACTCCACTGAATCAACTCGTTCACTCTAGTAATATTCTACATCATTATCGGATTTATTGTGTTAACTTCATTTTTCTTTTTTGTGTGTTTCACAGAAAAAAGCCCACCAGACATGCGCCACTACGCGTGAAAGACGAATCGTGGACAAACTCCTACATACGTTATTGAACGGGCTGCTGCCACTGTTACTGGAGGTCAGAGTGTGAGGAGTGCTGCAAAGGACTTTAACATTGATCGAATGACACTGAAGTGGTACATGGACAAACAGGACAGTCAACCAGCAGGAACTGCTTACACACCTGTTTCCTTTTGGCAATTGGTTTTTAGTCCTGAAATGGAAAGGGATTTAGCTGACCACGTGAAACAATTGTCAGACATGTTTTCATGGTTTGTCATTGAGAAGATATCGCACACTGGCATATGAGTTTGCTAAAAAAAAACTCAATCTGCCACCAAGTTGGGATCGTGAGAAAAAAGCAGGACATGATTGGTGGTTAGGCTTCAAGAAGCGCCGGAACCTGGCAATTAGAGTGACAGAAGTAACATCTTTTAGGCGTGCCACAGCCTTCAACCGCCCAGTTGTTGATAAATTTTTCAACAACTTTAGTCAGATAATGGACAAGTACAAGTTCTCACCAAGTGACATTTACAACACTGATGAGACTGGGTGCACCACCGTTCCAAACCCTCGAGCCGTTGTCACAGAAAAAGGAAAGAAGCAAGCTGGTTCAATCACCTCCGCTGAACGCGGGGAATTGGTAATGGTGGTGTACACTGTGAGTGCAATTGGATCAGTCGTGCCTCCTCTGTTCATCTTTCCCAGAATCCACTACAGAGATAACTTCATCAGAGGTGGACCAACACAGTGCATTGTTGTTTACCAGCTGCCACAGCCAAATAGTGTTGGCAATTCTGTCCGTTGTTCTAGCCAGCTCGTTTTCAGCTGTGACTTGTCACAGTGGTAACTTCATTAACTTACTTTCAAATATATGTTTCAAATTTTGTGCTGGTTCATTCGCTGTAATTAACATTTTTACTTCATTATTATAATTTGTTTTATAACCACAGCAACAATTTGAGGCTTGTTCTTTCTTTATTTGTAACACATTTTTTGCGTGGAACAACTTACCCCTGTGTGGCACAACTTACCCCAGAGGTTGGATCAACTTGCCCCATGGTCGGGGCAAGTTGAGCCATTTGATATGTATTTTTGTAAAGCACATGGTCGGTTTAGGTGTACTAGCAGAAAACTGCAGCTTGTTTCAAAATGTTCCCAAATAAAAGAATTTTATAATAATACACTCATCTTTGCAAAATAATTAGTCGTTTGGGTTCTGAAGAGCCAAAATGGAAAATTGGCTCAACTTACCCCGACTTCCCCTAAATGTAATATATTTCCTTGTACGTGGGAAAATTATAAATGTAATATATTTCCTTGTACGTGGGAAAATTGTGAATGTAATATATTTCCTTGTACGTGGGAAATTTATAAATGTAATATATTTCCTTGTACGTGGGAAATTTATAAATGTAATATATTTCCTTGTACGTGTGAAAATTTTAAATGTAATATATTTCCTTGTACGTGGGAAATTTATAAATGTAATATATTTCCTTGTACGTGGGAAAATTATAAATGTAATATATTTCCTTGTACGTGGAACAATTATAAATGTAATATATTTCCTTGTACGTGGGAACATTATAAATGTAATATATTTCCTTGTACGTGGGAAAATTGTGAATGTAATATATTTCCTTGTACGTGGGAAAATTATAAATGTAATATATTTCCTTGTACGTGTGAAAATTATAAATGTAATATATTTCCTTGTACGTGGTAAAATTATAAATGTAATATATTTCCTTGTACGTGGGAAAATTATAAATGTAATATATTTCCTTGTACGTGGGAAAATTATAAATGTAATATATTTCCTTGTACGTGTGAAAATTATAAATGTAATATATTTCCTTGTACGTGGTAAAATTATAAATGTAATATATTTCCTTGTACGTGGGAAAATTATAAATGTAATATATTTCCTTGTACGTGGGAAAATTATAAATGTAATATATTTCCTTGTACGTGGGAAAATTATAAATGTAATATATTTCCTTGTACGTGGTAAAATTATAAATGTAATATATTTCCTTGTACGTGGTAAAATTATAAATGTAATATATTTCCTTGTACGTGGGAAAATTATAAATGTAATATATTTCCTTGTACGTGGGAAAATTATAAATGTAATATATTTCCTTGTACGTGGGAAATTGTAAAATGTAATATATTTCCTTGTACGTGGGAAAATTATGAATGTAATATATTTCCTTGTACGTGGGAAAATTGTGAATGTAATATATTTCCTTGTACGTGGGAAAATTATAAATGTAATATATTTCCTTGTACGTGGAACAATTATAAATGTAATATATTTCCTTGTACGTGGGAACATTATAAATGTAATATATTTCCTTGTACGTGGGAAAATTGTGAATGTAATATATTTCCTTGTACGTGTGAAAATTATAAATGTAATATATTTCCTTGTACGTGGGAAAATTATAAATGTAATATATTTCCTTGTACGTGGGAAAATTATAAATGTAATATATTTCCTTGTACGTGGGAAATTGTAAAATGTAATATATTTCCTTGTACGTGGGAAAATTATAAATGTAATATATTTCCTTGTACGTGGGAAAATTATAAATGTAATATATTTCCTTGTACGTGGGAAATTTATAAATGTAATATATTTCCTTGTACGTGGGAAAATTATAAATGTAATATATTTCCTTGTACGTGGGAAAATTATAAATGTAATATATTTCCTTGTACGTGGGAAAATTATAAATGTAATATATTTCCTTGTACGTGGGAAAATTATAAATGTAATATATTTCCTTGTACGTGGGAAAATTATGAATGTAATATATTTCCTTGTACGTGGGAAAATTATAAATGTAATATATTTCCTTGTACGTGGGAAAATTATGAATGTAATATATTTCCTTGTACGTGGGAAAATTATAAATGTAATATATTTCCTTGTACGTGGGAAAATTATAAATGTAATATATTTCCTTGTACGTGGGAAAATTATAAATGTAATATATTTCCTTGTACGTGGGAAATTGTAAAATGTAATATATTTCCTTGTACGTGGGAAATTTATAAATGTAATATATTTCCTTGTACGTGGGAAATTTATAAATGTAATATATGTCCTTGTACGTGGGAAAATTGTGAATGTAATATATTTCCTTGTACGTGTGAAAATTGTGAATGTAATATATTTCCTTGTACGTGTGAAAATTGTGAATGTAATATATTTCCTTGTACGTGTTAAAATTGTGAATGTAATATATTTCCTTGTACGTGTTAAAATTGTGAATGTAATATATTTCCTTGTACGTGGGAACATTATAAATGTAATATATTTCCTTGTACGTGTGAAAATTGTGAATGTAATATATTTCCTTGTACGTGTTAAAATTGTGAATGTAATATATTTCCTTGTACGTGTGAAAATTATAAATATAATATATTTCCTTGTACGTGTGAAAATTATAAATGTAATATATTTCCTTGTACGTGTGAAAATTTTAAATGTAATATATTTCCTTGTACGTGTGAAAATTGTGAATGTAATATATTTTCTTGTACGTGGGAAAATTATAAATGTAATATATTTCCTTGTACGTGGGAAAATTGTAGGGGAAGTCGGGGTAAGTTGAGCATAGGGGTAAGTTGAGCCACCCCCTTTTAACCACTATTGACCAAGCCAATCCAAGTTTGTATGCAATCTATAAACAACTGATCACGTAACTTTAACCTCCACCATTTTGTTTTGTTGAACCAATATCGGAGGTTGATGCAGTAAAAGAAAATCAGATTTCGTGCCAAAAAAGTAAAATAAAGCGTTTCAGGGGTGAATGCATGTTTCTTGTGTGTAGTAATAGTTTGATTAGATATAATATGTGGTAGTTGTTTGTTCAATTTCTTGCCTTCATACCTGTAAAAGATCTTTACATTCACCACACATGAGATGCATGCATTTGAACAGACAATTCAATGAGGTTAGACTGGGGTAAGTTGAGCCAATGCTAATGGGGTAAGTTGTGCCACTGGCTCAACTTGCCCCATATGTCTTTTTACACGTTTTCAAGAAACAGATGAATGTGCAACACATCAGTAGGCTTGTTATAGAGTGAATTCAAAATGTATGTTGTGTAAGTTACATGCTCGACTTGTATAAGAATTAGATCTATGGCTTACCTGGTAAATGTTTAAGATGTGTCAGCCATGCTTGGATAGGAATTTGCATGCTGTACTTGCGCTTTGTTATTCTAATAATAATAATTATTTTTATTATTACTATTATCATTATTATTTTTAACATTATTATTATTATTATTATTATTATTATTATCATTGTAGAATCAAGAATGCACTTACCTCCCCTCTCCACCATTATGGACTAGCCTACAATTAGTCAGGCATGGTGGGTTATTCCATTTGGAGGCGCCTGATTGGCTAAACATGCCAGGAGAGACAGGTGCCTCTCTACAAATGCCAGCTGTTCTGGCATTCATTGTTCAATGTTCCAGACTTATGCCAGGAACTCCACTGAATCAACTCGTTCACTCTAGTAATATTCTACATCATTATCGGATTTATTGTGTTAACTTCATTTTTCTTTTTTGTGTGTTTCACAGAAAAAAGCCCACCAGACATGCGCCACTACGCGTGAAAGACGAATCGTGGACAAACTCCTACATACGTTATTGAACGGGCTGCTGCCACTGTTACTGGAGGTCAGAGTGTGAGGAGTGCTGCAAAGGACTTTAACATTGATCGAATGACACTGAAGTGGTACATGGACAAACAGGACAGTCAACCAGCAGGAACTGCTTACACACCTGTTTCCTTTTGGCAATTGGTTTTTAGTCCTGAAATGGAAAGGGATTTAGCTGACCACGTGAAACAATTGTCAGACATGTTTTCATGGTTTGTCATTGAGAAGATATCGCACACTGGCATATGAGTTTGCTAAAAAAAAACTCAATCTGCCACCAAGTTGGGATCGTGAGAAAAAAGCAGGACATGATTGGTGGTTAGGCTTCAAGAAGCGCCGGAACCTGGCAATTAGAGTGACAGAAGTAACATCTTTTAGGCGTGCCACAGCCTTCAACCGCCCAGTTGTTGATAAATTTTTCAACAACTTTAGTCAGATAATGGACAAGTACAAGTTCTCACCAAGTGACATTTACAACACTGATGAGACTGGGTGCACCACCGTTCCAAACCCTCGAGCCGTTGTCACAGAAAAAGGAAAGAAGCAAGCTGGTTCAATCACCTCCGCTGAACGCGGGGAATTGGTAATGGTGGTGTACACTGTGAGTGCAATTGGATCAGTCGTGCCTCCTCTGTTCATCTTTCCCAGAATCCACTACAGAGATAACTTCATCAGAGGTGGACCAACACAGTGCATTGTTGTTTACCAGCTGCCACAGCCAAATAGTGTTGGCAATTCTGTCCGTTGTTCTAGCCAGCTCGTTTTCAGCTGTGACTTGTCACAGTGGTAACTTCATTAACTTACTTTCAAATATATGTTTCAAATTTTGTGCTGGTTCATTCGCTGTAATTAACATTTTTACTTCATTATTATAATTTGTTTTATAACCACAGCAACAATTTGAGGCTTGTTCTTTCTTTATTTGTAACACATTTTTTGCGTGGAACAACTTACCCCTGTGTGGCACAACTTACCCCAGAGGTTGGATCAACTTGCCCCATGGTCGGGGCAAGTTGAGCCATTTGATATGTATTTTTGTAAAGCACATGGTCGGTTTAGGTGTACTAGCAGAAAACTGCAGCTTGTTTCAAAATGTTCCCAAATAAAAGAATTTTATAATAATACACTCATCTTTGCAAAATAATTAGTCGTTTGGGTTCTGAAGAGCCAAAATGGAAAATTGGCTCAACTTACCCCGACTTCCCCTAAATGTAATATATTTCCTTGTACGTGGGAAAATTATAAATGTAATATATTTCCTTGTACGTGGGAAATTTATAAATGTAATATGTTTCCTTGTACATGGGAAAATTGTGAATGTAATATATTTCCTTGTACGTGGGAAAATTATAAATGTAATATATTTCCTTGTACGTGGGAAAATTATAAATGTAATATATTTCCTTGTACGTGGGAAATTTATAAATGTCATATATTTCCTTGTACGTGGGAAAATTATAAATGTAATATATTTCCTTGTACGTGGGAAAATTATAAATGTAATATATTTCCTTGTACGTGGGAAAATTATAAATGTAATATATTTCCTTGTACGTGGGAAAATTATAAATGTAATATATTTCCTTGTACGTGGGAAATTTATAAATGTAATATGTTTCCTTGTACGTGGGAAATCTATAAATGTAATATATTTCCTTGTACGTGGGAAAATTATAAATGTAATATATTTCCTTGTACGTGGGAAAATTGTAAATGAAATATATTTCCTTGTACGTGGGAAAATTATAAATGTAATATATTTCCTTGTACGTGGGAAAATT